>NC_079134.1:101431451-101767701 GCF_945859705.1 Episyrphus balteatus
GAGAGTTTGTTAATATGAAGGTACTACATACCAATTCATCCTTTTTCGCGCGCGAATTTTCCATACCATACATATGGATAGTTACTGTTCCCACCCACGAAATAGGGTGCCTACACTGTTATTTCAGCCAGGATTGAACCCCAACTCTTGGTCTTAATTCAGCCCAAACATTCATCCCCACAGGTATACAGAGAGAAGGGATTGTCAAAATGCGATTTTTATTCAAAGGCAAAAAATAACCAAAATAAGTAGTAGGTATCCCAACACGTAGACACATCCAATCGCCTTTCATCTGACAGCATGGGTCCTAAAAACAATCCGAAAAAAATGCTCGTAAAGGCAAGAAGAAAACAAAGAATTGCCATCATCATATCCCCACAGCAGCCCCAAATCAAAAGAAAACAAAAAAAAAACAGAAAATCAACTTCGTTTACACCCCTTTTTTGCAATAAATGCATTCATCGATGTAGGTACGACTCTACACCGGAAGTTTACCTACAACTGCTTCACTTCTGCCTCTGCGAAAGATATCGCAAAAAGCCACCCCTCTTTTGTAAAAAGGACCAAACAAAAATTTATAGTGAAACGAGGAAGAGAAGAGAGATGGGACATAAATACTCTCGCATGAATCTACATGATTGAAAAAAATTCGAACGTGAATACAAAAAAAAAGGGAAAGTAAACTTGTGTCAGGGAGAAAAAAATGTTATAACTCCTCTCCATAAAAACTTGTTGTTTGGTTTTTATGCTTTTTCTCAACGCGTAGACACGCGCACCCCCAAATAAAAATGTGAATGTGTCTACATTATTTGAAATCACATGTGCGATGAAGTTAACACTATAACGACTTAGTTCTTAAAACAGACAAGAGACAAGTCAAGATTTTGTGTATCTAAGTACAACAAAACAAAAAAAAAAATATCGTTTTATTTATACATACATATATTCCAGGAAACAATTTAGACGAAAAAGCACTAATTTGTTTTGTTACGACCATATTATTCACTAGTTTAAAAAATACATCTGGATGTTAAATTGTCGAATGTCAAAAATAAATCCAAATCCAAAGTAGTTATCACGATTTTAACTATGAAAATAGTTGAAAAATAGTTAAAAATGACTATTATTTTCTCTGTGTGATAGTGAATATTATGGGTTTTGATTTATTTTTGACATTTCAATTTTTTTACATCCAGATGTATTTTTTAAACTGGTGAATAATATGGCCGTTAATATGTGTATAAGGCTTTTAGAGATAGAGGGTTGCTGAGTTCCACGGTTTTCAAAATAAGTATCTCTTTTTTTTACACAAAAACGTTTTTATTTCACCTTTTACAAAAAAAAATCCTATTTTTTCCCGCGAAAAAAATGCAATGATTTAAATAAACAACATACCTACATAACCTATTGGCCCAAAATTTGAAACCGTTAAGTAAAATGATAAACCTGTTTTAGTAAGTTGCTAAATTAAAAAGAACAGGTTGCTAATTTTAAACTATTTTAGCATCTTACAAAGATCGCTAGTTATAAAAAAAATCTAAGCTTATTGTAATCTGAAGAAATATTTATTTATGTGTGTGTACTACACATTGTGTAGGTACCTATGTAGATTTAGTTATGACATTTTTTTTTTTGAAATTAAATGTTCTACAACTTTGTCATATAATAGGTAAGGTACCTACAATTTTGTTGTAGAATAAGCTTTTTTCGGAGAAAACACCGAAGTTAGTCAGAAAATAAAAAAAAAAAACATAACAAATATGTCTTTCGTGAAATGGCCTGTCTCACTGGTGGAAGTTACAGTAACTTCACCTGAGACTGGGAAATTTTCTTTTTTCATCGTTAAAATAGCATAAAATTCAGCACAAATTGAAAAAAAATTTCACTCAAACTTTGGGAAATCTTCAAACGCAGAGGGAGAGTGCTACTGATAAATCTTAATTTTAAGGACTCAATTTTTTAAGAAATTTTTTGTTGGTTACATATTAATTTTGAAATGGGAGTAAAAAAAACGTGGTCGCCAAAACCAAGCACCTTAAGATATACAAATATTGAAATTTAAAATCCAAAGAAACGGTACATGGATAGTGCTATTTAGACATAAGAAGAAAAGAGCGATGACCCAATATAAAACAGTTAGGTACCTTACCTAGGTATTATGCGCCTACAAAGTTGTTGAGTATGAAAAAATAACAAGGAAGATAGACAAAAAAAAAATAAAGATAATTTTGAACTCCGAATGGAAATGAATTTATATTAAACTCCCCTCTTACAGATTGATGATGGGATACTAGAGAAACCAGTTAGCTACCTACCGCTATAGTCGCTCGAAAAACAATGAAAATACTCTCAATATCAACACACTCACATGTCAGGATCTATACCTAGAAAAATAACTGAGTTGGAGAATTAACGAACGTGGACACAAATTCACAGAAAAATATAAAAATCGACATAAAAAACGAAGAGGAAAAGATGGAACATAATTCAAGCAAACTCCAACATTTTCCAAATACTCAAACCATGTTTTATCAGTTCTTTCTGCAAACCACTCTTGCTTCTGGATGGCGCTACCCATGGAGGCCTGGTGATGATGATGGTGTGAGAATGAAGGATACCATAAAAAACGGCCAATGGTCAACAAAAAACAAAAAAAAACTCTCGATATGCACCCTCAGCCCATACTTCGGAAGCAATTGGCTTTCCTCCTCTTGATGGTGTTTGTGTGTTGTGTATAGTCTTCTGCCAATATTATTCTTTTTTTTTATTTTTTTTTACTCATATATATGTTCATACATATCCGTACGTAATATCGTGCAAAACAGGAGCTAAAAAATTATACACAAAAAAGAAAGTAGAACAAAGTCTGCGACCTACGAGAGTGTGGGAATGCAAAACAAAAAGTGATTCGTTAGCAGAGTGAGAGAGCAGGTGCAATATCACTGTAGGAGAAATTCTATCGTGGGCTTACCTGAAAAGAAAAAAAATTAAAAATTGTTTCGAAAATGCAAGAGGAGTTCATCAATTGTTTAATTTGTAGTTTTTGGTCAGTATATCTACATTATCTAACTTCTCAAAGGGATAGGTAGTATTATACTTTTTTTTTAACTGTAGAAACACCAATTACCTATACCTACCTACTATGTACTAATGAATATTATCAATAAGATACATACATTTATGTGTCAGACATATATAACAATCATGGCACCTAATTAAATTAATGGATACTTCTTCATTCATTCAAATCTTACAATATTTGAAAGTGCATAATAACTTCAGGGTTTTACCATAAAACCTATATTAATGTTCCCCTCAGCTTTGAAAGTTCATAAACGTCTCAACCAACGACCAATCAATATCTGCATCAGCAAAAAGTTGAAGGAGACCTTCAAGAAACGAAAAACCAAGATGACAATCTTCTCGTCAGGTAAACACCAAACGTTTGAAGATGTTAAGAACATTCTATAGGGTAGGATCTATATCCCGAAAGGAACAGAGGAACCTACTACTACTGAAGAAAAGCCATCTCACACTGGTAGGTATCGAAATGGAGAACTAACTGATGACTGAGATTAAGTCTCTCAGTAATGGGAGCGGGAGGCATTGGCCAATTAGCCAACTGCGCACAATGCGGTATTTGGGTCTAAAATAGTGTTTCCCAAATTTTTATATGACGTGCCCCACCAAAACCATTCCGAAATTCCCATGCCCCTCTGCCATCATGAGCTCACAAAATTTTTAGCCCTTTAAATCTTAAATCTTCAAAAAAATGTGTGTCTGGAATTATGAAAATATACATACATACCTATACATAGAAAATGAGTACCTACACAAGTTTTTTTTTGTTAAAAAATATATTATTACGTATGTAATTATTTTATAGTAGGTAGGTATGTTTAAAATTTAGTGATATCCTTGTGGTTGGTGCCTCCTGCAGATGGCTTTAATATTAGGTTCAAGTCTTGAAAGTTTCACACTCAAGACTCTATATTATTTTTTTTTCTATAGTATATAAAACGTTCATACAAAATTTTACTAGCATACCACTTATTTTCAAAGAGTAATTGATAATGTTGTGACTCTTGCCCTCTAAGTAAAAGACTATTTTTCAGAACACTTCTTTTGTTTGTTTTTTTTTTTTTTTTGAAGTTCCAAAACGCAGCAATATTATATAATAGATTTAAATTCACTCCACATAGAACTAAACTTTGGCTGTCCATTTTATAGCCAAATACCTACAATTTTTTAACTCAATTTGGTAGATACTTACCTAATGAATAATAAGAAAAATTAAATTGATTGGTTTCTCATATTTCAAACTACGGCTAGAAATATCAAAAAAATAAATAAATATGAACACTTTGTCCGAAACTATAACTATTTAAATTAATGTCAAAATATTAATTTTGATTACAAAATTTCCTTATGCAGGCACTATTCAACCCCCAAAAGCCTTTAGCTTATAATAGCCCTGTTTCATTGGAGGTGGTAGTTTACTCGTGAGTAGAAATCTAGTACAACAACTACAAATTTTTATCTCCTCGAGTAGAAGACCATGTGTTAATTCTAGTACTAGATCTACTCATGAGTAAACTACCACCAGGGATGAGAATGCTAAGCCCGAAAAGTGAAACATATTGCCCAAAAAAACGAAGTAGATTTGGAAAATATGTAGCAGATAATGAAAAAAAATATACATATAAAACAAAGGAGAATGCCCAAAAATAAATATATTTAAAAAAAAAGCCCAGCACCGATTTAAATGAGGCCTACATGGCTTGAAAGCGTATCACTCGTACATAACAAATATGAACTTTTTTCTCAAAAAGCCATCCCCTTAATTGCTATAATGATTTTTAATTTCAAATTATAAAGTGTTTTTTTTTTGCAAAACTATTTTCATTCAGGGAAGTCAGATTAACTTGGTCTTAGTTCCATGAGCAAAGATGTGCCATCTGCCATAAAATAACCTAAGATTGTTTTTTAAATGCCGCTGTCTGATTTATTTTATGCAAAATGCATGACCGGGCCCACAGCCATTATGTGGATCTGGGCGGTTACATAAAATATTTGATATCTTGGATGGGTCTTTGATTTGGATGTATAAGATGTGAAAGTCTTGCAGAGCCTAGTGAGCTAATTCACAAATAAAGTGCACTAACAACGCGTTTTTTTAAATGACTTTTTCGATTATCAAAAAATGAAACAAGACGACACATCTTAAACGAAATTTTGTTCCTTAGAAAAAATTTGTCAAACGAAGTAGAAATAGGTTGCTACGTAGCAGATACATCAAAATAAATTAATGAAGTAGATCTGCTACATATGAAGTAAATACTCATCTCTGACTACCACCTCCAATGGAACGGGGCTAATGTCTCTATTCAAAGTTGCATAAGTTTAATAAATAAGGTTTTCGTGTTCAGAGTAATTATAAGGAGTGCATAGTGTAAGTGTAAAGCATTTACTCACGGTTGCCGTAATGGTCAGGTCAGTTATGACCAAAATTTGGTAATTTCATATTCAATTTGGTCACTTTTTATTCCATTTAGTAATATTTTCTGAAGAAATGAACAAAGTATCAGCCCGCGCTATCTTTAATTTCTAGTGAAAATTTGTCTACCCGAAATATTTTTGTTCAACTAGTACCTAAGTGATGACTGTGATGACTTACAAAGACTGTTTTTCTAATGAGCCTGCAACTATATGTAATATGTTTTCAAACTTCTTCCAAAGCGTTTATAAGAAACCTAAAAACTGTGATAATATCTGTGATAATACTACAATACCTGTGATAATACCTACAAAAACACCTGTGATAAAAACTGTGGTATAAGAGAAATTTATTTAAAGTCCATATCAACCTTTTCTCAGCTCGACGTTGCTAAACCAGAAATTAACGAAATCGAACTAATAAACCATGTCTCTGAACTAAAAGATTCATTATCTGTCGGTCCAGATGAAATACCACCTTTTATTGTAAAACGTTTTATATCTGTTTTATCTCGTCCACTGTGTTATCTGTTTAACTTATCGATTCGCACGGGTATTTTTCCAAGCCTCTGGAAGTCTTCAACTATTTAAGTTGATAGCTTCTGTGATCTTGGCGTTGTAATGGACCAAAAACTAGACTTTAATAAACATATTGATCACATCATAAATAAAGCGAAATGCAGGTTAGGGTTTGTGTGCCGTTTTTCAAAAGAATTTCGAGACCCATACATCTTAAAGACCTTGTACTGTTCTCTTGTGCGGTCAAGTATAGAATACTGCAGCTGTGTTTGGAGCCCATGTTACCAATCTCATATTAACCGACTAGAGTCCGTACAAAAACAATTCTTACTTTATGCCCTTCGACATCTACCATGGAATAACAACACAAATCTACCACCTTATAACCAACGACTAGCCTTAATTAATTTGCCAGCTGATAGAAGAACTATTACAAAAATTTTATTTGTCTTTGATGTTTTAATTGGGGTTTTAAGCCAAACGTCAGTGCCGAAGAAAAAAAAAACAGAAATGCTATTTAGACAATGTTCCGTTCCGAAACTCAAGCCACAAAAATGAGGATCATTGGGGCGTAATCATAAACAAACCTACAAAATCCTAAGCACGGTCCGATATTTTTATTTACGTATGTAGGTATATTCGGCCCTAGCGAGATAATCCGACGGAGCGGATTTTGTCCGATTTCATCCGAATTGGACAGTTTTTACCTGTCGGAAACACACCTCGAAGCCGTGTCAACCGTGCATTCACTACGAGGCGTTTATGAATTTGGTTGTTTATATTTGTAACATTTGCTCTATTTGCTTTTTTAAAGTACCTATGAAGAAAAAGAAGTATCATACTAGCTTTACAAAATGAAATTTTTGACAACCAAGCTATAACCCTAGTACGCAGATCGGTATTAATTTTAGCTCCCTTTCAAAATTATCTGAAAAACTTAGCCAAGTTAAAGTTTATTTAAGAATTTGAGCCGACTATACTTTTTTTATCTGTCACAATTTAGCAAAAAATTAGGCATGTTTTTTTGGCAAAGATATCCCAAATATCAACATTGACCAAAAATTCATATGTATGCACCAAGAGCAAGGAAAACATAAACTTATAGGTACACTTCCTCGAAATTCTATCCACAGCTTGTTTTAGCATGTGAACGCCAACTGTGGATACAGATAGCAATGCCAAAACAACACAGCTATTAAGTCAAGAAAAACGGAGAAAAAAATATCAGCTAGTGCGATCGGCGATTAGGCTTAAACTAAATACTAAAGTGTCAGCATAATGAATTGAACTGTCAGATATTTCAAATATCGTTTACATTTCTTTCTCCATTGTTTTCGTCTTTTTTTCTTCCCAAACTAAAAATGCATTAGGTACCTTGTGTCTAAATCAAAATTATTTAATGAGCCATCCCAAACATTATTGTTTTTTTACCTATCTTTATACGCGTAAATAATGTACCTAGTTCTTGTATGAATATGCATTAACAAAAGAGCATTACACCCCATTTGAATAAAATCAGTGTACCTACAACAAAAGCTTTTAAACACGTGACCTTAGCAAAAACAAAAAGAATACCTACCTACCTACCAAATTAAAAAAAAAAGAATAATAATTTTACGAACGTACATACATACATACATAGTTAGCATTTGTACCTACATAAATAAAAATTAAAAGAAAAGTAATAGGTAAAACAGCTACGCAGAAAAAAATACATATATTTGAACCTAAACTGTATGTATGTACCTATGTACAATTGTACATATACATATGTATTACATAGGTACCAACGTAAAATTTTAAAGTAGGCATTTGCTGCACTTCGATGTTACTCGGTCTGTCATAGCCTTTGTAAACTGGGTACGCGACCATTGTTTCCCTTAATTAATGTTTAATCTGCTGGACTAGCGCTGTGATAAATTTATCTGTTTTGACTATGTACATATGTATGAGTATATACAAACAAAAATCGCCAAAAAATACTTCTACCCAACTGTAACCATAAACATACGAGTACGAGTACAGGGAAATTGTTTTTGGAAAACAGAAAAAGAACTGAAAATTGTAGAATAAAAAAAACTGTTATTCTTCTCCATCCCATATTACCATTCCGCGACCATTTAACATTATTCAATCACCTAAATATATCTACATTTATATTGAATGTACTCGTACCTATGAAGACCATTTGTGTTTTTCTTCTCAATTTTTTCTTTTTAGCGGTCAGCCAAAAAAAAAAATGATTCCAAAACCTTATACCTACTGTAGATATTAGGGAACAATCATGAATCCTGTGTTGGCTTCGACGTTCCTGTTTTCGGCATGCACACAATGTGTCTCATATAACACGAATATTCATCAAAATACAAAACAGCAGTCCCCACTGAAAGCTCCAGCTCCATCCCTTTTAGTGATTAAAACCAGAACCAACAAAAACGAAATAAAATAAAATTAAAACAAAAACAAAACACCTACACTTCAAACATCGCGCGCATTTTCGAGCAAGGACACCATACACACACACATTTACTATAATCACAATATTTCGATGGAGGACAATGGTCAATTGAAGAGTTAATGGCAATCGTAGCGTAGGGGTAGCAATGACAAGGGTGGCTAACGGAAAGAAAAAGGAACAAGAAGGTAAAATCACTACTCAACCCCCAAAATCCAAAATTCACCTCACTTGAGAGGCCGTATGCAAAATTTATTGGAAGCTTATTTTATTTTCTTTATTTCCGCGAGTCCGCACGACGACGTGTGCATTGTATTATTTTCTTTTTTATTTGGATTTTAAATTTTGTTAGGGGTTGCTGCGATAATTTGAGTTTCGGTAGTGATGACCGGGCTTTCGGATAAACATTACCCGCGTTCACATACACATGTGTTGGTACATTTTCTTGGTTTTTTTTTTGTAGGGGTGGGGGGCTTGAAGTTATTTTTTTTTTTATTTTTTTAAAGGGTAGGTAGGTAGACACATACAATCTACATCTACACATATTCATTCCCCCCATCGTACCCCTGCATAAATATGAGGAAAGACGAACATTTGATGCATTACAACAATGCGATTATGGTGATGCAAAAGGTGGCCAGGGAGAAATGCTGACATTTATCCAAACGTTTTATATGTCGGCAATTGGATCCTTTTTCTTCTTTTTGTATTTTTATTTTTTTATTTTAATGAGTGAATGAGTTGTCTGTTCAACATATCTACATATGTGTTAGGCTAGGGAAGCATAATAGGAGTTGGAGTTAATGGAAACGAAAAACGTCAAATATAGTAAAAAATGGGGGAGGGAGAAGTCATCTGCTATGTTGGTTATAATATCATTGTTTTGTTTCTTTTTAGTGTCTGTATAGCACAATAAAATTTTTAATTGTTATCGATTGGTGCTTTGTCAACGAATGAGATGAGAATGCCAATTCAAAAACAATCCACAGCAATTTGATGATTTTAAGGGATTAAATCGATACCTTAATAAGAAGGAAAAAGATGAGCTACTTCTTTGTTTCATATTCATCTCATTTAACTGTGTTAAAACTGTAGTTGGTTTTTTGGCAGGTTGTGTTGAAATACATCCATAATGTACATATGTAAAAAACTGATCGAAATTTAATTTTTATTTTCTCATTGGCTAAGGAAACAAGTGTTCCAATATGAGTGAAGTAAGCATCAGCCTTTTGATTTTTTGTAATTAGCTTTCCCACTGTTTCTTGTGCACTCGGCTTTGGCGTTGAAAGCTTTACGGCCTGGAGCGTCGTTACACAATCGCTCTACGTGTCTCAACTATTCTAAAAACGTTAATAGGTAGGTACGTAGCTTTTTGATCCGGGTTATATCTAGTTAAAAGTATTTGTTGTGTTTTATAAGGTTTTCATGTGGAAATTTTTCCAGATCTATCGGCATCGGGACGGGATCAGTTTTTTTTTTTTAACAAAGAAATTGGTTTTATTTTGAAAAACAGGGAGAAAAATTAGAGATGGAGCATGATCTGGAAAATAAACAAATATGAGCTTAAAAGAGATGAGTATACTAATATCGGTCAATATTGATCCAAATCGTTTAAGGCAATTTGTTATCAAGATATATTATATGGATCATGAGTCATAATAGATCGCAGCGATTATTGTGAGGAAGAAAATTGTAACCTCTTAGTAACCAAACGAAAAACGTCTTTGCCCCAAATACATAATTCCAATTCCAATCACCAAAGAAAAACCATGTTTTTGTCGAACTGGAAAAGCAGTTAGGTATCTATATGGTGCACGGAACTAGGTCCACTGAAAGGGTAAGTTTCAGCTGCGTGGGAACAAAATCCATATTATTGAAGTGGATTTAGTTCCCAGTCTATCAGAAGTGCTCTACAATATTTGGTGAAAATTCAGCGAAAATGGGCGGTTACCACGCCCCTGGCTAAAATTCTCAAATTTTAAATGTTTTGCTTTTTATAAACTCAGCTCTACCATTCTACCAAGTTGCAAGATTCTATGATAGTCAGAAGTGCTCCAAAATATTTGATGAAAATTCAATGAAATGGGCGGTTACCACGCCCCCTGACTAAAACTCCGAAATTTTAAATTTTTTCCTTTGTATTAACTACCAGCTCTACCATTTTACCAAGTTTCAAGATTCTAAGATAGTCAAAAGTGCTCTAAAATATTTGATGAAAATTCAGCAAAAATGGGCGGATACTACGCCTCTGAAATTGTATCCCTTGTATACACCATAAGGGTGTACTTAGTGCCAAAGTTGCTAGAGAACTTAGCTGGGCACTACCGTGCCCCTTAATTTATGATTACTCCAATTTTGACTGCATTAAAATTTTCTTAACTTTTAAAAAAGGATGTACAAACATGCTAGCTTGTGTTGACCTTTCAATACCTACAATCTTAATTTTATTTTGATTAAAAGCAAATGATATAGAGTAAAAATTATCTAAGAAAAAAACAAAGTTTGTGGAGAAAATGCAGTCTGATATTAATACAAGATGTAAAGAAGATATAACAAAAAGAGTTTTTCCACCCTTTACTGCCCCAAATGTCTCCAAAAGTACAAATAACAAAGATATTTACCACGAAGGCATCCTGCACCCGACTTTGTGTTGGGTATGGGATGGGTGCACAAAGTGGCAAACAACATAATTGTAAAAAAAAAACTCAAGCACTGGACTTTACTTCAAACCTACCTATACTTATACCTACGAAAGTACAATTTGCAATCACAACAAGATATATATTGGATCTCTTTCCCTTTATCTTTCGATTTACATGCCCTGCCGTACGGAATTCCCGGTCTCTCTTTCTCTCTTTCCTACTTTTCTGTATGTCCTTAATCTTATACTCGTACCTTAGCATGTTTTTATATGTATATAGAAAATTGTCAGTTTGTTGGTTCGTTTTTGGTAGGTCGTTGTTGGAGATTGTCTGACGGTAGCTTGGTTGTGAGGCTGGTCCTAACGAGAAGGTCTCAGAGAATGGAAGGAAGCGCCACTGCCATGGAAAGGAAGGAGTGCAGAGTGGGGGCTCTCTAGATACTACAGGCGACATATTCTGGAAAATTTTGAGTCCCCAATTAAGCTTCCAGTCTGCATTAATGAGAAATGCTAATCCATGTTTTGCCTGCTTTAATATGTCTTATGCTCATTGCTGTCCTGTATATTTCAGGCTATAGCACCGCACCAGTACAAGCAGCCAACACACTCTCCTTTCCTATTCTATAGCACTTATACACGTTGAAAAATATGTACACACTGATAGGAGTTCGTTGTATAGATAAAGTTGAATTTTCTTCGAATAAATAAGTAAATGCGACTCCATGGTCATGCATGCATGCACGCTGCCTCAAACCGTCTTACTTTTGTCATAGGCGTCATACACATCATGTATATCTACATGTGTATGCACTTTCTTTCGCACTCACACTATGTCAAGCAGGCACAGTATTACACTCTATATTGTTAAACTAAAATGGTAATTAGAAGAGATAGCGTGGGTGGTACAGCAGAAGGAGATGGAGTTCCATTTTGAGAAGGAGGGTTAGAAAAGTAGTCAGAAGGGAACCAAGGCAAGGACAATTGCATTAGCAAGCTTTCTGCCTACCCTTCGCCACCCACAGCCACAGCTCTTACTACTACTGCCTGTCAGGACCTAATTATTTTTCCGAACAATTTTAATTTTCTGCATAATAACAAGGTGTGGAAGTTCTTTTCTTGCACATACCAACATCTGAAGCATAATAATTATATTACAGTTAGTTTCATCTCACCCACACTATAGCTTCCACAGACATATACATACACAAACTATGAGGAAGAGGCGACTGCGTGTATACGTCACACATTACATTGTGTCCGAGAATAGAAAATTATAAGCTTTTTTAAAATAAATATGAAATGATAGACGCACGCAACATTTAAATATGCAAAAAGCAGGAATAGCAGTAAGCAGGGTAAAAATGGATATGTGGTACACTCATACAAAGTTGAGCACAGGAGTATAGAGTTTGGTAAGCATTGGAAGAAGCAGAAGGAGATTATGGAGTTGTGGGTTGATATGACCTCCCTTGTACAACTCTTGATTGCACTTCCTTTATACGATGGTCATAATAGTGCCTTACATTCGCGAATACAACAACGGCTAGGTGTATTCTAGTGCCCTAAGGAAATTCTCCAATAAAGTTTATGTGCTTAGAATGGATGCGAAGAAATATTGGTAGGTATCTATTTAGAAATTATTATATTAAATTTATCAAGTTTTTAGTTTTTAAAAATTGTCGTCTTCAAAGCAAAATCATTTCGAAAAATAGTTGAATCAACGTGGTTTTTGTTGATTTTAAGTTGTTGTTTTTTCCCTCAGTGTAGGTATGTACTTTGTACTTGTATTATAAGATAATTTACAAAATCCTTTTGACAAATACTGTTATGTGATTCCTATTTAAATTTAGGATTTTCATGTAGGTTAAACAAAAATATGCTTAAAGGTATAAATAAAATACATAGTTAAAAAAAAAACTAAAAATACGCTTTTATCACGAACTAGAAACTATAAAATAATTTAATTGACTTATAGGAAACGGTAAGATCAAAAAGCGTCGAGCGGTTTGTTCAAAAGTACAAGCAACAAAAATGCGCTCTACGCTTTTTGATCTTACCATTTCCTATCATGATTGAAAGTAAGTTCAATTCGACTTGGGTTGTATCAGCCGACAAAGCCCCTCTGTTTCTCTCGTACCTGCAAGGCATAAATTGATTTGGTATGTTTCGACCCCCCAAATTCCCATCCCCAGGAACCGGACCACAGAAATATTGTGTTTTCATCCGAACTACATAGGTATGTATATGTAAAATGTTGGAAGAAGGCTAAAATTGATTTGGGGTGTTTCGACCCCCAATGTACCTCCTTATGGTCCGGACAGAAAAATATTGTGTTGCCATCCGAATTACTTATGTAGGTATATGTACAAAGTTTCAGTGTGGGTCAAAATTTAGTTCCAAGATTTTATTACATTATTCGTAGTTAGTTAGTTACAAGTGAAGCTAATAAAAGCGTATTAAAAACGTAGGGTTAACCAAGAATAGTTGGTTCGCGCAAACATCAATTACTTCAAAACTAAACAATACCTTTCAAGTTTTTCTGGCTCCTTAAGGCCCAACTATAATAGGCAAAAGCTCACATAAGATTATGTCAAAATCTAACGAACTGCTTCTCCCTGTTTTTGAAAACATGAAGAGTAACCATAGTGAAAACATGCGCAAACACACAATTTACATTTTTTGTCTCAAAATGTGTGAAAAATACACCTTGATTAATACAAAAACATTTTCAAAATACATTCGCTTTAATCTACACTTCGTTTATCACATTTTTGTTAAGTGCCGTACTGAGGGAAAAAACGCAACCTTAAATGTAATATCGTCAGCTTAGAGTGTAAACCTTATAACTCCACTTAAATAAATTTAACAGGGGAAAGAAAAAACTTCTCAAAATGGTTCTTGTCAATTTAAAAGAAAAATCCGAAATGCCATTTTTTCTGTTGAGTAGTAAACTTCATTTCTATACGTAAGCTGGTTCAAAAAGATAAGAAGTTTGGTACCTTTTTTCATTTTTGTGAGTTAGCAGGTTTTCTTCTGTTAGTAATGCAAAAAAATATTGGATTTAGCAGGTTTTCCTACGACAATAAAAACATTGTTATAAATTGTTTACCAATAGATTTATTGATTTTCTTGTAAGTCCAAGTTTATTCAGAAGGAACTGTGCCAAGATGATATTCTTATCGGAGGGGGGGATATCTACCTCCCCCTTTAGACAAGACAGGCAATTTTTGGAAAAATTGACCTAATTTGGAAAAAAAATATTAAAAATCCAAAAACCTCGTCTATTTTATTGTTTTTAGCTGTTTTATGAAATAGTATTTGAAAAATTAATTTTCAAAATCAAAATTTTGATTAAAATAAAAAAAATTAAAATAGCTATTTTTTTAATTTAATGTTGTTAAGTAGGTACTGATGTATTTTTCAAAATTTAATGTGTTTTGTTAGGACGTTTTCGAGAATTTAAAAAAAAAAAAACAAAACTACTCTTTTCTTAGAAACCCCTTATTTTTTTTATTTTTACGTGGCTGGACGTGTTGGTAAAAATTTTAGTTTACCAAAAAATGTTAATTCACTTCGGGTGAAACTCTCAATAGCTTTTATAATTTCGAAAGAACAAAAATATTCCGTGTGGAAAATTGTCCATGTGAAACTCACATTAGGGCTGATTGACACCAAAAAAGAGTAAAACATAATGCAACTGCGTTACTGTTCTTATTCAGACGGACTTATATTGCATAGGGTTTTTTCATCAGCTGTCTCAGCCTCTGCATACCTAACTCAAATTCGCCCAAAAGTTTAGTTAGCAGGTTTACCCTCTAAGCCGACGATATGTTCAACGTTGATTTAATGTTGAAAAAACTAACATGAAAAATCTTTACATTAAAATTGAAACAAAGTAAAAATTATTTTAAGTTTTGTCGGACTTTAGCTTTAGAGTCACACGCGTCGTCGTTCGGAAGTTATCGCGGAAAAACAGTTGTCGCCTTCGTGAATAATTTTTTGTTTTGTTTTCTTCTTTCGTTAGGGTGTTTGTGTTGAAGTGAAGATCAATTGTTTTTAGGAATAAGAGTAACGGCCATATTACTCACTCTGGATTTAGTTTGGATTAAAGTTAATTTTAAATCCAATCGCTTGAATCCAAATTTCATAAATCCAAGGATTTAATTTTTTTTCATATTATTCACTCAAAATAAATTATGTGATTATTCAATAAATTTTTTATAATTTGAATTTATTTTTCCCTTTGAAAAAACAACTTGACAAAACAACTGAACACTGTGAAAATTTATTTTACATCTGGATTTATAAAGTTAAATAGACCTCCAGAGAGCAGTTTATATTTATTTGGATTTAACGAGATTGGATTTAAAAAATTGGATTTAAGATTTGATTCAAGTAGTGAATAAATTATGGATTTTTTTGGATTTATTTTTGATATTTTAAACTAGTGAATAATATGGTCGTAAGTGAGAGTTCTTTCATATCATAGCATCTGGTAGTTTTATGTTTATTGGATTTAAGAAATAAAATGAACGACTGGGTCGCACGAACTTGCTCTTAGAGTTCAAGTTGCTTAAATTTTTAAGACTTTTTATATAGAAATTTGGAAAATGTAGGAACCTACTATATGGGCACAAAAAAAAAGAATAAAATTCGTTTTAAAAAAAATAAAATGAAATCTGAAATGAAATTGCACATTTTCAAAATCGTTAGAGCCAAACAAACAAATTTTTTATAAATAATTTCTTGGAAAAAAAGTTTTAAAATAAAATTGGTACCTATGCCATTTTGTAGAAATCACTTATCAACATCTTAAAACAAAATTTCAAAAAATTCAATGTCCCGTTTTCGAAAATATGATTTTTCAAAAAAAAATTCAAATTTTTTTTTAAATCCAAAAATAATTTTTTTTGGTTTATATTTAAATTATATAAATGCTTCTTCACAAAAAGTTTCGTTGAAATCGGATAAGCAGTTTCGGAGATAATCGGTTCTATTGCAAGTACCGTTAATAATGGTTTTCAAAAAAAAAATTTCATTTCAACCCCTCTGGAGAGTCGCCAAATAACGCTACATACCAAGTTTGACATTAGTCCATACGTTTAGGCTGTAGCTCCTTATACAGACAGACTGACAGACAGACGGACTTCCGAGACCCACTTTTTGGCATTCTCTACCATCGTAATGTCATGGAAAAATGTTATCTCAACTTTTTTTTTGTACGAATGCATAATTTGATATACATTATAGTACCTATAATATATACAGGGTGTCCCAAAAGTATTTTTTCCATATTATTTTAGTTTTGTACCCTTTCAGAACCTTTCAGAATACAAAAACTTAAATAATATGGAAAAATAAACTAATAAAAAAGTTAGATTTCTTAAGAAAATAAATATTATCTTGGTTCTTCTTCTTCTTCTCCATTATCGACGATAGTCATGATCTCGGATGGGGTCACAACTCTCCCACTCTACTGCTTCACACTACGGCTCCGCATGTGGGGTTATTTATGGATTATTCTCAACAATGTTATACCATTTTGAAAAGAGAATTGAGCACACCAACTTTTAAGGTAACTTGCCGAAACATCGTAGTGCATTTTTTTTACACTACGGTTCATTGAATTAGAGTCATGTAAATTTTTTTAAGTACTTAGTTGGACAAAAAAGTGAAATTTTCTTTAAAACTGATGCAGCTGAATAAAAAATTTTGAATGCATTTGGTAGCAGGGTTGTTCAAGGTTCCGCAACAAAGGAAAAAAATGAGAAAAATTAAGATTTGTAGTCACGGCACATAAAAAACCCTCACAGGGTGACTATTTTTTCGACTTTTATTCAAATGCCCATAACTCACAAAATATATGGCTGCTATTTTTTTATTATTTTTCTGATAACTCTCACCACCTACCCTATCTACCGTTTTCGTTTCGACGTTAAATTTTGGGACACCCTGTATATATCGCAAGTAAAAAAAATAATTTCAACCTGAACAGTGTTAAGTTGACATTTTATTTTTGGGTAATTGACTCATTTTTTATTTTTATTGGTAATTTCTAGAAAAACGTACGTCCTTGAACGTAAGAAAAATAACAAGAGGTGCGACTGAAAAAACATTTTTTGAACGTGCGAGCCAGCTTTTGCTTTAGACAAGTAAAATATTTTATTTTTAATGCAAAAAAAAAAAAATTATAGTAAAATAATAAAAATGCAACAAAAACTGAAGTCCGATACAAATAAAAAAATTTCTTACGGTGCACAGTGGCCCGTTTTGACTTTTTTGCTTGCAAAATTAATATCCTCTAAACAAATAAAGATATCGCCACATTTTTTTTATCTTGAAGGAAATTTCCAAGGCTATTAAAATTGTGAGTTAAAAAAAATAAACTTTACAGGGTGTTTCAGAATTTGGTGTTAAAGTAAGAAGATAAGGTGATAAACATAATGGTATTTTGATATACAATCGTCAAAAATCAATTTCTGAAGTAATCTGAGTTAAGTGACACAGTGGTGAAAAAGGAAAGGAACCAATTCGAGTGAAACAGTGGGAAGAAAAGTATTTTTTTTTTAATTTGTATGCAATTTTTTATTTTTCTTTATAGAAGAGTACATTTATATTGTATTGTATTGTATTACAAGTCAAACAGTGGAAAAAGATAAAAGTAACCAATTAACATATAAACAACACTAGTAGGTAATTTGTAATAAACTCATCATTTCTGGAGAGTATTGTTCTTTCAGATCTTTTTGGTTTCTTACATGCCTTAAGGAAGAAATAAGTGGATCCGATGAGGTTGCAAGCATGTTAAATAGTTCTTCATTCTGCCGAATCCCTGAAACTTTTCACGTATTTTGATATCTGTACTCCTTGTAGTCTTTATTTTTGCACTCATGGGCTTTTTCTGACAGTTCTCCAAGTGGAGGACCAATATTTTGTGAAGAATAGGCGTAGGTTGTTTTTCTTTTAGAAGATCTGCTGTTTTCTTAGTATACTCTCCAAATTTAACTGCATTCACTACTTCCCTGCAATTCAAAACATTCCGTAGGTATTATTTTCACCATCATAATAACTTCTCCATTGACTCCAGTTATTCGAGCGGCTGCATCTGATTGTTCAAAAAATCTCCTTGAAGTGTTCCATTATTAGTATTTCCATAGCCTTGCTTTGGTTTATCCACATCTAGTCCAAGCTCATCTCAAAAACGCGTTTGGATCGCTTGTTTTCTTCTCTTTTCCATCTCCCAATAGATTCATCAGAATCTTCTCCTTCTTATCGAAAGGTATATACTAGAGTGACCGCAAGAAATCGATTTTCGAAATTTGGTCGGGGGAACCCCATAAAATGTTCCGCCTTTGCAGATTTTTAGATAGCCAAAATTTCAGCTCGATTGGATAACTCTAAATGGTGCCGACACTCGTCCAAAGTATCAAAAATCTCTGTTTTTTCACTGTTTTTCGAAGAAAATTAGCTCTAGCTCCCAAAGAGATCGGGTTATTTTCACTTTTTATATATTAAATTAAGGGTAGTGTTGCTACACATAATTCAGATGCTAAATTTGTTTAGTTTTACTAAAACAGAAAAATTTTGTCATCAATTTAAATTTTCAGTACTTACCTCAAAAAGAGCTGAAGTGCAAACTCGATTTAAAATGAAACTTTTTTTTAAACTGTTTTATTTAAAAAAACGAAACATTTAACAGAATTCTAAGGCTGTGTGTGAATTGCGTTAAATAGTTAACACCGTGTAAAATTTTTGACACTATTGAGGTGAACAAAAAAATTTCAGCTGTATTTTGACACCTCAATAGTGTCAAAAATTTTACACTATGTTAACTATTTTACGCAATTCACATAGGCCTAAAAAACAAAAAAAATAACATCGTGTTACATTTCTTATACATAATTATTGAAGTAAATACTAAAAAAATTTAATCAAGAGATTTACAAAGTAGTTTTGGAAGCATCAGTATATACTATATACGCAAGTTTCAAAATAAATTCCATGCATCTGATTCTTGCATGCAGTGGAGATATTCCATATTCTAAGATATGTTCTTCCTCATTTGATTCATCTTGATTGTTGAAGAATAAGTAATTAAAAGTTCTATAAAAGGTTTAAAAGAAATCAGCTATAAAACCCTTTCAAAAAATTAGGTAAAATATACTTAAAATGTGTTTTTCCTTTTAAATAAAAAATCATGTTATTGAAATCCACCACACACAAAACAAAGAACTCTAATTTTCCAAGATTTTATTTTTACACATGAAAAAAAATGTCGAAAAAATGACTGACCTTATCAAAACAAATCGGTCTAGCTCTTTTTTAGATTTTTTTAAAGAAATATATAAGGATTTTGAATCAGCTGAGCTTGGAATCTTTTTTTTCTATGCAATTTGAAGTCGAAAAAGTGTGCAAAAAACGGCGTTTCAAAAAACATTAAATTAAACAATTAAAAAATAAACTTTTTATTTTTTTTTTTCAATTTTTTGTTTCAATATTTACACAGCATATCAGCATATGAAAAAATTAAAAATCAAAACGTTTTAGAAGCCCTCTTCCTAGTTTTAACATTCAAAGCTAAGACAAAAAATAAAAAAACGGATTTTTTTTTTCATAATAAAAAATTATTAACTTTGGCACTATTGGTGTGCAAATTGAAAATTTTTTTCGAATACTCTAGCTCCAAACATTTGTGAATCTATAGATCTAAAAAGTTTTCATTTCGAGGATAGATATTTATATTTTTTGTGAATGGATACCAATGAACCTCTTAATCTTTTTTTTCTCTCATATCTTCTGGGATACAAAAAATAATACCTTTGTTCTGTTAACAAATATTTTTTCAGAAGTACTAAAAATTCAACCCGTAAAAATTTTATTAATTTTAATTTTTAAGAGTGGAAATTTTATAAGTGGGGCGGCTTATCAACAAAATCGTACACTTTGTGTTAAAAGGATCGAATTTACATCGTTGTTAGTACTCAATATAAAAGTTATTTTGAGATATTGGGCCACCTTGTATTCCATCCGGAAGGGTGGATATAACAGTTTTTCTGTGTTGCACTCGCTTTGTTGCATATCAAAGTATAGGTAATGAAACATTTTTATTTATATGATACATGATTTCGAGGTATTTTTAAACGCCCGATCGAATGAAACTAATACCAAATTTCTCGACCATCACGCAAAAAGTTATTGGAGTCTTTATGAACAGTCTTTTACTTAAGGAGCAAAAGTCACAATAGCCGTTTTTTATTATCACTTGATCCATATAGATCATTAATTAACACATCTTGCTTTTCTCGTGATCCTGATGAAAAGCAAGATCTCATGTAGTTGTTGTAATACGTGTTAATTAATGATCTATATGGATCAAGTGGGATAATAAAAAACGGCTAATATTATCAATTACTCTTTGAAAATAAGTGGTAGCTTAAAGAAATTTAGTATGGACGTTTCATAAACCATAGAAAAAAATAATGAAATATGGGCATCAAAATCTTTTGGGTTGAAGGGTGTTTTTTTTTAGTGATAAAGAACACTTTTGAAATGGTAACATTGTACCACATGGAAAATGTATGCTTTTTTTTTAACTGCATACAAATGTTATACATACCTACTATGAAGATAAAAAAAAAATTATTTATGTTGACCATGGAATATCTTATTTTCATGATAAACTTAAAGAGCTTGCTTTTATTTTTCATTGAGTTTTCATGTTTTTCACAAGGAAAAGGAAAACAAAATAATAAAAACATATAAACAAATAACTAAACTAGGTATTCTAAACGATCAATTGGGTAACTTTCTTGTGACGGTCGCGCAATCCTAGTAGTAGGCGTTAAAAAATCAAAAACCATAGATATATGGGTTCTTGTGCAGCAGAGGAAACCCGATCCAAAAAGCAATACAAAATGATATTAATGAATACAATAACAATAAAACGAAAGGCGTTAATAATAAATTTATAAGAGTTATTAAAAACATACCTATACACGAACGTCACATCAAGAATTTCCCTCGAAAGTAAAGGCAGTCCGTTTCAAATTAGCAGAGGAGAAAGGCGAAATCTTGGTTCAAAATCTGGGGAACAATTGTGTTATACGCAGATCGCGTTAAACTAAATTGTATCTCGACAATTTTTATCTCTACATGCGTTCGCTAAAAGCCAAGATACATAAATTTAAAAATATGAGGGAAACATAGCTATTCCAACAACTGAGGAGTGATGACTGTTTCATTTATACCCTACCTACATCCAGTTTTCTTGATCATAAAAAAATGCCTGCATCTCTATACATACACGTATGTACTTACATACGTATTTTAATTATTTTACCAGCATTATATCTTTTTTATAATCCAGTCAAATAAGGGTTTCACCTCGGAATGAATGCTAATAGAAATCTCTTTTGCTCAATACCTTCCTTTTGACATTCTATAACATACCTTCAAAAGTCTAGAAAAATCTCATGTCCGCAAGTCGCGATTTACAAGATCAAAGCGCGAAATGGAGATTTTAAAAAAATAGCAAAAATAGACGATGGTAGTATATATACATATGATACATGACTTCAAGGTATTTTTTAATGCTGATTCCAAAAAATCTAAAATCATCTGTCAATCCATATTATTATAACAGTTGCAAACTTACTACCGAAAAACTTTTAAAAGTAATGTTATAGGGACCAAACTTTGCATGTAGGTTTTCATATCCATTATCATTAAGAATCAAAACAATGCAATGAAAAAAACATTCATATCTATGAAAAATTGGTATTTTTTGAGAAAAGAGGAAATTTTGGGATATGCACTCGGAAACTAGTTATTGATTTTACTCTCAACGCTCTCGTCTTGTCATCTCGCAATATTGTGCATCAGGCATACATAAGTTTTGTTAAACAATTTTGAAAAGTAGATAAGCAATAAAATTGGTTCACACGAATAAAGGCTAAAACAATTTGATTGGCTGTATGAATTACACTGGTCAACAAGGTTTTTGCCACAAATATTTCCGTAATAAAATGCAAAAAAAAGGTGACTTAAAATTTAGATTAAGTTTAGTTTCTCTTTGGCTTATTAACTGAATCATATGATATCTCGAGCAATAAAAGAGATATCGGGAAAATTTAAACAGTTTTTGAAAGAAGAATATATGTTCTTATAATCATCGTTACAAATTTTTTATTAATATTAATTTTAAAACTGTATGCATCTATGCATTAAGTGCACCAAATTTATTGCTCTTTCCGACACTCTTTAAATTTGTTTGGAAATTTAGAAGCACTTTATTTAGAGAGAATTCAAAGAAAAGTCTTATTTTTACCGTTATAGGTACTACCTATAACTGTTAAACAAAAACAAAAATTAGGATTTAAAAAAAAGTTTTTTTTTTCACTAATTTTTCTAAAATATAATACCACATACATATAGGAAACAAAATACACAAAAGACCATTTCAAATCATTCATTGGCATGCTGTAATTCCATAGGTTCATAAATTTGGTACAAAATACGAACAAAATTTTCTCCAAGTTTCTAAAATAAAATAGTAAAAATAAATTCAGGGCAAATAAAGATTTGCTCTGAAAAAATGATACGAGTTTTCCTGATTTTTTTATTTCTATCTGTTTGATTTTTTTCTCTCCTAAGAGCTCATAGCAGTATTATCATTGAATAATTACAAATAGAAGTGACACCGCAGATTACTCTGCAACTATAAGAGTACCGGAAGATAGATAAACTACTTGTTTGCGCCTCAACTATCATGTATTTTCGAGTTGAGTCTTAACTAATAATTTTTTTTAAACCTTCATAAAAAAATTAATCATCATCATCATCATCATCATCATCATCATCATCATCATCATCATCATCATCATCATCATCATCATCATCATCATCATCATCATCATCATCATCATCATCATCATCATCATCATCATCATCATCATCATCATCATCATCATCATCATATAACAAAACGGCGAACGTGGTTTTTGTGGTACAAAATACCGGGCCCACGAAAACCGATGGGGCATAAATTATACACCGAATTAAAGCGATGGACTTCTAGACGTGCACAATACAATTTTTTTTTTACTTTTTTTCGCCCGAAATTTGTTTAATTAAAAATTCGATATAAAAAAAAAAAACAAAACAAAACAAAAACAACTGGAAATATCTGTTGGAAGACTTCCAATGTACTGGAATGAAATGTCATTCATGACTGAATGAATGAATGAAAGCATTCAGCGAAAATAAAAAAACATTAAGGTGGGTTCACATTGGTATGTTGTTTTAAGATCGCATGTAAACTATGGTTAACTTTCATTGTTTTAGTTATCTAAGTTTAGAAGTAAGAAGTTGGTTTTATTACCATGAATTTTTTTGTTAAAATCGAATTCTATTAAAATCGAGTCTATTACTAAGGTCTAATCTTTTGTAAACACCTTTGATACCAATGAAATCTATTCTCGTCCTTTTCTCTCTTGAAAGAACATAAGAATTTTTCAGCAATTACATGAAGCCTCAAGAGGTGCGACTCTTTTTAAATATAATGAGTGCAAAAGAGAAAAAAGATGAAAGAAAAAATTATCCGACCGGAGAGTCGTGAGTCCAAGACTCTTTTTTGACGTTTCTTTTTCCACTTTTTCTTTTTTCAACATTCCCTCACATTTCTTTTTGCTTCTTGGTGCAATACAACAACAACAAATTTTAATTCAAAAGATAAATGTCAAATTTGAGTCCTTGACTCAAGAGGCATCGTGTAATAGTACGCGCCTCACAGAATGATTACACACCCGACAAACAATTTTGGTTCTATAAAGCTTTTCAGATGCAATTGTTGCTTCTGTAAAGCATTATAGAAGCAAAATTGTTAGTAGGACAGCCACACAAAAAAATATAAAAGTTCTGACCTGGGATTGCGACTAAATTTTTCATATAGTTTTTGGGTTGCTTAAACCGAATTCGAACTCTATTTTGGCGTATCACGTCAGGTTTTTGAAATATCCTCAAAAAATATCTAAACTCAAAAAAAAGTTCTTATCTGACATTTTTTGAGGATATCTCAAAAACCTGACGTGATACGGCAAAATAGAGTTCGAATTCGGTTTAAGCAACCCAAAAACTATATAAAAAACCTAGACGCAACCCCAGATAAGAAATTTTGTTTGTTTTTGGTTTTGACATTTTTTTGAGAATATCTCAGAAACCTAACGTGATAGGGCGAAATTGACTTCGAATCTGGATTCAGCGATCCAAAAACTATATGATTAACATATTCGCACATCCAGATCAGAGAAATTTTTTGTTTTCGTGACATTTTCTTAAGTTATCTCAAAAACCTGACGTGATGGGGCAAAACGGACTCCGGATTCGGTTTCAGCGACCCAAAAACTATATGAAAAACTTAGTCGCAACCCCAGGTCAGAACTTTTATATTTTGTTTTGTGTGGCTGTGTTATCAAAAGAAGATTCGAAAAAAAGAGTCAAGCCTCTTGCGGCTTCATGTAATAGCTGACTTTGACAGTTCCTTTAGTATTTTAGCAAGTTTTCACTTTTAGACGTTTACATTTTTGCATAAAAGGCACTAATATTTTATCGCCGCATGGCAAAGCGTTTTTCTTATGAGGTTCAGGGAAAACTAACAAAAACGTCTTTTTTGTTCCTTAAGCCTGGTACGCTGCTCGCGCTAAATTTTAGCTCCCATACAAATTATCGAGATAAAATGGATCCCATACAAGTTATCGATAACTTGTATGGGAATTTTATCTCGGCTAAAATTTAGCGCGAGCAGCGTACCAGGCTTTATCTACAATAACCTAAAAAGTAAAAAAAAAGGAAATTTACAAAATTAAATTTTTTTATTTCTTTCTAGCGCTATTTGTTTTTGTTTATTAAAGCAAAAAATAAGCTTTCTGCATCATTATTTTTGATTTTAAGGTAAGGAAAACTGTCAAAAAATGAGTTTGAAAATTTTCACTTTTGTATACTTTTTCACTTTTTTAACCAATGTAGTTAAGACTTTAAAGGTATAACTACAACGGCCATTTTTTGCAAAAAGTGAAAAAGTGATAGATTTCAAACTCATTTTGTGACAGTTTTTACGACCACAAAATTAAAAATAATGATGCAAAAAGCTTATTTTTTGGTTTTAAACAAAATTTTTGTAGTTTTTTCCAAAAACAAATATTGCTTTAAAGAAATAAAAAATTTTCTTATGTAAATTCCCCACTTTTTTACTTTTTAGGTCATTGTAGTTAAGGCTTTAAAGGTATAACTACAACGACCACTTTTTGCAAAAAATCAAAATGTGAAAATTTTCAAACTCATTTTGTGACAGTTTTTCCGACCACAAAATTAAAAATAATGATGCAGAAAGCTTAGTTTTTGGTTTGAAAAACAATTTTTGTAGTTTTTTTCCAAAAACAAATAGCGCTTGCGGAGATTTTTTTTGACAAATTTAATTAATTTTGATTCTAGTAATGTAAAGAAAAAAACAATCTCAATTTCCCTTCAGATCCGAACATAGGCAGGTAAACTTAACAAACATTCACCTTATCCTCTAGACTATCTCCACTTTTCGAAATAGGTAAACTTTTATCTTCATATATGTATAAGCTGTTTAGGATTTGCTTTTGGATTGTTGGATTTGCTTTTTTAATTCAACGCACGATACTAGTGACAGTGATTTTACAGCGGAAGTTTCCCTGGGTGTCCACTTCTATTTGTAATTATTCAATGGTATTATTATTACAGTATACAATAAAATTGATGTATTTTTTAGTGCCCATTTCTGATCAGTCTTAAGCTGATTTCGTTCTTCAGTGTTCAGTACCTATTGTATTTTTCCTTCTAAGTCTAGGTACCTACATTAAAGAAAAATTTAACTTCCATATTATAGCAACTCTTCAATTTGATATTTAATAAAAGCTGTAGAGAGTAGATATAGTACTTGAAGAACGATACACCAAACATGGAGCCATAGTGTCTTCATGTGTTTGCACATCTTTTCCTGTCCACAAAATTTCTCGAATTTCTCCTATAAGGTGTAATGAGGCTTTCGGATAACCTATAAAATGTTCCTGCATATCTCCCTTTCCTACCTCTTTCATTCACTCACCCAATCTTTTGCCAACATCATTCCGAAATGCAACATTAATTTGTATATACGTTCCGATGTTGTTATACCCATCTGCCAGAGTAAAGCTTGCTTCCTCGAAACCCTCCTGGTTGCATCAACTTCTTCCTTTCCTTTCGTCCAACAGGGTTAGTCTCATTTTGGAAGTTTTAAGGCGGTTAGTTGGTTCTACAAACTGAACGAGATTTTCGAAATGAAGCATCATGGCTGTAGAACCAGACTAGGGAGTCCGAGATCTGAGATGCAGGAAATTATCTGGACTGTGGAGGCGATGAGAAGAATATACACCAACACATAAAGATTACTGTAAAGCTTTCTCTTCTCCCAAAAAACATTATTGTGTGTAGGGACGACATTTTCGTTTCAATTCAGGTGGTGTGGTTGGGAAGGTTAAGGCGACGGTGGTGCAAGTAAAACAAATGGTGATAGTGGTTTAATGTGGCATTCGAGGGTGGTAGTCGGTCCAGTTCTAGAAAAGAGGTTGGTTACAGGAAGTTGCCTCCGAAAATTGCATCAAGCATTCACTTTTGTGCAAGAACGGATCTGTGCCAATATCTCTTTTGGATGTTTTCAGTGGTTGGGTTGAGATGAAGAGAGATTCAAGTGGAAGGGTTGTTGGAAGAACTTCCTTGTGATTGTGAGTTAGTATGTGTATATGAGAGGGTGATATGGTAAGGATACTAGACTATTCTATGTCTCGTTCAATGTTTGAGTGTTGTTATGCATAAATTAGAATTAATGCAGACGTCCGAATCGCAAAATTCAAGTAAATTAAATTGCATATTATGTCTGTTCCATTGTGTAGTACTCTTAAGGATACGAAAACTTGCATTTGCCTTTACTTTTCCCATCTTTTCATACCCAGTTCCACACTATTTCGTTGATGTTTTGAAATCCTCTCCAATTTCGAAGACCTTCTCTTTTTGTAATATGAGTGCATTGGAGATTAAGGGGTCCTGTGTCTATGTCCTATGTGTTCATCTTTAGCATTTTTAGAAAGGGAATTTTGAGTGCAAGTGTGTGTCTTTGTATGTGGGAATGCGTATTATTATGCGTGAGTAGATAAATGTATATGCAACTGGATATTTTATGAAGGCTTACCAAATAAATGTTCATTATTTTCAATCCTTGAATGGATATAGATATCTTTTTGGTATATTGCGAATAAATAATGATACTTCGGATAAAATGTATGTACAGTTTAAAAAGTGGAAATTTGATTGCATGATTCTAAAAAATGTACCTACCTATATACTAATATGTATGCATATATGTATGTACTACTTTTAAAAGTAGCTTATATTTATAAAAAAAATATCCTTGGTGTAAGGAAATATTTATGTGTTTTAAATGTAATGATACATTTAAAAAAGTAGGTATATAAAAAGTTACATTCGGAAGAAAGGATATGTTAGCATCTACAAGCTTCGCAATCTTAGTTGGTTACCTATTTTTCATTATCATGATTCCTCCTTTTGATGATTTTTCGAAAAAATCAAAACATGACCGACCCGGTTCACAGAAAATTAATATCGATACTGAGTATTTATTTTATTATGTCTCTACTCTAGCGTTGCATCAAAATAAAACTATGAAACTTCAGAAACTTCAGAAACATTCCGTAACACATGGATAGCCTCACCCATAGTACAATTCAATATAAGTTCAAGTGACCTCAACTCCAAAAATTTATAAAGCGTTTCGCCCAGGTACGACAGTGGGCTCATCAGTTAGATCTGTCGTACCCTTACTAAGACGCCTTATTTTGGTCGATGTTTACCGACACTATATAAAACTCACAGCATGAATATACTGTGAATTATAATATTCTAAGGGAATTTGTTTAAATTCAGACACTTAGAAAATGTATGCCCGTGGTCAGGCTTATATAATAACGAAGAAAAAAATAACAAAAATAATAAAAAATTATTAAACATCGACCAAAATAAGGCGTCTTAGTAAGGGTACGACAGATCTAACTGATGAGCCCACTGTCGTACCTGGGCGAAACGCTTTATAAATTTTTGGAGTTGAGGTCACTTGAACTTATATTGAATTATATTCAATCACTCCACTTAAAATAAAAATAATTTTAATAATTTTTTATTATTTTTGTTATTTTTTTCTTCGTTATCACCCATAGTACTTTTAAAAATCATCTGTTTTTTTTATACTTTTTAGATGCGGACATAGGTATTGTAATTTTAACTGAACAGCATGTAGACACTACTGTGTAAGGGATACAGACAAGTATTGATTGATTTCTTGAAGTTAACGGTGTTTTTTTTTAGAACTATTTTCAATGTCAACAAAAAAGATGTTTTTTTTGTAACATCAGGATAGTCTCACCCCATTTATTTTAGCTAAACCGAAAGTTATTTGATAACTTTTTTAACAAAATTTTTTTTTTATTATTTTACGAAGTTAAAGAAAACTTTTTAAAGCTTCTAGCACCCCCTATTTGTCAATTAAATAGTCGTTTTTCTGACAAAGAATAATCAAAGATCAACAGATCTGATGAAACGTTATTCAGGGGGCTTGGATGCCATTATTTGACGTCTCTTTCTTGAGATATAGCTTTCTTTATTCATAAACGGTGGGCAATTGCACACATTTATCGTTACATTTGAGGTGAGAAACGGGACAGTGACCCTCTAAAAAATTACTTGACTTTAATATTATCCTGGCATTAATATTAAGTCCATATGAATTTGGTTTTCTAAGCTTTTTATTTCTGTGATTAAGAAAAGAACAAATAGATAAACCTCAATAAAAGTTTAAATTCATTTAAATTAATTTTGTATTTAAAAATTATTTTTTTTAATTCACTCAGCTTGTTTATTTTTTTTATTACTTTCACTACTTTTTAAGAAAACAGACTGGGCTTCATAACCAAACTGCCTCTTTTTTGAGCGGGCACCTCACTTTAAATTTCACCAACTAAAGCTGTTGCGATTTCACAAACTTGATTAAAATACTGGTCGTGAGTTTTCAAAAAGATGGATGTTTTTTTTTGTCAATTTAATGCTTGAACTTAAATCAAGATCCTTTTGCATTAGTTAACTGACGAAATTTTATTCAAATAATTTCATAGGACTTGAACAGCATGAAAGTTATTTAAATGATATCATCTAATATATTTTTTTATTAATTGACTTTTTAGCAAATTTCTTTTCATATTCTTGGAGGAAATTGAACGCTCTACAAAAAAGGGCTTGTACACTTTTTTCGTTTATCTAACCATTTAATAGATATTTGGGGTCCAAAAATCGAGAAAATCTTTAAAAAATCGTTTTTTGTTCTTATTTTTGTAACAAATTGAAAAATTATAATAATCAAACGCGCAAGACCTTTTCTTGTAGAAAATAGATTGTTCCACAAAAAAGGGTTGGCTAACTTTTTTTCATTAATCTAACCATTCTAAAGATATTCGAGGTCAAAGTTAAAAAAAATTATAAAAACATTTTATACTTTTTAAAAATTTCCAATTCACAATGCGTTAGTACAATTGTTTTTCTCCTTTGTTGCAATAAAAGCCCTGTTCCATTGGGATGGTAGTGTGCTAATAATACTGTACTGTACTGTCATCTACTCATGCTCTTCTTCCCGAGTAGATACGATTTGTATTGAATTCTTTGAAAGTGCGTTCCATTGACAATCTCTAGTAAAGTACTAGTAGTACTTTGTCTCCTACCAAAGAAACAGGGATAATGAACACACCAATTCTGCAGAATGTTTGCAGGCCTGCGTAAGTAGATACAATTTTCAGCAGTCAGTTCACGTCAGAAAAAAAAATAAAAAGGACCACATAATGAGTTTTTTTGTAAGGGCTCAGCAAAAAATATTTCCTCTTTCAGTTCCCAAAAATATTATCGCAAATTTTGAAACATTTAAACCCTAATCCAAATTTACTTTAAAATTGAGGTCCGAATTAAACAAAACAATTATAGCGAGAGTCTACTCTTTGATATTTTCGAACGACTTAAAGTATACTGTATCGCTAAACGTTAGACGATTTGATAAATAGCAAAGATATAACAAACAGAAAGTTAGATACGAATTCAACAAATGCATACAAAACACTTGGAATTTTAAGCATAAATCAAATATTCGAACTGCATATTCTCGAAGAATATTACAGCGACCAACGCTACAAACAACACGTCGATCATCAAACAATACAAGAAGAAGAGCTGAAGGATTACTGAAAACTACAGGTTTTAAAAACATTTTCAACAAAATGCCATGAGAACTAGCTTACATAAACACTAAAGGGCAAAGAAAGAAATTAAATTAAAAAAAAACTTAAATTGAATAATTATGTATATAATTTTTTATACTGTTTTACTTTCAAGAATTTTTGTAATTTTTAAACATTTAAAAAACTAACCTTCTGCAAAAAAACCTCTTAAGGCTTCGCAGATACATATTTGTAAACAAAATTTGGTAATTTACTGAATAAACCTGAAAATTGATCATTAGAAGTCTGTTTTTTTTTCAACCTTTAATTCATTTTTATTGTTGGAAAAATTGTCATCGCAGCAATAATTTTTTTTATTCGACCTGTGAGGGATTGTTAACAAAATTTGACGGCTTGTCTATCTTAAAAAAAATCTTCTTGCAAATGAAAAAAGGAACTGTCCTCATATCGATATTGACAACTGTATTGATCTTTACAAATTCTGTCACCATTTATCTTCAACTATATTTATCGTTCTTATCCTTCCTTCATGATTACAATTAGTTATTCTTACAATACGTTTTCTTCCAAGTAATGAGTTCAAGAATTCATGGACCAAACCAATTGCTTTATTTATATTTTCGTATAAATTCTTTTCAAAATTCACTGGTAAGTAGGTACAATTCATTCACTGTTGTTGTTCTTGTCAAGACAAACTAGCTGTTATGTTTCGTTCATAGTCTGTACTCTCGGCATTATAACATTGTTTTCCCTCGTAATCATTCGTTTCTCGCATTTGGATTATTTTATTTACATATCCAGTGTGGTTTTCATACATATAGCACATTCTTAAATTAATTTAATTTATGCAACATGTATCTCTATTCTAAATCTCAGTTTTACCTCCCGCGCATAGGTACCTACTCTATACTCTTGTCTCATGCCATACCACGAAAGACAATTCTTCCTCCAGCTTAACTTGCCATCGCACAATGCGAGAGATAATCCGAGGCCGAATGGATGAATGATGATGATAAGGCTGATTCTGTGTTGGGAAGGCGATGGCAACGTCAAATGATGACTGTCTTCATGGTTGTCAATTCAAAATTTTGAATACAAAATTACGACAACGAGATCCGTCAAAAAAGAGATCTGAATGTGAACGCGACCACTCAAGCTCATCTATTCAAACCAAATAAGAAACCGATGCCCATCGAATTAACGAAAACATATATGCTAATGATATTCTCGTACGAGAATTATTATCCGGTGGAGAGGATCCGCCCGACCGACGTATCTCAGTACCTCTCTACGTGTACTAAGAGCTTCTCATTCATATGTCTCTGGAATCTGAAGCGAATTTCAATAGATTTATTATTCGTTTAATGGATCGAAGTAGAAGTAGTTCATGAGAATGAGGACGCGAAGAACATGAAATCGGAAAGGGATTTGTGCAAATTGAAAGGGTTCGACTTCAAATCGGCTTCGAATAAGGGTATGTTCATTAAAAAAATGTGTGTTTTTTTTTTCAAAAGATCAGCATGCTGTGTGGTTGCATGGTTGCTAATGGAGGTACAAGAGAAATACAGGCACAGCAGAATATAGCAGTTTCTTACTTGGAAACAAAGAAATAAAGAAAAATGTTCTTCAATCGCAACACATTTAATAATGTACCTGCTTTACCTACACATTCAGTTGTTAGAAATATATTCAACACATTCTAAACAATTATATTTTGATTAAACCATATGAAAGCATATATTAATCTTCTTCTTCCTTTTTCTCGGCGCTGTTATGATCTCGATGTCGAGGGGATCATAACCTTCCCACGTTACTGCTTCACACTAGTGATCCGCCTGTGGGGTTCGCCGGGTTGACCTCAGAAATCGGCGGCAAGCCTCCCGGTTTTGTATTTTTCCGTTTCTATGGCCAACTGAATGCTGGTGTTTTTGCATTTGCTAAAATATATGAAAGCATATATTAATATGGTAAGCATATTCCCAACATCCCTCGAACCCAAAACGAGGTTTTCAATGGTCAGATTGTCAGATAAACCTTAGTTAGAGCTTATTTCTAGGAATATCCATTTTTTTTATTGACATTATTTGTTTTATGGTCTAACAACTGATGAATGAAAAATCAGGGCTTAATCTATAATATCTTTAACTTTATATTTTCCTTAATTTTATATTCTCGTATTTTTTCTTAGATTTGTAGATGATAAGATGATAACACATTTTTTTCTAAATATATATATGTATAAATAAGTTGATTCCACTTAAACTCAGTTAAATTTGAGGTGAACTTCATCTTATTTTATTGTGAATGTTCATCTTAAAAAAACCGACAAAAAATAAAAAAATTTTAAATTATAGTCACACTTGAGCTTTTACTTGCAGTTTATGATATCTACTCTTTTCCAACAGTGAGATAGCACGATGGTAAGGCCCTCGCTTAGTAACCCAACAGTTGTAGGTTCGATCCCCGCTTTTTTAACTTGCGCATTCAAGAAATTAATGTGACTTGTTACCTTAATTTAAAGTGGAAGTAATCTTAACAAAAAACCATGCAGAAATCCGCATAAATTAAGGTATGGTCCACTTAATTCTATGTGATCTTTTTTCTCAGTGTACAATTTCCATTTTTAAAAAGCTGTTCTATTTAAAAAAAGGCAATGATCTGACAAATCCGACCTAAAGATTTCAACACCAGTCGTTGAAGATTTTTTCCAGCCATCACTAATTTAATTTTAAACTTTAGCCCGCATTCTCGTGCATTTTGTCCCTCTGTGCCATGGTGATTGCTGGTAAGGCGAGTGGAGACGTTTGGTTTCAAGAGGATTTTAGTTATGAAATCGGGGAATGAACGCTGTTTTACTTCGTTGTCTAAACTGATTTTTGATCAATGAATAACATATATGTATAATACACACACATTAAAAATCATCACAAATGCTAAAAGATATACATAGGATGCATCCATCGCAGATAACGACACAGAAACGTAATTTAATCAATCTTCGGGATGAACTGGGAACAAAAAAAGTTGAAGTTGGTCTTAATATAATGATGCCGTATTATTTATGGGGACGGGAATCATCTTGCGTCGTTGATGTGGAAAATTTGCATTTCGAAGTCCGAGAATTGCTTGTGTTATCATTCGAAATATGTAGGTACCATCCTTAATCCATTCCTTTTGCATAATGTTAATAAATTGTTTTCTTACACGAAAGGCAAACAACGCAACGTCAAGTTACTCATACCAAACTGATGATTATACCTACCTACACATCAGGGATATGAGAACTTAATGTCGATTGAAACGTTTATCGTCGACTAGAGCCATTGCTTTGATTCACTGCACGCACAGTGTTACAAAATACTTCGAACATAATTTCGAAGGATACCTCTAGAGATGGTTTACATCCTGAGTTAACAAAAAAATCCAAAAGACAACGGGTTGAATAGCTTAAATGATGGATATAATTTATTTGAATGCTTAAGTGATGTAACGATTTTAATAATATTAATATCAACATCAACAGTATTTAAATTACCAACCAAAACTTTTCACCAAGTTTTAAAAATTAATAAAATATAACTTAGCTGTTATGATACCTTTCTCACACATAACTCAACCCATCAACAAAACACCCTTTCACCAAAAATGTTTTTAAGAACTTTTTGAAACAAGCAGCCTTGTTTTTAGTCGGCAATAACTTTTCTAAGAGCAATCGTATTGACTTTTTTTAATGTCATTAGGCTCAGCACCAAAAAATACCTTAGAAACATGTGTCATATGATGATATTTCACAAACAATTTTTTTCACTATATTTTTGAGCATCACCCCCTTCCTCTTGTCCGCGAAAAAACACCCTTCCACCCAACTTTTTTATAGACTTCTTTATCCTTGGTTCTTAACCCAAAAGCAAACTTTTTGCCAAGTTTCATGCGTGTAACAATTTTTTTTATTTGTTGATTTTATGTACTATTTTACCTGTAGGTACTATTTGAATTAAAAATTAAAACAAAGTGTGAAATTCTGGCTTTTGAAACCGGTATCATCATATCATACACAGCTGTGTAGCCGTTGTCTTAAAATAATTTTTTTTATTTTGAGTCATTTTTTAGAAAAGGTTTTCTGCGATGTTGAGTGCAGAAAAAGAATTAACTTTTTTGTTATATTTTTATAGAAAGAAATAAAATTTATTCATATATTGAACCACACTTGGACCACCAACAGAAACAAACGAAAGTAATCGATTTGTGGTTAGTTAAAGGAAAGGACGTATTATTTCTTGCTATGTCGCGGAAGACGGGAAACGGTATTATAGTTGTAAACAAATGTTGAATATTTTCTTTTTATTTTATTCAAATACATTTTTTGTTGGTTTAATTTACCACTTTTGCCGGTAGCACACGGACAGATTGAATCCTTTTTTCTCAACTAAATGCGCATAATTACATTTATCAGCATTTAGTACGAAATTCATTAAAAATGCAAAGAGGGTCAAAGAAAACATCGTGTGTTGGACGGGGATAAGACTGCTTAAGAGAATTGAAGGACAGAATTCGGAGTTTGTAGATTGTTATTCGTATAGATATTGTAATGTGGTTCTGTAGCAGATGCAAATTAGTTGTTGGTATTTGTTGATTTTATTTTTGTGAACAGCTTTCAGAGAAATTTTTTTAAAATGGGTAATTGACAATAATAAAATAAAAAAGAATGATTAAAGTAACAAAAAATTATATCTTAAAGTAAAAAAAAATAAATACCTTACTTACATATTTGAAAATGCAACCGCTAATCTCGACCGCAAGCTGAAATCACTTAAGACTAGCATCACAAAATCAAGCATTTTTGCTTGAAAATTAGTAATGGATTCTTGTAGAGTAGTAAAATACAACCATTTCATACTATGGGAGGGGGTCTACCTCCCCCTTTCAGGAGGAAGGGGGGAGGGGGAATATTCAACATGTTTACAACTATAATACCGTTTCCCATCTTCCGCGACTAAGCAAGAAATAATACGTCCTTTCCTCTAACTAACCAAAAATCGATAACTTTCGTTTGGTTCTGTTGGTGGTCCAATTGTGTAAAATATATTCAGGGTGTCCCAAAAGTTAACGTCGAAATGAAAACGGTAGAAAGGGGAGGTGGTGACAGTTATTAGAAAAATAATAAAAAAAAATCGCAGTCATATATTTTGTGAGTTATGGGCATTTGAAAAAAAAGTCGAAAAAATGGTCACCCTGTGACGGTTTTTCATGTGCCGTGACTACAAATCTTAAGTTTTCTCATTTTTTTCTTTTGCTACGCAACCTTAAATAGCCCTGCTACCAAATGCATTCAAAAATTTTAACTCAGCTGCATCAGTTTTAAAGCGAATATTACTTTTTTGCCCAACTAAGTACTAAAAAATTTTACATGACTCTAATTCAATGAACCGTAGTGTAAAAAAAATGCTTTACGATGTTTCGGCAAGTTACTTTAAAAGTTGGTGTGTTCAATTCTCTTTTCAAAATGGTATAACATTGTTGAGAATATTCGATAAATAACCGAGATAAAATTTTTTTTCTTAAGAGATCCGACTTTTTTATTGGGTAGTTTTCAATATTATTTAAGTTTTGTACCCTTTCAGAACCCAAAAACTCAAATAATATGGGAAAATTACCTAATAAAAAAGTCAGATTTCTTAAGAAAAAAAATTTTATCTCGGTTATTTATGGAATATTCTCAACAATGTTATACCATGTTATACCTCATGTGTTTTATGTATATTAGCTGGGTTCTATTAACAAAAAGTAAACATTTTACAAAACAATAAAATAGTCTTGATAATATTTTTTCCCAAAATTTGCAGATTCATTGAAAAAGGCACCAAATTCACAAACAGAAACAAAGTGAATTGAATTCGATTAATACGAAATTATATATTTTTTCGCAATGTGTTGCTTTTTAATCCCAATCGGAAGCGCAAACTGCTTAAAAAAACCACTAGTTTGTTGTCAACCAAGATTTTAAGATATCAAAAATTTCGCAATATTTTTGGGAAAAATATTATTTTTGAAAAAATAAATATACTTAAGACGAAAAAATACGGCGTTTTGAGATTGCATAAGAAGTTTTTTTTTAAAATTCAACGGTGATTTAAATCGACGCGACTAAAAATATGATGTGAAAAATTCCGAATGGGACTTAAATCCGAAAAAAATGTACCCCAACCCTCAAAGTCAGCTAAGCTTCTTACTCAAACAAAACAGACGTTTCAGAATTTGTAGGGGGCTTAAGCATCTGAGTGACCTCTTAATCTCTAAGATTTACGAAAAAGATTCAGTTAATCATCTAAATTTTGATAACATAACAATAATAACATGATCTTGAAGGCTTGGGGGGGGGGGGGGGGCTTCAGCCCCCAGAGCAACCCCTCAATACGCCACTGCTGCCATACATATAATACAAGTAGGTACGTACACATCCTCATTGTTTTGGTGTGTATACACAAAAAAAATTTGATTGATGTAACGTTTGTGTCTATAATAAAACATAAGAGTTAAAACTGTTGCCAGCTTAATTGCATTTATTATTGAATCCCGCTGTCAAAGGGCCAAAAAATGTTAACTATTACAGGCTGTTTCAAGACATATGTATAGTTAGGTATAAATCAAGAACCCAACCATTGGATCCGCTACAGTTTTGAAGACACACTATGAAAACAAACATATAGGTAGGTAGTACCTACGCTACAATATCTTTGCGAGTACATATATTAAAAACATTGATACAAACGAGAACTCAATGCGGTAATATCTAAACAATATCATTTAGTTATAGTCATATTTTAGAAGACAAAACTTCTGTCAACATCCACCCTTTTGTTTAAAATCCAAACGTTGATATAGTGCAATACACATGTACGTTTGAGGATGCATGTACATGTACACCCATAAAAATCACTTTCTGTAATACATTAACCCACTATCAGAATACTAACGAAGAATCCGTTAATGTTTGTTTACAATCAACAGATACAATTTTGTTTTTGAGTATCCTGGGGTTGATTTTGTAATTTTTCTATAAACCGACGCTCATGTTTTTTTTGCATAAGATCCGTTGCGTCAATCAATCCTTTGAAGCAAGGTGACGGATTGGACGGAAAGGGATGACCCATATACGTTGCATGATGGATTGCTTTTTGACATCTTCCTTCAAATCCCTATGCTTGTTCTTGCTAAATGTGCACCGAGAAAGTTCTGAACTGATGTAAAAAAAAATTTACAACACTCCTGCTTAAACTAATTTTACGCATGTCCCATTTAATCTACACTAAACTCTTATTACTTTATATTTGACTTGGCATCATGGTTCTTTTCTCATTAATGAAATGTGTGAGGAGAAGATTTGGGGAGAGATTATAGCTAAGGCCTGTCTGTCTAGTGTCTGTCTTCCCGCGAACCTTTTAGAGGTGGCTCATACATTTTACTGGGGTAGAATCTGCTTTACAACACGTACGGAGCTAGTCAGCTTTCCTATAGGATGTGATATCTAGAACAGAATGCGATACTTATCTGCTCTAGAATTGGTCCACAGTTTATTCTGATGCACGAAAATGCACTATCTAATAGTGCTAGAGTGGTTTCAGAATATCTTCAAGACGTTCGTTGGTATCCCAACTTTGGATTGACCACCTATAAAGCTGGATTTAAATTCAATAGAACATGTCTGGGAAATGCTGAAGGGAATCCCCTTTTTAAAACCAGCCGGTTTAACCTTATTGGCATTTGTAAGGATATATTTTATTTTGAAATTCGTTGACGACTTCAAACTTGTTTAGGAACCCGAATGGCTACTTACATGACATTGAACTGTTCATCAAAAATAATATGGAAACAAATGCAAAGTGCAGAAGTCTATTCACTTTCAGAATATCAACACTCACAAGTCGCAACATTGTTTTTATTTTAAACGGCTTCCAGAGCAGAGCAAACTATATCTAATAATAATTCTCTAAATATTATGTGCATCTTTTTAATTTATTAAGATAACATGGATTTTAGTTTATAAAAACAAAATTATTGAATTTTTCACTATTATTATACATAACATTTTTATATTATTTGTTCTAACATTTTTGAACAACTTACAACTACATACTTAACTCGTTCAACTCAGTTTGTAGGTGGTTTCAAAAAAAAAAAAGTCAAGGAGCCAATAACTGAAAATTAATTAAGTGAGTAATTTTTCTACGTGTATTGTGCATACGTTCGTGTGGTACCACAATGTTTGGAAAACACATTTCCATTGCTTCAAGCAAGTTTTTGTTCTTTGGTTGAACCAAAGAACAAAAACTTACTCCGATATTGAAGGATAAGTTTCACTTTAAGCATATACCAAGGAAAAAAGCAGTGGGGTTGATTCTGTCTAACCTGAAAACTATGTATAACCTCACTCGAAACAAATCTTCATACAAATAAAGTAAATTGGTACGCCTGCTAACTCGTTTTGCCTCAATCCTCCTGATGTGCCTTTTATGACATATTACTTTCACATAAAAGTACGCAAGGACACGATTGTCCTTGAAACCCATAATATTGTGCTATTCTCTACTGCTTGGAGTTTTGGGTCTGTTTGACTTCATAGGAGCGTAGAAAATATGCATAGACATGGCAGCGAAATGATGGGCTTTTTCATTAAAAAAAAACATCTTTCACGTACACATTGATACTGTGATGATGCTTTTCTCGATAATGCCCTTATGGGGTTCATTGCTTGTTGAGTTGGGGTAGGTATACCAGAACGTCAACTGTGACATCGGTTGCTAAGAATCAAAAATAAATTTAAAAAAAAACTGTTTTTGCAAAAAGTAAAATCTAGAAGAGATGTGGTGCAGAAGTATAGAGAGAGCAACGAAAAGCTTGGATGAATGGTGCTATAATAGTGAACGTCAAAGTTGAGAGCTCAACAGAAAACTATACTAGCAATAAAGGCACAGGAGCATGAGCTTAGATGGCAAAGTAGACGACGAAGAATGCTCTGTTCGTGCAAGGGCTTAATTACCCAGTCTATTGATGTTTAGCATAACTTAACCTGCTTTAGTAATTAATTTACTATTGTTCGCTTAAATTAGTCTTCTTTAACATTGTGAAACTAGATTATCGTTATTGGTGTATATGATGATAGAGTCGGTGGATGGATGCATCCAAGATGTGCTAGGTATATTAAGAGATTCGTTCGATGATAATTTAATTATGGGAAATGTTAGATGTTGTTTTGTATCTACTTAAATTTATTATTGTCAGTGAAACAGTCATTTTAAACTTGAAGATATTTTATGACAAATCTTAATAGGTACTTACCTACATTAAAACGTAAAAAGAAAAAAACAATAAAAACAACATATTTAAAAATTGGTAAAACAAATAAACTAAAATATTACCTACTCATTTATTTAGAACTGCAACTAACTAACTAGTGCGATTTGTATGAACATTTTTGAAAAGGTATTTGGGCAAGAGTGGCATTACCTAGATGATGTACAATTAAAAACAAAAATTAACCCTTAAGCAAACTAGATTTCCATTCATTGCATCTATAATTCACTTGCATATAGACACAAAATTAGAATAATTTTGGTTTGTTTATTTGCGAAAAATTGTGTAAAAATTTTCAACTCTATTTCCTGGAAGTTTGATAAAATCATTGAATAATTACAAATAGGAGTGGACACCCAGGGAAACTTCCGCTGTAAAATCACTGTCTCTAGCATAGCCGTAGCTAGGATTTCATTTCGGGAGGGGGGTTAGCTCAGACCAAACAACATTTTTTTTAGGAATCACAATACTTTGTTTCAACTTTAATATGTAACTGCAGTCAATTTTCCCGATAATCCCGCTAAAGCAATGGTCATTAGAACTTTGTCGAAGCGAAAAACTTGCCAATTTCCTTTTTAAGTATTTTTTAGGAGAGGAATTCGTAGTTAAAAGTTTAAAATAGCTCTGCTTACCGTAATCGAATTTAAAAATGGCCGAATCGGCATCTATAGTTTAAATTGGTACAAAGAGTGATAAGTTGGTTGATATAAAGAAATTTTTTTTTGGAGAAACAAATTTTAACCATTCTTAGGCTTTATACAAAAAATTATTTCGTACAACTTTATATATAAAACATTGAAAAATGGACTTTTTCTCGCACTGAAATTTTGTAGCAGAAAATTTTTAGGTAGGTACATTCTATCTATTGAGTTCTAAATTAAATTGGCAATATTTAAAAACAAAAATTTTAGGGCCAGTTGTACAAATATTCCATCCGTCGTTCAGCAACTTTTATCTTCTGAAATCAGTGGTAATGTTCCGGTTTAGCTCTGGTACAAGGTCCACATATCGTCGGCGTATAGCAAAATTGTTCTAAATAAACTTTTTATCCAAAATGAATTAATGATGCAGTTTTACTAATTTGAGGGTGCTCTTTCCGAATTTTAAAACCGTTTTTGTCAAAAAAATTTCATTCCGCAGATAATATAATTTAATGGGACATAGAACAAAAAAACAGGAAGTAGCCTTTAGAAAATGAGCCCGAGTATTCTTGATTGTTTTAAGTCCCATCATATTTTGTTCAGGTCAACTTTTTATTTAAGGAAAAAACTTACTTATATAGGAATTGTTCTATGTCCAATTTTGGGTTTTCAGTTTCAAAATATTATTAATATTATTAATATTTTAAAATAGTATCCACCTACTAATGACGTAAAATTGTAAATTTTATTCAAGAGAAAAGAACAAACTTTATAAAAAACATAACTTGAATGGCAAACGAGCAAAAAATTGTCACTTTAAACCAATTTGAAACTTAAAAATCGCCCATGTAAAATTTGCAAATACCCTATTTTTTTCTGATCCTTCCTGGCCCTATTTTGATAAGAAGTTACTATAGCAGGAGCGATATTCAGTGTCCAGTATTGGGTAAATGGCGGATGTTTGGTCATTTATACATATAAACTTCTTAATCAAAAAGGGTCAGGAATAAAAATTTGAAAAAATTAGGGCATTTGAATTGGAACTATTCTAGGAGCGTCCCCAATTTTTTTTTCCCTAAGGACCACCCTAGTGTTCCCGGGCATTGAAATCCTTGGGATCAATTTTTGCGACTGAATAATCGCGCGACTAAAATCGAATGTGTGCGCCTAGCCTTAACGGTGATATTTCAAAAACGTGATGTGATCGGATATGTCTGTCTTTGAATTCGAGTTCGACACACCGAAACCCTTTGAAAAAGTATTGTTTAGTCTCGGCACCAAAAACAATGCATAAATACTTGTGATATTTAAAGGGTTCTTAAAAGATCATTTTAAGGTGTTAACATGGTGCTTAAGGAAATGGTCACAGAGGCAAAAACTCGTTTTTTGAAGAATTCTTTACCAAACGTTGTAATGGACCAAAAAATTTGTATTTTCCCTTATAAAAACTTCATCAAAAGCTTCTTTAACGATACAAAATTGGTAGAGACTTTAAAGGAGATTTTCAGATAGTTAATCAAATCACTATAAAATACAAAAACAAACCATTTAGTGCTGCACATATTAGACTTGAATTTGTTAATAATATATCTTTTGAATTTCTAAAAAAAAATTTCGGGGGGGGGGGGGGGGGGTAAACACCCATTACCCCCCCCCCCCCCCCTAAATACGGCTATGGTCTCTAGTATCGTGCGTTGAATTAAAAAAGCAAATCCAACAATCCAAATGCAAATCCAACAATCCAAAAGCAAATCCAGCAAATTACTATTAGTTACTATTAAAAAAATTATTTTTATTTAAACAGAAACACTTTTACTTGCGAAAAAAAATTAATCAAATTCTTTTTTTTTCACTTTTGTTATATGTATATGGCAAAAACCTCTTATTTTGATCCTACAAATGAATAAAGTTTCAATTTTACAAGTTAGTTTTGACCTTTAGTCCAAAATAATGCGAATGCCTGGGCAAAACGCACTATCTTGGACTTAAGGTTAAAACTAACTTATAAAACTGTATTTATTAACAGTCCACAAAACAAAAACAAATTTTGTTTAAGTTTTCTCAATTTTTTTCAAGAGAGAATCTCTGAAACTCATAATTTGAAGAAAATGGCTTCAGTAGTTAAAGCTGTATCTACGTTACTTCAAGAACAGAAGAAAAATAAATTTTAATAAAAGACAATGGACATACCACATACTATATAAGTCTGGGCCACCTATTATAAGTCTGGGCCACAGAAATCATTAGCACGGTCCCTTTTTATTTCATGCACTTAATAACATAAACCATAACTTGACGTTATGCGTGTTCGCTAATATAAACAAAACTTAAAGTAATACATATATATTCGTTTAAATACCGAGGTTTGCAAACAGTTACTTCGTTATCTAAAGTTACGTCTGCTTGTAGTTTTGTTTTTTGAATTTGCTCGATATTTACATCAACACATTGGTACCTATAAACAACTACTTATATAAATTGCGATTTTGATTGTAGAACTAAATACTTAACACTTTGGCCATGTGTGGATCGTTGTCGCTGTCGGAGTCGCACTACCAGCATCTTACATAAATATAAGAACTGCGACATGCAACTAAAGCTACATATATTCACTTAAAAGACAATCATTTTAGTTTATCTTGTGTTTGGCCGCACCGAGGTAAGCTGAAAAGCCGAAGTTGAAGCTGACGGTGCTGCAGCTAAAATTGGATGATGACGGTGGTAGGTAATCTTTATAGTCTCCTTCTTTAATATTGTCCTGCCTTGAGGCTCACGGTTCTTGAATCTCTACGCGTTGATATCCCCCTAGCCCAAGCTGAAATCTTATTAAATTTACATATTAATCAAAGGATTTTAATTACCCTCTGGTATAAAGACACATAAACTCGTAGTATTATATAGGTTGATACTTTAGCATTATAATCAGGGTAACTTGTCTCTTTGCTCTGTACGTACCAATGGTTTTAGTAAACTGAGATTCGATAGACGGCAGCGAGCGGCATATCCATCTTTCGGGATACCGAGTAAAAGTAAATCAGTGTGGGACAACAAAATAATAGGTAATAGTCCGGGAAACTTAGATTTTTTTGTATGAAGGTCTACAAAAAATTCGCAACAGCCGTTTGTACTCAAAATATAAAAATATAGTGCAGAAACTAAACTCACCATTTCGCACACATGCACCAATCCAACTTTGATCACTATACCAACTGAATACTAAAAACAAATCTAGTGGGAGCTCATTATTTTTTTTATTTTTACGCGATAATAACTTTTAAATTGGTTGATAAACCGGCTGCATCTACGAAAAAATCGTCCATTTTCTCCTGTTACGCCTGGACTTGTTTCCAGTAGTTATGCTATAAGCAGATTGCAATTCAAAATTAAAATTAAACTAGGTATTGGTGATACAAAAATCTACTAGATCTTATTTGAAAGGTTATAACCTAAACTTGGATACTAACAAAGGATTTTTAAAAATTCAATCATTAAATAGGATAAAAAGGGGTAAAATTAGATGGTGAAAAAAATTATTTTCTAAACGGTAGGTTTGTAGGCCTTTGAACAGATAAATTTAATAAGTACAAGAATGAAGAATCAAAAAATTCTATAAAAATTCAAAACCAAGTGATGTACGGTTTTCTAAAAAAAAGAATGATATAACCTTCGACGAAGAAGATGCCACTGGAAAAAAAGGGTGTCCCACTGTCACCGCCCCAAATGAAAACCATGGATGCCTGAGGTCGTTTTCGTCCCTTTTTCGAGTTATGACGGTTTTTATGATTTTTGCTCCCTTTTCCCTTAAATGGCTTTATCTTTGCCTAACTACGTCTGAGTCGAAAGATTTTTTTTACAACCAATCAATAATTTATTATAGTTTTAGTTTGTCTCAAAACTTTTTTTTTCTGCGGACAACTGTTTCCCCACAATTTTTCATCAAACCCAATTTTCTTCGTTTTTTAAGTCGCTTTTGCACTTTCATATCATTTTATTCAAGAAACTACGTAAATGAGTATTAATTTGTTTTTTTGGTATTGAAGCCCAGTTTATTTTCTTAAACAAAATATTTTTTATAAAAAAAACTACTCTAAATATTAAAAAAAAAAATTAAACAAAATAATTTTTAACTACTAAATTAATTCAAATGAATTAAAAACATTTTCTGAGCTGTTGTGGTTAAGAAAAGAACAAATAGATAAAACTCAGAAAAAGTTTTAATTCATTTAAATTAATTTTGAATTTTTAAAAATTAATTTATTTTTAATTCACTCAGTTTGTTTATTTTTGTAATTATTTTCAGTAGTCTTTTTTATGAAAAAAAAACTTTTTTTCTTAAGAAAATAAACTGGGCTTTAATAATAAGCGAAAATAATTAATACTCATTTACATGTTTTTTGGAATAAAATGATATGAAAGTGCAACAAGCAACATAAAATAACGAAGAAAATTGGGTTTGATGCAAAATTGCGGAGAAACAGTTGTTCGCAGAAAAAAAGTTTTGGGACAAACTAAAATTGTAATAAATTCTTGATTGGTTGTAAAAAAATCTTTCAAATGTAGTTTGACAAAGATAAAGCCAGTTAAAGGAAAAGAGAAAAAAAAATCATAAAAACCGCCATAACTCGAAAACGGGATGAAAACGAGAAAATTACCTCTTAAGTTTTTCGATTTTAAATGATCTCATGAATCCAAGATTTTCATTTGGGGCGGTGACTGTGGGGCACCCTGTATTTTGTTTTATAGAAAATTTTAAATATTTGTTATGTATTAAATTTTAATACATTTCTGGTAACTCAAAAAATACAAAAAAAATTTTAACCGTGTAATAATGAGTTCTGTAACATATTTTCTTTCGTATATAAAACTGCTGTTGCGAATGTTTTCTCACCAAAAGTCTAACTTCCCTGGACTATAATCTTGCTCGAAATTCTTCATTGGACGCCTTTAAATCCACTTTCTGATATGTAAGAGGGGAATGGAAGCGTGTGCCGTAATAAGAGTTGCAACCGATTTAAATGAGTTCGCTGTATGGCTACAGGGTGTTAAAATTCGTTTGTTGTCACTTACGTGTTGTACTCTAGAGAGTGTTGCTTCTTGCATATATGTATGTATATACGAGTAAAATAAAAAATGACAGCTGTGCTAGAGTTGTATTGATGGCTGATGGAGGTTTTACATTTGATTTTACATTTAAAATGGTATTGGTAAATTGTATGTAATCAAAAACAGTTAACTAAAACTTTTTGATTTTGTCAATATTTTTTGATAAATTTGTGCTTATATAACATACCTATCAAAAGTGTACGTTATGGAAAAATAACGTAAAGATACATTATGAAAATATATCTTAACAAAAATATGTTCCTAATTGCTTTCTTGAGCAATTTTTGATTAGATTAACAGCAGAAAGTTTTATCTTATTCGTTTTTAGTGTTGGCAAAATACAAATTATCTATATTGTGCTGTCTACTATTCATTATTTATTTTGGCGCTTACGATAATTTGGTGGGAAGGGTCCCATATATTTTTGGGCATTGTCCTTTCATCAGATAAAATCCGATGTGAACCGATTTTATTGATTGAATCGTTTAACAAATAAAAAAAAAAAAAAAAACAAGGAATAAATTTGTCGTTCTACGGATAGTCCGGTCAATTTAGACATCCGAGGTTACATTAATTCCCAGCAAGCTGAAAATTGGTAGGATTGTTGGAAACACCATCATAAATTAAATTTAAAAAGTCCTCATCGATCCGAGGTGTGGAAAAAAATTTACGGGGGGTCAAAGGTCACAAAAACTGGTTTTTCACGATTTTCAGCAAAACGGTAAGTCTCATCAAAAAATTTTCAACGCAAGAATTGTAGACCAGGTTATTATATATAAAAAGTGTCATGACACTTTTTTTCCTAAGACCCACCGTTTCTTAGGTATAACGATTCAAAAAGTTGAATTTGAGTTGTAATCGTCATAATCAGGCCTATTTTGAAAAAAACTCCTAACTGAAAAGTTCATGAAATTTCATTATTTTTTAAGCTTGAATTTCGTTCTTCAACGGTTAAGAATATGGGAAAGCAAAAAAAAAATGGAATTTTTCGCCATTTTTCCGATTGGGACCCTTCTCCCGAAACCATTTCCCTGGGAATTTTTGTTTATAATATGTCTGAATATATACAGGGTGTGCAATAGAGAATGGACAACCCTAAAACGGCTGATAGCTACACTTATGACTGTTCTAAAAAACAGATAGAAAAAAGTTCTATCGCAACCAGTTCATAAAATATTGGCTTTTTTTCGTTCAGTGTATTTTAAATTTTATCATCTTGTGTTTTTGTTCACTACAACCACGAATGAATGAATTTTATTTATTTCTTTTTTTATAATTTTCTACAATAATTGTATGAGTAAATAAATGCTTAAAAAACTGCATAGCTATTGCACATTTTTGTAAAAAAAATTTTGAAATCTGTTTTTTGATGCAAAATGTAAAAAAATTATTTTATGAAAAATTTTAAACACCTGTGGTATAAAATAAATCTATAGAAACCTAGGTGGCCAACTTTCTTAAAAATATTCTCGTTTAAGGGGAATATGTTTAAGAAAGTTGGCCACCTAGGTTTCTATAGATTTATTTTATACCACAGGTGTTTAAAATTTTTCATAAAATAATTTTTTTACATTTTGCATCAAAAAACAGATTTCAAAATTTTTTTTACAAAAATGTGCAATAGCTATGCAGTTTTTTAAGCATTTATGTACTCATACAATTATTGTAGAAAATTATAAAAAAAGAAATAAATAAAATTCATTCATTCGTGGTTGTAGTGAACAAAAAAACAAGATGATAAAATTTAAAATACACTGAACGAAAAAAAGCCAATATTTTATGAACTGGTTGCGATAGAACTTTTTTCTATCTGTTTTTAAAACAGTCATAAGTGTAGCTATCAGCCGTTTTAGGGTTGTCCATTCTCTATTGCACACCCTGTATATATTCAGACATATTATAAACAAAAATTCCCAGGGAAATGGTTTCGGGAGAAGGGTCCCAATCGGAAAAATGGCGAAAAATTCCATTTTTTTTGCTTTCCCATATTCTTAACCGTTGAAGAACGAAATTCAAGCTTAAAAAATAATGAAATTTCAGGAACTTTTCAGTTAGGAGTTTTTTTCAAAATAGGCCTGATTATGACGATTACAACTCAAATTCAACTTTTTGAATCGTTATACCTAAGAAACGGTGGGTCTTAGGAAAAAAAGTGTCATGACACTTTTTATATATAATAACCTGGTCTACAATTCTTGCATTGAAAATTTTTTGATGAGACTTACCGTTTTGCTGAAAATCGTGAAAAACCAGTTTTTGTGACCTTTGACCCTCCGTAAATTTTTTTCCACACCTCGGATCGATGAGGACTTTTTAAATTTAATTTATGATGGTGTTTCCAACAATCCTACCAATTTTCAGCTTGCTGGGAATTAATGTAACCTCACCCCCTTATTTTAGTCTAATTTGACCGGACTAGGAGAAATTTAAAACTTTCATTAGAACAAAACATAAAAAAATTATTGGACAGATTTTGAACCATTCATTACTTTTATTGCTGTTCGTTATCAAACATGGAGAAAAGCATACTTTAAGAAGATAAACAAGCTTTTTGCTGCTATTAAAATTAGATCTTCTTTTTAGCGTTAAAGTACGTATATATATGTACTTTTTTAGAGTAGCTGAGTAGGTACAATAAATGTTTGAAAATTTGCGCCAATGTTTCCAATATTTGTTATTGACGAGTTAGGTTGTTAGCATATCTTTAAGAAATTAATTACCTACTAAAAAGAATTTGTGAAAACATATATTTAATTGAAGTTATTCTTCTCACTCACAGAAATTCACTTAGGCTCAATTTATTCACTCTCCATTACAGTGCCGGTTTAAGCACTACCGGCGCCCCTGCAAGTGGCGCCTCAAAAAAAAAAAAAATCATTTTAAAACAATTTTTTTTAATCATGAAAAAAGCATACTTTTTAATGCATTTATGTAACAAAGTGCAGTTTATTAAAGTACATTAGTTTAACTTAAAAATAAATAAATTTTAATGTTACCTACTACTCAGGCTGAATTGACAAGTTTACCATCCCAACAAACAATTTTGGTTCTATAAAGCTTTACAGATGGAATTGTTGCTTTTGTAAAGCATTATAGAAGCAAAACTGTTAGTAGGGATTATCTCTAACTTTTTTGTTTAAACACATAAGGTCTGTTTAATGAATCTGATCCGCACAGAAAAGAACAGAAAAGATCCGAAAAGTACAAGTTTTTGTGTTTCATGAAAAAAAAAATTAGCCCCAACTTTACTCCAGTCAAAGCGTCGGAAAAAAGGGCCTAACCTTGCGCACAGAGGCACTGTCAGTTTTTATTTCATGGATCGATAGGGGTATATTTAAAAGGCTTAAACCCAATTTCTCACCTCCTGATCATTCTTTTTAGCGGAGTTATTCACAAAAATGCATTTTTTGGGATATTTTACTTCCAAGCTAATATCTTTGCTCCAGTATGTCGTAGGCCAAAAAATGAACATTCATTCTCTTCCTTATAATTTTTTTGTATATATGATTTCATTGTACTAAAATAAGTTACTACAAAATGGCAGCCAGTTAAAGTCAAATTCTAGTTGTTAAAAAAAACATTTTCGTTTTTATTTCGAAAAAAGCTTACATTATGGTCAACATTTTTCTTACCTATTTTGTAGCCCTCTTAGTTTCCTGCATTTTACAGAAAAAACAACTCTTTATCACCAAAGATGACCGAGCAATTGATAAATGAACGCATGAAAAACCGGTGCGAAACCACTCAAAAATGTCGTTTTTTGGGAATAACTCGGCTTCAGAATGTCCTACGACAAAAAATAAAGCTATTAATTGTTCGTTTCAACATTTTCTATCGATTCGGTGCACATTATTTTTGTTGAAACAAATAAAAAATAAGTAATATTAAGTCAAAGACGTTGTTTTGTTTAGCAAACTCTTGTCTAATTATTTTGTAAACGGTGGAAGTATTGGCTAACAAAATAAAATACTGTTGTAGTCCTTTAAATTATCTACATTTAAAACAAAATCTCTCTACGACCTAGACGAGAATGTTGAAACGAACAATAAATAGCTTAATTTTTTGTCGTAGGACATTCTGAAGCCGAGTTATTCCCAAAAAACGATATTTTTGGGTGGTTTCGCACCGGTTTTTCATGCGTTCATTTATCAATTGCTCGGTCATCTTTGGTGATAAAGAGTTGTTTTTTCTGAAATTAAGAGGGCTACAAAATAGGTTAGAAAAATGTTGAATAACTCCGCTAAAAAGAATGATCAGGTGGTGAGAAATTGGGTTTAGCCTTTTAAATATACCCCTATCGTATCATGAAATTAAAACTGACAGTGCCTCTGTGCGCAAGGTCAAATGTGCGCTTTGACTGGAGTACTTGTTCTAAAATCTGTCATTTTATGTTTCATGAATTTTTTCAGCACATAAAAGTTCAAGTTTTTCTGCTCCTACTTTTGTGATAGATCAAGTGAGTGAAAAGTGTCAATTGTCAGCTGTTTGGTTGATTGTGAAAAAATAATAGAAAATAAGATTTTAAAATGTGAATTTCTTAAGAGTTTTTGACTAATAACAAAAAAAAATTACGGGAATATTAAAAGTGCTAGTAAATCATTTATTTTAGTAAAAATCATTTCAAGAAATGATTTTTAGATTAACGTTTAAGATTTCAAGAAATGATTTTTAAAATTTTGCAACTAATAGGTATGGACAACTGTCAATCTTGTTAAATATAAAGTTGAACTTTTCTGTTCTTTCTTGTTCTGACAGTATTTACAAACTTGTGCTGCTCTGATCTGTTCTGTCCTAGATTTTTTTCTAGGGTTCGACTGGGTGGTCGGCGTAAAAGTTAACTGCTTCTTCGTTGTTAATGTTGAAACTATGTGCTTCGTTGAAATTATGTGCTCATCCAGAATATCCAAAGCGCAAAAGTACCTAGGTTCAAGATGTCGTTGTTGGGCTATCATTCTTCTCATAAGCTGATTGGAGTTAATGGCGATATTTCCTACAAGCATATTTGCCGATTGCAGTAGATACTGTAGATACTTGTCCAGTGGTATGATTTTTGCTTCCTCGTAGAGTCGCTTGTTGCTATAGTATTTCTGCCGCTGTGGGTCGAAGATTAGTCCGGTGCACATCGTCAGTAATTTTCATTATTATTTTATTTAAAAAATATTTCTTAGTCAAGGAATCATGAAAACAAAAACAAAATTATAAATAGTCCAGACTAGAATATTTTTGTTTTCATAAAAAAGATATATTTAAAATTGCTGCGGCTCGTATTGGTATGAAGGTTAAATTGACAACACTTCATTTAAGATTTTTAATAGACACAAACTTCAAGAAAATCAATGGATTTCTCATCTACAGAAGAACACATAGGGACATATTCATAGTCGTTTCTAGACCCCAGTTTATCTTAGACTGGGGTTTATTCAATGTTATTTGAATAGGATAAACTGGAATAACGAGCTGTCTATGAAGCAGCTTAGACAGTGATTGAATTTGAATATGGCCCATATATGTACTTTAGATCTTCTAAATTATCTTCTCCACTTCAAAAGAAACACAACTAGTAAAACTAATTAGGGTTGAGATGCTGCATAATATAAATTAGCTCAAAACACTGCAATTGTTAAGCTATGATTACACGGTCAACGAAATCGGTCAACGTGTTGACTCTCTGACGTCAAGAAAACATCTATATTCTCTCTGTCATCTCACCGTCAACTTTCATAGTGTCAATGCATAAAACATTGACTATCACACGATTGACACTATTGCGTCAATGTTGTCCTTAATTACGTTGCCGCGCAGGTGTGTCAACGTGACGTTTACTTAGCAGTGTCAATGCGTTGACTCGCAAAACTTTGTTGATGACACTGTTTGACACAAAGCAAAAATTTTAATTTTCCAAAAATATTTTGTAAAAAAAAGCGGAGAAAATGAGATTTAAAAAAGCTCTCATAGAAAAATTAAACGAAAATTAGTTTGACATGGTTGCATTGAAATGTAAAAATTTCGAGATATACGCACTGCACTTTTAAGATGAAAGCCTTAAATGATTGCTGATAAGATTGTTGAACGAATATAAATGTAAAATTACCAAAGTTTTGTCGAAAAATTAGAAAAAAAAATTAAAAAAGTTTCGACATTTGATTTTAAAAAAAATTAAACAAAAAATCAATATGGCCACCTTCAAAAGCTTATAGCATAGGAACGCCGCACCCAATGTTAATGGTTATGGTCTTAAAATGTAGTTTGAAATATACAAATGGTTTTGGGTTTTTTGTAAAAAAAAATGTGTGTCAACGCGAGTGTCATCGTACCCGTCAACGCAATGACAGCAGTTTTCGTTGACGATCACACAACGTGAAACTCTTGGGACAGATTGTGACCATTTTTACGTCAGAGAGTCAACGCGTTGACCGATTTCGTTGACCGTGTAATCATAGCTTTACAGTCGTTGGTTACCACTGGTATATTGTAACTCTCATCTGTGGGTTTTCGCCTGGCGTTTTCGGTTGCAAACACTTACGGGCCATGATAGTTTTTATATCTTTTTTATATTGTTTATCTTTCAAATCGTTAATTTCAAATCAATTTGATTTGAAGAAATGGTAGCTTTTGACAGATTTAGGGCCAGTTTTTCAATAGTCAGTTAAACAGCCAGTTAGTACGTATTCCCCTGATAGAGAAAAAATCATTTTTTCAACAGGCAGATATAGCTTATTCCTAGGAATAAAACTATCTGCTCCTTTCAGAGACGAATACAAATTATTCTAATAGCATTAAAAAAGAGCTCCATTGTGCACTTTGTGATAAAAGAATGAAATTTATATCATTGGTAGTACTCAATATAAGAGTTATTTCGAGATATTGGGCCACCTTGTATTTCATCCAGGAGGGTAGATACAAGAGCTTTTCTGTGTTGCACCCGCATTGTTGCATATTATAGTATACCTAATGAATCCTTTTTATTAATATAATACATGATTTCGAGGTAATTTTTATCGCCGGATCGAATAAAACCAATAGCAATATGCCTGGATCGTCATGTAAAAAGTTATGAATTGTCATTTAATCAAAGAGCAAGAGTCAGAATATTACCAAGTACTCCTTGAAAAAAAGTGGTAGGTTGATAAAATTTTGTGTGGACGTTTCATAAACCATAGAAAAAAATAATTAAATATGTCCATAAAAAAATTTCAGGTCAAAGGATGTTTTTTTTTAGCGAGAAAGAACACTTTCGAAATGGTACCATTGCGGCACATGATAAATTTATGCATTTTTTTCAACTGAGTTGTGAGTACTACCAATGATATAAATGTCATACTTTTATCACAAAGTGCACGATTTTGTTGCTAAGCCGCCTCACTATAAGGAATAATTTCAACAAAATATTGTGTCAATTGTCAAAGCTGCTTTGAAAGAATTTTGACAAGAAATACAGAGGAACACAAGAAAACAAAAACAATTATTTATGAATAAAAATGACGTTTAATTTCGAATGTTTTTGAATTTGACAATTTTTTTTTGTTATTCTGTAGAATAAATTATTCTTGATTGAAAACTTCAATGTTGTTATCTGATTGTTTATGAGCCTAATAACTTTATTCGTCGAACACCAAACTGACTGTTTATTAGAAGATTGAAAAATCGCCTCTTATTTAAAAAAAATCCCTAGGATATTATTAACAGTGTTTTAAATTTAAAGTTACCATTAAAGTAAGGACTTTAACTACAGAAGAGTGCATTAAATGAATTTTTAATGACGTATTCTTAATGGCGTCAATTGTTTAACAACGATGTCAACTAAAACGATAAATTTCAAAATTTAATGGAGGCTCAATAAATTAACCCTTAGTAGGTACATACCAAACCAAAACCGTTTTTAATAATAGATATTAAGCCAAATAAACATTATTTATATCGAAGACCCTTTGTGTTGTAACTCACTTATCCTAAGCAAACTTCAAAGAAAGTTATATTGATTTATGATTCGAAAAAGTCCTTATCATGTATCTATATATGTACTTACATATATGTTTATGTATAGGTACTTGTATATCACCGCAGTAGCCGTTAAAAGTCGACCATATCTGCGTATCTATATGGGTGTATGAATTTTATGGAAATAATTTTATCTATTAAAAAGCGTAGAATGTTTAGTAATTTTTCAAGCTGCAATTGATATTCTTTTTAAGGAAAAAGGTAGTTTATATTTGCACGTCACGCCTAACATTTTTTTTACATTGATAGAAAATAAATAATCCTTTGGCTTTGTTAGGTACAAAGGTGAGCCATCTTCATGTTTGTTTGTTTACTATGTATGATGTCTATTTGCATTAAAATTACAAAAGCGTAGCAAAATTATTAAAATTAAAATTTGTGTGTTTGAAATTAAAAGAACAATATCTTTCTTCATGCACGAAAAACACATATGTATGTAAATGTAATAGTGCATTATATCAATTTATTTGAATTAAAAAAATAAATCGAGATTTAAAAACTAAGAATGTTTATTTAATTTTGAAAATTATTGCAATTATATTGAAAATCGGCTCTACCGATTTCGCTGAAAACTTGCACACGTTATATTCAATAAATTGTAATAGAACAGAATTTTTTTTAATTTTCTCAAAAAAGTCATACCTATAACAAAAAAAAAATGTTTATTGATCAGAAATTTACCCTCCATTTCGGCTCTACCTGTAGGTATGTCAACCAGCTTTCATAAACATTATTTTATGGACAGTTCTTATAATCAACAAGCTTACTATTAAAAGTGCTTTGAACTCCAAGAGCAAGTAGGTACGTGCGACTCGAATGATTTTTAACTCAGACGGACTCCCCCGTTTAGGCGGGAGGGCAATTTTCTAAAATATGACGAAAAATAAAAAAAAATATTAAAAAACAACGGCAACACTTACAGTTATAAATGATACCTTTTTCAAAAGCCAGAATTGCACATAGTAAAAAAAGATTGTATTGAACTCCCCTAAAAAATACCGTTATCAATTCTTGCTGCCTTAGTTATCGTACTCTCCCCAAAAAATCTGAAACAATAAAAATAATAATGGCACAAGAGTGCAGTAGTCGGTCTAGTTTTTTATTTTAATTTAAGTATTAAATCTTATTTCTTGTTTCTGTAAAAAAACTGACAAGTAAATAGACAAATCCTCAGGTGTGTTTTAAAGCTCAGCTCAGAATGAGCTTTGTTCAGAGGCTGTTCAGAGCGTCTCGAGTTTGATTTTTTACGAATCTTTAACTTGCCATTTAGTACACATATCCTGTATGTCTCCAAGAACAAAATGTAAGAAGCAGGTGATGTAAATAAAAGGATCGTGTGAAAATAAAGTATAAGTGGTTAATTACAGTTGCTTTCAATGTTTTATAACACCGAAACTTATTTGCCACCCTGGTTTTTAAACTGTTCCTTTATAAAACTTTTTTTCTAGGAAAATGCAGAAAAAGAACACAAATAGAAAACAGATTCAAGGTACGGAAGCATGCCAATTATTGAAAAAAAAAGAAGGACCAATTTTCAAAAATTATTTGTTTAGTGCCCTTTTTGCAGTTACTTAATATTCACATCCTTAAGTACTTTCATCGTCGTCGCCACCCGCAGTGTCTTTCATTATTAATTTTACATTTATTTCCGGTTGTTGATATTTAGAGTGAAATATCTGGTCATTTCAGACAAGCGGGTTATGTAAAGTCCTTTCATTTCTGAGGTTTATTATTATTCAGGATACCTTTATAGTTTATAATATAACTAATTAAACCCCTTCTAGTAAAGAACAGTGCCTGAATTTTGAAAATATAATGGAAAACTTTTAATTCAGGAAAAAATTATATATTCTTGTAATGTCGAAGATATTTTAAATTTCCACCCTGAAGTGTTATTATTATTTGTTTATTTTATTTATTTGTTTAAAGAAGAGAATGTGCAAAAAAACACGATAGAAAATTATACAACGAATACCTAATTAATTTCTTAGATAATTATCTATAATTATAATTATTTAATTTTAATGTGTTAATTTTTCATTTATCAATTGCTTGGTCATCTTTGGTGGTAAAGATTTATCCCAAAAATGCAAAAGTGACCGCAAGGTTAGGACCTTTTTCCGACGCTTTGACTGGAGTGTATGAATATTAAAGTAAATTGTTACCTTGATAAAAATAAAGACCTGTTTTCTTGAATATTCAGGGTGTCCCAAAAATAATGGATCAAACGAAATATCCTGGTAGGCCAACTTAACGGTACATGGATTTACTGAAACTTGTTAGTGGATTACCTATTCCTGCATATACAGGGTGTCCGGTAGAAAATGGATAAGCCTAAAATTGCTGATAGGTGCACTTTTGACTGTTCTGAAACCGAATAGAAAAAGTTTCTATCGCAACCAGTTTAGAAAATATTAGCTTTTTTTCGTTCAGTGTACTTTTAATTTCATCATCTTACGTTTTCTTTAACCACAACCACGAATGAATGAATTTTATAAATTTCTTATTTTTATAATTTTCTACAATAATTGGCTCACTACATAAGAAGTTAAAAGTTTTTACAACTGTTGCATCTTTTCTTTAAAAAAAATTTGAAATTAGTTTTTCGATGCAAAATGTAAAAAAAAATATTTTATGCAAATTTTCAAACACCTGTAGTATAAAAAAAATCCATAGGAACGTAGGTGGCCAACTTTTTTAAAAATATGCGCGTCCAAAGGGGATTGCAGAATGGTAAAAGTTTATATCAAATCTAGAGTTACTAGGAAGTTATTGGTACCAAAGTGCAAAAAAAGCCTATTAATTTAATAAATTATTTTAACTGTAAAATCTTATAAGTTTTTCACATTGCTGCCTCAAATGCATGGATTCCATCAGTTTTTTTAATCAGTCATATTTTACAATAATTCTTCTTACACATAACTACTAAAAAAAAGTGTTATAACCGTTGAACAATGGCTATAAAAAAATAATTTAACTTTTTTTTTAATTCAAAGTAGAAAAAAAATATTTGTTTGCTAATTCGCTAATAACCAGTTTAAAAGATAAAATAAGAAGTGGCTCACCATATTAACTGTAAATTAAATTGCATCTAACAAATATTGGATGTTTTTCGTAGCCCAATAACATTGGGAATTGAACAAAAATTCGAAAACATTGCAACATTTTCGATGAGGTTGCATTGGGCCAACGGGACCGAAAATCTCAGTTTTTCTTCAAAACGAGATCATTAAGAAGTCAAAACTCAAAACAAACTGTCCCGATGCACAATTTTATGCCCATGCTTAAACTGAGCAAACAAATATTTTTTTTTTCTACTTTGCATTAAAAAAAAGTTAAATTATTTATTTTATAGCCATTGTTCAACGGTTATAACGCTTTTTTAATAGTTATGTGTAAGAAGAATTATTGTAAAATATGACTGATTAAAAAAACTGATGGAATCCATGCATTTGAGGCAGCAATGTGAAAAACTTAAGATTTTACAGTTAAAATAATTTATTAAATTAATAGGCTTTTTTTGCACTTTGGTACCAATAACTTCCTAGTAACTCTAGATTTGATAAAAACTTTTACCATTCTGCAATCCCCTTTGGACGCGCATATTTTTAAAAGTTCTACGTTCCTAAGGATTTTTTTTATACTACAGGTGTTTGAAAATTTTCATAAAATATTTTTTTTTACATTTTGCATCGAAAAACTAATTTCAAATTTTTTTTAAAGAAAAGATGCAACAGTTGTAAAAACTTTTAACTTCTTATGTAGTGAGCCAATTATTGTAGAAAATTATAAAAATAAGAAATTTATAAAATTCATTCATTCGTGGTTGTGGTTAAAGAAAACGTAAGATGATGAAATTAAAAGTACACTGAACGAAAAAAAGCTAATATTTTCTAAACTGGTTGCGATAGAAACTTTTTCTATTCGGTTTCAGAACAGTCAAAAGTGCACCTATCAGCCATTTTTGGCTTATCCATTTTCTACCGGACACCCTGTATAGAAATTCATTTGTTCTTCAGTACATTCTACTTAAATTTGTTAAGACTTTTATATTTAAAAATATGTAAATAAAATATTTTTTGAAAGCAGTCTTATCATTCAAAATCATATTGATAAAAATAATCGGCTAGCATTGAAAATAAAATTGTTATGCTTCGTGCATGTATATGATGGTTTACTGTATTTTTTTGCACATTGTGTTCTGCATTTAAGGTCAGTACCTACTGAAAATTTAAATTGAACAATATAGGCGTGTTTTTTTGGCATCGCAGCTTAATTTGACCCGAAGCTTAATTCGATTTCCCAAAAAAACGTATCCGCAGCTGGCCACCCGCAGCTGTTTTATTTTATTTATAAGTTGGTAGTCTGGGTCTAACTGTCAGATAATAAATTCCAAACAAAAAAAAAAAATGAATTTTATTCAAGATCATTTTTAAGACCATAGAAATAAACCAAAACTAATAAATTTTATTACGTGCCTATTAGTACCGTGAAATATTGCCGAACGAAATAACGCCGAATTCCAAAATTCGGCGTTATTTCACTTTACAAAAGCGAAATAACGCTGAATTTCAACATTTCAATGAGAAATAAGGCCGAATGCTAGAAAAGCGAGCATAAAAGCAGACGCAAGTTAACCCGTATATTAAATTGTTAACCTTTTTTTTATTTTCAAAGGCATATAAGGCCTTAATTTATTAAGGCAGAATGGCCCCATTACCAATTTGGGACTTCTGTCCATCCAATCGAGGTATAGGTTCCAAGAAAGTTTTTTGTCTTATGTGCCTCTTATTTATTCATTAACAGATTAGTCTCAAGAAGGTACAAAAACATGGCGCAGGGACAAAAGGCCCAGGGATATAGCACCCACTTTTTATTCATGGGAGTTATGTTCCACTTGAGTGGGTTGACATTTAATTTAAGAATTATATCCCACTTGAGTATATTTGAATATATTTTTCATTTAAGTGGGACATAAGCCCTTCACTTTTCGAAATATAAAACAATAATGAACAATAACTCTTGTTATATTCTATTCGCGTTTTGTTCCAGATTCTTTAAATGCAAAGTGGTAGTTTTTTTTGATATTCCGCAAAACTTGAAGTTTTTTTTGCATGAACAAATTTTTAGCAAGTAGTAAACTTTTGCTGCAGAACGGGACGAAAAACCCGGTTCAAAAATTGTCGGTTCCAAATAAAAGGGATAAACTAAATAATATTCATATTATGCCCCATTGATTCTTAAACAAGCTCAATTCAATCGAATAAAGACTGCAATTTAACCGATCTTTTGTTTCAATATACAGGTTGTCCCGTTATGAGATAAAATTTGCTTCCAAAGTTGGTATCATTTTTCTATGATTTAAGAAAACGCTTACTCAGATGTACCTACCTTGACTCACGTTAACGCTAATTTTTCTGCTAATGGTGCTAATATCAATGCTTCTTTAAGATCTTAATTTTTTGAAGATTTGTTATATGTTCAAGAAAACAGGTCTTTATTTAACAAGCTACCAATTCAATTTAATTTTCATATTCATATTTTTCTAATAAATTTTATCAAAAACTAAATTCGGAGAAAAATATAGTTATTTTGTATTTTGCGAATAACTATTTTTGAACAGAAAATTAGTAAAAATGGCTATTACAATAGTCACCTCACATGCCACGATAAGAACTTTAATAACTGGGCAAGTTTTAAAAATGATAAACCAGTGTCAAACCATACAATTTTTTTCAGTGTGTTGCTCTCAAATAAAAGTTAGAAAATGAGTTTTACTGTTAAGTGCGAAAGCATAATTAACCAATGTTTTAGTGAAAGACTTAGGGCCAGTTTGTTCACAGTCGATTATCTCTTAATCAAGGATTATTTCATAGAAAAATCCTTGATTAAAAGAGGTGTGCTTTTTCTTCTCTACCTGTCACTTAAAGATGGCCCACAAATTTTCAATTGGGTTTAAGTCGGATAATTGTGACGGCTTTTCCAAGCCAGGAGTATTGTCTCCCCGGAACTACTGTTTTACTATCTTTTAAGAATTTTTGGCTTCATAACTTGCAGGAAGAGCTAATGTAAAGGCATTTCTTTCTCCTTTTATGGAGCCATTATCGACTCCAACATCTCCATTCTGGAAATGATCCATGATTCCGTTGATTTGGTGTAACGGGGTAGAGCCTGCAGTTAGAAAAACCCCAAACTATCAATGATTCTCCGCCGTGCTTCCCTGTAGGGAGCATATTGTTTTGGTTTTAAACATGTCCATGCTTGAGCGCCTGGCTGCCATAGGTATTATTTAGTTTATCCCTTTTATTTAGAACCGCAAATTTTTGAACCGGGTTTTTCGTCCCGTTCTGCAGCAAAAGTTTACTACTTGCTAAAAATTTGTTCATGCAAAAAAAACTTCAAGTTTTACGGAATATCAAAAAAAATCTACCACTTTCCTTGTAATAACTTGCTTAACTTAAGCTTACATCATATGAATTGTCTTTCCATAATGTCTCTGTACTTCGTAAAATTCTTGCCTTCAAAATATACGAAAAATTAATATAAATATGAAAAAGATTGCTGGGAATAAAATGGACTTATAAACTATATCACACAAAATTAAGCCTAACGAATAAGCTTTATCACGAAAATATCTGCGCCAATATCATTAAAGTGCTAAATATAAAAAAAAAACTCCAGATGTACATTCATAAATGTACAAAATCTCTTTTTTTCTCATAGGAAGAGGAACCGAAAATTGAATCAAAAGTCTAAGAGCTTGTTTTATTCTACCCTTATTTTCATGTTTTGTAATACTGCTCAGCACTTTTTACACTCAAAAAGATCCAGCCATCATCTGTCTCTTCTCCGAATACGCACTAATCCCAGCAACGTCAGCCTTTTTCTTCGTGCGTTGGTCATCGGTCGGAGGAAGAGTTAAGTTATAGTAATATTAGATGTGTCACACAAATGAAAATGACTATCCATAGGTGCATATACAGTGTGGTCATGTCAGAGAGGAATATGCCTGATATATAAAATAAAATTATACTTATAACAACAATATTGAAAAGAGGAGTCCAAGTCTACAGAATTGTGTGTGCACTAGATACATGCCTCTCTGTGTTCAATAAGACGACCAAAAGCAAGACTCCATCAACCTACCACCAACGACGGACTACCAAAGAGTTCGAACCGAGAACAAGCAATATACCTACCTAAAACTCCTTTTATCTTGCATGTAGTATATCTTCTAAAGAGGCTTCACATAAATATATGCAAATGTATATGCCAAAAATCCGATGGTCCTTCATTCCTAATTTAAATGCAAATGAGATTCATTTGACGACAACACCAGAACGCTAACTATCTCCCTTACTTACTCCCCATTTTTGTGAGCTCACTCCTTTCCACCTTTCTACCTCATTTAAGTCCAATATTCTATCTCTGTGTTTTAAGGATTGCACTGAAAAGCACATACACATACGTTTCTGGCCAACACAAACATAAATCCGGAAACTCATAGCCTACTTCCATGACTTCTTCTTGCGTGTCCAACTTGTCCCATACCCAAACCCGTGTCTCTGTATAACACACAGAGGGAGATGTGGGACTTTACAATTTGGGGTCTTTAGTTCGAGGAGGCTTTGTAGAAAGTGCAAGAATCTTGTCTGTCTCTACGTATAGCTAAAAGGATGGTGCTTTTATTCCATTCCGTTCGATATCAAGAGATGATGGCTCCCGCACACCAGCCCTTGCGCTCCTTCTATTTAACATACAAGTTAATTCAGTTTGCAGTTCTGTTTCTAGTAAATGCAGACAACCCTTATGTCGAATTGGCTTCCTCCTGCTCTTGAATTGTGGGTGGTGAATTAATTGCAAATCAGGGGGGGTTGGGGTCATTTCTCTGGAATGACGTGTACTCCCGTACATATTTCTGTATAACTGCCCAGTAGACTATGAAATGTGGAACCGAAACGGCCTTCATTTTAACCCCTCCACTATCGCCCCCTGAATCTATGCCTGTTAATAATTTCTCCTCAAAAACGTACCAAAGCTTCATTTTCGTACACCGAACCCAACCCACAGAACTAACCCAAACCTATAGACATTTCCAGACTTAAGAGAACAATTCGGAGTTCCATATCGGCCGAGCGAGTGTAGTGGTAGTGGAAAACAAGATAATGCTGAAGAGTTTGAGTTAGCAGTGTTCAAACCGTTCCACCACTATAATTTGGTTGAAAACAGAAATAAGGACGAAGGATTGGTAAAAAGCAAAAGGGTTGGAGTAAATAGGGGTTTGATGGGAGACACGGTATGAATTAGAGTCAGTAATTATTCATTAGGACGTTTCACGTAAGTATAATTTGATGGACATCGAAACCTTTTGCGGCCTCCAAGAAAATTTTGGACATGGGGTTGTTATGTAAAGTTGTTATCAAGATATCATTTTTTTTGTATATGTGCGTTGAATTTTCATATTCAAATAACGTGATAGAAAAGGTTTAAAATAACATGCAATACTAATCGAATAAAATAAACTGAAAAATGCGTAAATAAAGTTTTCAAGTATGTAGACACAATTTCATAACATGTAATAAGTTTTTAAATTCCAAATAAAATAAAAGAAATTAGTAACTATCTATGTAGTATACGAACAAACTCTGCTATTGGTGTACAGTACACTAGTACACACGAAAAACAAAACAGAAGGAAAAAAAATACTAACCGTCAAATGGCCTCACAAAAATAATATTGTGTTTTCCGCCAAAAAAAATCTTACTAAGCATTAGTTACTCCATAAAAACATAATAAAACGAATCCAAAGCAAAAAAAAAAAACGAAATTTCTTGATAAAAAAAGTCTAATAAATTCCTCGAAATTGTTTATGTTGTCGAAAAAAATGTTGTTGGAAGTCGCACCGATAAATCAATAAAACTAACGATGCCAATCGAAATCTCGGATCCGAAATAGGGAAAAGAGTCAATGGTGCAAATGTCTTAGAAACATTTTTGAAAAATCTTGCACAATGTAAAATTACACTGTAACTACTAAAACCAAAAAATGCACGAGCTATTCGATTGATTTGGAAGAGGTTAAAGATTAAGTCGAGATTATACATTTGACGAAATTGAAACGGAAAATCTTAATTGACTTCTAGTTTTAAATGTAGAATACTATGTGCAAAAAATACAGTAGGTAAACCATCATATAAATGCACGAAGCATAACAATTTTTTTTTGTTCAATATTCAATGTATCAAAACATAAATCATTAGCCGATTATTTTTACCAATTGAAGCACAAATATGGTTTTGAGGCATAAGACTGCTTTTTATAAAAGTCTTAACAAATTTAAGTAGCAAGAACTGAAGAACAAATTAATTTCTATATATGCAGGAATAGGTATTCCACTAACAAGTTTCAGTGAAGCCATGTATCCCTTTCTTTTGAAAGGTTATCTGTAATTAAAAATTATAATGAAGGGTACCTTTAACGTAAACTTCTTACTTAAGGACAAGTTCCTAAGCACTCATTTCTGTACATCATCTTATAGCAATCTATCCCTCCAATCGATCCATATCTTACTGCCCATCACCCATCATTACGAAAACTTTAGCCACAACCGTCTAAGGCTAATTTTCTTAAATATAATTCCAGACTAAGCCAGAGTCAAACCATACACACATATACAAATAACTAAACTAACCCCATCCCGGCCCGTCGAGGTTTCTTTAACTCCAACCCAAAACCCATCCGAATAGCTCATTTCAAATGATATAATTCTGCAGAGCAACCGTTTGTAGATATCCTTGGTTGTGTGGGTGTGTATTGCTTGTGATTTTGTATAAACAGATCGGATGTTTGTATTTGTTGGCCTATAGCTTGGTCATATATCTTATGCATATTCCTACCTTCGTCGCATTTATAATTTATTACAGGAATCTCATTAAAGAAAAGCCACAATTTCAATCAAAACACCCACAACATCCTTCTGCTAAAATTCTTCAACCCCTTTCTTCTCGATTTTAGCCCGAAAACTTACCCTTTCGTCGTATAGTTCCTTAAGTCCTCATCACATGGTCGTATAATTTAATTCCTAAAGGATATGCCATCACCAACCAACAACCCGCTTAACATTTCTGACAATTCAAGCCAAATGTTCGTTGCTTCGTTCGGTCGTCTTAGTCTTGGTCGTTGACGTTGTCGTATCCCGCTTCCAACTGCTTACCACTGCTCCTGCTGTTGTTACTGTGTTGGTGTATTGAACATTTTATGTAAATGCTCTCTTTCTCCACAAGCCCTAATATCCTTTCTATCCACCAACCAGGATGGTGTGTGTTGATGTTGCTGTTACTAGTCTCTGAATCTACTTTCTACTTACATTTCTGTTTCTGTGCTGACGAACTAGCCCCTATTAATGTGTATACCTTCTTTCTTGGTTGCAGTTCTCTTCGCCTAAGCCCACAAGGGCGCAGTTCTTCAAAAAAGTACAAGGGCTCAATTTAGAAAAAAATACTCCCCAAAAATTAAGTCCTAACCTAGGTCAAATTTCAAATCAAGATTTTTTCACAAAATTTTGAATTTTGAAATATAAACACAAATCTTCAATAGTTATTTTATAATATGAAGAGTAGAAAATCTTCGATGGTATAAGAATCAGTATAGTTCATAGAAATTATACCAAGTAAAACCGAATCATAAAGTGTCACCACTAAATTGCTCCAAAAAGAAAAATGTAAAGGTGCACATAATAATGAACCAACGTTTCAAGGGTCTGAAAGGTTATAAAGAATGAAGTTTGTACAGTAAATTATAGGCGCCAATTGGGTCTAGTGCGAACCTGTGTTCACAGTTACATTTAGTAAAATTTATCTATACCTTCTATAGCTGTGTCCAATGTGCAATACCCACCACCCAAACACAATATCATCATCATCTATACTGTACATCATAGTTTCCTCAATAAAACACAAGAATGAGGATGATGTGTTGCTTTGCATGCATTAAAATGTCGGGTTGTCCTGCCGGATAAGACGTAGTATTTCCTCATACTAGCACCCATTATTTGACGATCTTGAAGAGTGAGAGAGATGCCAACAGAAGCGGGTTCAACAAAATAAGGATTTGAATTTAACTTTCTTGGAACACTTAACTAAAATTAATTATAAAAGGCGAATAAGGTGTAGAGCCGTATACGACGCCTTTCAACCAAACGCCCGGACCCGACCAACCTTCTGCCACCTTTCACGTATCCCACAACTTCCGGTTGGCAACGAAGACGGTGGCTGAGGGATTTTAGACTTCAGGAGTGTATGTGTTTGGTATGGACCTGTGTGTGCTCTAATTATCCTTATGGTCGTTGATTTTACATTTTATTAGATGTAAAGAAGGACCGATAACATTAGCATGAGACTATAAGAAGGTGAAGATGGTGTGTGTACAGAGATGAATTAATAGGGAAAAGAAGGTTGCTTAGGGGTAGATGGTTGGGTAGGGGTGGACGAGAGTGAGGATGTTTTTGAAGTATAGAAATAAGATTTCGAAAGTCGATCGTTTGTCAGTATTCTAACGTTATAGGGTAGGTATACTCATGGTGTATACTGTATATGTTTTGTACTTTCATAAGTTTGTTCAAAAATCTGAATGAAGCCACCCAAGATGTGGTTATATGGTATTCTAGATGTATTGTGCTCGCGTGTGATGATGAAAAGGATGAGAATTATTGTGTTTATGGAAATTGGGTAATTTTAATTGAAATTTATCAAAGAAAGGTCGATACTTCATATAAAGGTCGAACTTGATGAACTTTTAAAATTATGTTATGATACAGATACGAGTATGTTTGGTATTATACTTTTTCGATTGCAAACACTATATACTTAAATACAAATTTAATTAGGATTTTTCGCTAAGTTCTTGAAAATGGATTCGACTTCGTGCAGAACCCAAAATAAGAATACAGTAGTCGAGTTCGAGAAATTATATCAGTGGGCAATTAAATGTTAAGTTTTCGAAAATTTGATTTTTCAAAATAAAAATAAAATCAAATTCATCAAAAAATAATGCACATGAATTTTTTAAACAAGGCATTTTTGAGAAAATTGTAATTTTACAAAATTTTTATATGGCAGGTATACCGTTGTTTTGCTTCTTAAAAAAAATTCCCTAAAGCCTTCTCTACAATCACTAAAAACTTCTTCATGCACCTGCTTTGAGTAAATTACAAAACGAATGAATACATATTTAAGAAATGATTAGGGGCTTTAGCTAAAGGTCTACTTCGAGGAAGTTACATTATTTTACTTCGACAATTTTAAAAAAGAAATAAAAAAGAGAACAAATTTTATTTAATTTTTGCTTGTAGATTATTTACAATTTTTGTTATATTTTTATGTAACGTAAGTTTGCAATATTGTTTTAAGTTGTTACACAATTGTTAATAAATTATTTGTTTTTATTTTGATAAAATAAAGTTCCCCTGAAGAAGATAGCAACCCAACAAACATTTTCCCTTCTATAAAGCTTTACATGAGCTACATTAACACCTGCAAACCTTTAAAGGAGGAAATTTGTTAGTCGGGAACCCCTGTCGAAACGTCGGGAAAAGTTAATGTTTACTTAATTGTTTGATTGCTACAACCATTGCGACCAAAAAAGCCAAAGGAAAACAGGATTTTAATCTTCCCATATTTTTCGATTATTAACTCTAAATTGGTCAGTAAATCATCTATAACAACTACCACTATACGCATTTTCCAAAATTGTATTTAATGTAGGTAAGTAAGTTTTGACTTTAAAAAAATTAATATCCGTTCAGCTATGACAAAATGTTTCGACGAACTTATTTTGGAAAATAAAAATTTCAAAAATTAGTTCAGATACGCATAAGAAGGTAACTTAGAGACAAATCAAATTCTTTTTCTCTTCAAACGCATATGGAAGTGCACATAATATATAATTCTCACAGATTTGTTCAAAATGTTCGCTTATCCATTCAAAAACGAATTAAAACGAGAACATTTAGCTATCATTTATTGAACGATTTAGTGATATTTCCCATTGAAATAATCTTGCAAACTTTCTGTGCGATAAGTCATTCTCAACAAACTGAGACTTACGCGTTTAAAAAGAAAGTGGAAGTCCTACAACGGGTCCCAAAATAAACAATCTTCAAAACTGCATTTTTACATTTCTAACATCGCAACTTTTTTTCAGAACCTGTAATTTTGACTTCTCAATGAGTTAACTAAATTAAGTTTAAACACAATTGAGTAGAAGAATAAGTAATAAGTAGGTAATAATTTTCTTAGGAAATATAAAACAGTTTTGACCAATTAAAAGAATGCTTTAATTCGATGCGCACATTTTATTAGCAACAATAAGTACAACAAGCTTCGAGAGCAAATATTATAATAACTGAAATAATTACATATTAAATGCATTTATTATTATTACGTGTCTCCATCTAAATTATTTATGTATATTTTGTATTCATTACAAGAAATATAAACATTTATGCTTAAGATATTTGTAGAAAACTGTATACTATAGGTACACACTATAATGTTTTTATATAAGCACCTTTTCTGCTGTACACTATCATAGTTACATCATGAGTTGTTAATTTGAGATAAATATTCTCATGCTGCCTTTTAAGATTCATTTTTCTACATTGTTGCAATTTGCCACCATTTATATTACGTATGATAGTACTTTCGTTGAGGGAGGCAAGATGATTATCATTCCAATTGTTGTTTTACTTTGGGGTAATGGTCGAAAGAACCAGAGTATAGGTACCTACTAAAAAAAAAAATTGAAGCACGCGTGGCGATGCTTTGGTTGGTCGTCATTATGGTATTCTATTAATAACTTAATATTGCGAAGAGAGTATTGCTCAGCCACCATAATAATTATGTTCTTGCATATAAAAGAACTGCTGGGTCGCACGCATTTTTGATCGAATAGTTAAAATTTTAACTTCTTGCTCAAATAATTGATATTCTCAAAAACTACACCTACATAGGTAGCTAGGGACCACTTTATTTTTTTCAATAGAGTCGTTTGTGGTAAGTGTGCGCACTTTTGACTTTGAAGAAGTATAACAAGCAAAATATAGGATGTACATAAAAAAGGTAAATTGATTTATTAGAGATACATGTTTTGACGTCTTAAATTCAATTAAAATATAATATTTATAAAATTAATTATGTTTTTCTAAGAAAACAAAAACAGGTCATATTGCGCACACTTGCCCCTTCGAAGGGATAGTACTATGTTTTACAAAGAGATACAAAAATGTATGCAAGCTAAACTTAACTAGTTAAATAGATTTTGTCATTCCAAAGGTCAATTTTCACATTTGTAAACAAATTCTTAACAATTTATGAAAAAATTAGTTTGGTGGTTCAGATTTAAAACAAAAAGTTAAGCCCAGAAGAATCTCGGGGGAGTAAGGTGTTGTTGCGTTTAACGTTTAAATTGCTTAGCCATATTTTGTTTCAAAGAAATTTTTGAAACAACAATAAAAAAAATCTTCAAACAAAAATTCCCATTTCGGACAGTTGGTTTATTCAGTGTAGTACCTAGCACGAAAACAAGTTTTTACAGCTGATACTTTCCTGATTCATTCCTATTTTCCGTTTCTGCGACTTAGGCGTTTATAAAAAGAATTTTTTCAATCACTCAAAACAAATATTTTGTAAGAGTTGCCGTTTTGTTAAAATATATTACATTTACATCTAATCTAATTCCAAGATAAATTTAGCAGACTTAACACTCCAGCCAGCGCTTGAATCTAAACATTGGCTGATACAACACAAGACATCAATACAACACAGAAGGACAAAGAAGGGAATGAACAACAGAAGTGCTTCATATGATCTACGCTAGTTTTGTTTGCAATGAGTTTTTCATAGTTGATCGTGGTTAAAATCAACTATGCTTCAAAAGCGTTTCTCGAATTTATCACTGCTTCATAGTAAATTTTTACCCATTTAGGGTAAACATTTTTTTTAAAACAGCAAATTGTAAATTTATACAGGGTGTCCCGGGATGAGATAAGATGATTTTGAGGGATGATTCTTGGGTATATTTTAAGAAATAAATTGTTCTACAGTAACTCTCTATCTGCAAAGTTGATACCCTTTAGCGATAATTTAAGAAAACGCTTCCTTTGGTATGCCTTTACTCATGTTAATGTTAATAACTCTGTTAATACTTATGATAAAAACTTCATTAAAGTCTTGATTTTTAGAAAAATTGCTATTCTTTGTGCCTGCATTTAAAAAATGTTTTTATTTTTTTTTATTGCTCAGATATTAATTATTAAATGTAATTATTTTTTTCTTACCCATGATAATTTTTTACTTTGGGGCCGATTTTCTTCGATATTTCGACATTTATCGAAGAAAATCGGCCATAGTTTTATTTTATTCTTATGAAGAAAACAATAATGAACAAAAATGTTGTTCACAAGTTTGCCAGAAAACGTATAGATTTTATGATATTTGGGAAAACCTGCACCAGGTAAAATCTCTAAAAAATGTGTTTTTTTGCTGTAGTCAAAAATGGGTGTACATAGTTTAGGTTTATTTCTGTTTACAACAATTATTTAAAGTGGGGTCCTTGATTTTGTGTGCTTAATAGAGCCCGTTTTTTGGATTTTATTGGGAATATTAATTTATTGTATCTATTGTCGCTTTTTTAATGATGGGTCAGAGAATACATTCTTCTTGTTGTTCCACAAGAAGTGCTATTGATGTCAAATAAGTAACGTTATTCACTCCTATTCATAAAAAAAGCCAATATTTTGCAGTTTGGAGAACTTGCAAATCATTGAACAGGTCCATTTCTTCCCATCCAATGATAACCGTAATCTTCATCAGCCAATCTTAAAATTCGTGTCCTTAGTGGACTGGAGCGTCATCTTATTCGTAATATGAAGTAGCTAATTGAACCAGTGAAATATCCTGGATTGTATCTGGTCAGTCATATTGGAGAACCTCCATCGTAGCGCGCGCCTCGTAGAATTTACGCACAAACCTATTTTGTTTGAAAAAAGAAATATTTCTTAAGCTATAAGATCTCACGAATAATCGCACAAATATTCAACTTATTTCAGGAATATTTTGGTGAAGATAAAGTTTGCAATGAATATTCTTAATTTAGTTTTCAGACAATTAACAATTTTCTACTTTGCATAGATTTCTGTGTATCTATTTCTATTCTATAAGTCTCTGAATGTAAGCCATAAAGAAAAAAAATTATTACTCCACCAGCAATAACATTATATAATATAAGATAGGAGCTGATTAAGTTAAGTTATCGTTACCTAATGACTAAAATTTTTCAAATTGAAATTTGTATTATATGTTTTTCCTATCTTCGTGCTCAAAACGCACGTAGGAGATAAATTGTATAACTATGTCTGTATTCAGCTGTCAAGATTAAAATTTGTCCTCCACTCTATGAACTCGAAAATTAGCTTAAAATCAAATTCCCTTTTCTTTGCCTAAACAATTTCTTTTTTTTATACCATGAACACACACTATGCCCTTCAAGACATCTTTTGAGCATTTCATTAATTATATTAAGCAAGAAAAAAAAAACACACACAAATAATTATGAACGCCCACGCATGTGCAACTACAGTAGACTACAACATTCATAAACGAGTGACTCTCATATGCGAACATGAACCTCGAAGGCAAAGTACAATTATTTACGATTGAATATGAAAAAAGATTTAAATAAAATTAATATTTTCACTTAATTGCTCGTAATTCAAGTGTGGGTAATTCAAATTCTCGCAGGCTAGAAAGACCCACTTTTATAAAGAGAGCAATAACTGCAGTCAGAGGCGGTTTAAAATTAACTGAAGATGCTCCCAAAAAAGGCCACTTTTTTGTGCATATACACCGATTTTTTGCCATACATACCTATATGTGTTTGGAGAAAAATTTTGTTAAAAATGTAATTTTCAAGAAATACCTACCTCTACCTATGTATACTCCAGAATTGTAAGTAGCTATATTTATTTGGGAAGAAATTATTATAATTGTGCACAAAAGTTTCCACAACTTCTAGGCCATGTATGAACTGCTCATCGTCAAATCCGGTCCTGAACAAAATTTGTAGACCTTCCTTTGCTGGACGCACATGCAGAAAACATACTACGGGTTCCCCTTCATCTTCAATGATTTAACTATAACCCGCGAAAAAGAAACTCGAGACCAATCCTCTAAACTCTAACGCATTAATTTGTATTTTTTCTTTTCCTTTTTTCAAAACAATATTTTTTCTGTACCTACTTATCTGTATCCTTTTAGCTCATTTCAACCTCCTTTACCCTTCATGGAATTTATAAACACAACCGGTTGATTGTCACGTCGCATTTAGTGGTACAACGTTATGGTCTTGTTGCCGTTAATTTTATTTTATTCTTGTTTTGTTTTTTTTTTTTTTTTGCTTTTGGGGAGTGGTGGATTTTGATGGCGCATAATTGCACGGTTTGAATGAAATGTAAAATTATGAGGCGACTTTTGCACGTTGTGTGCATTTGTAGAGAATTTTATTTTATTGGGCCTAGCAGGAGTTTTGAGTTGTTGTTTTTTCGTGGCGAATATCACCTTTTTATAATTACGATTATGACCTCGATCACGAAATTATGTTTGTTATCGCTTAGTCACGAATAAATAGGTATATGTGATGCGGTTTATATCACGTCTTGCATTATTTGTTAAATCTCTGATGGATGGTTTCTTTAACCAAGCTTAAGATGGTATACAAAATATGTACCTTATAAGTATAAGTACAGGCGGGTAGCTAAATGCGTTAGATCATATTCATTACTTTCCTAACTAAGGCTTGGAAGCAGGTTTAAGTTCCTAGAAAGGGGTGGTCAGAATCCAAAATACCCAAAATCTCAAACGTCCAAAATCACGAAAACCAGTATTATTGAACATTATAATTTTCATAATAAACTATCATGTTTTTTTTATACATATTAACTTTAAAGCATAGTTGGCAACAATATAACCTTTATCTCTAATTTTTATGAAAAATAAATAAGAGAAATGTCAAAATTGTGCTATCCATGAAATAACGTAATAAAATATCTAAAAGTGTGTTTTACTTATTTAGCACTTTCTGGTCTTTATTATCAATTTTGTATTCATTTTCTTTTTCATTGAATATGAACAGTTATACTTCAATCCAAGATCTCATTCCTTTTGACATGAATTAATCCTAATTTCTAGCTTATACTGTTTTGAAAAAGAAAATTCTAACTAGACGCTAATTCTGTCCGCCATTTTGGAGCCATTTTGAATAAAAAAGTTGGAAAATAAACAGCTGTTTGTCAAATTGAACTTATAAAATTTGGTCACTTAAAAAAATAAAGTCAAGATTATTTCTCTTTTCAATATTAACATTTTTTATTTGTGGTTATCTGAATAAAAAGACATAAATCTCATTCAAAAAGATATTCCAGATATGGGTATCACAGATAGCATATCCGATAGGTGATTGAACTCATCCAAAGTTTATCAGATTTTTTCTACGGTTTCTGCTTCAAATTTGTGAGATAAAATTCTATGATTTGCAGAATATTTTTCCCATACAAATTTTGACAGCTCATTTCTATCGATAGAAAATTCTACGGTTTCTATGGGTTTTTGTGAGTATGGCTTTTACGTGAATACCCCTAATATAAACTAAGTTTTTGTTATATTTATTTTTTCATCAAAAATTCATAAATTTGATTAATCCGCCTGTCGCCATTATTTTGCTCAAATTTTTTTCCCTATGCCTAATACTCAATTCTCAGTTTCTTTATTATGGTTTGGGTAAAAACCCAAACCATAATTAAGATCACCCAAAATAAAATACACTATAATAACATCACAAATTTAATTTAAGAATAAAAAACATTGCATAAAGTACGGAGTATTTTCTATGAGAAAGTGAAAAACTAATTTATCCTCAATTCTCTAAAGATCATGTTAGAGCAACCAAGAGCAAATACTCCTATGTCCGGCGTCGGACATTCAAATTTGAATAAAAACAGTTTTTGAGAAAAAAAAAACATACAAAATTACCTTCATGTTTACATTTTTCTCCAGACGATGCGACACGGGTTTAAATGATGAGATCGCATCTCGCATGATTTTGAATTTATTTTAACAGATCAAGCGTTAACGTTAAGATTGAAAAAAAAGTAGGCCTTAAAACTCCGAGTACAAAAACTCAGAAATGGAACAATACAAATTAGGAAGCTTGCCGACGCACGATTTCCGAGGTCAACCATCAACCTGGCGAACCCAACAGACGGATCAATAGAGTTATGCAGGTACATGGGAGAGTAATGATACCCTTGACATGTTGACATCGAGATCAAAACAGCTCCGTATAAAAGGAATAAGATTAGGCGTTCAAAAATACTTCGAAATTTTGTATCATATTTCATATGATTAAGAATGTTGCATGACCTATACTTTGAAGTGCAGAAAAGCATGTGCAAAACAGAAAAACTCATGTATACTAGAGTGGAGCGCTTTTGGACTTTTCTTTCAGATCACTGCGTGCAACTCATGGTTTATGCCATGTGCTCTTCTGAACATATTCTGATACTTTTTTTTTAATCGACAATGGAAAAATAAAAATCGGGAAGCCTCTGAAGATTGCTCGTATTTCACGAAAATCGATATTTTATGAGGCGTTAGAACCCATCTGAATTGACTTAATCTTTTTCATTTCACTACCAACTGCTCATAACTTATGCTGAGTGATCTCTAGTACCAGATCTGAACCCCTATTTTGAGTCGTTAATGGAAAAAACGAGATCGGGGAGGCTCCGAACAATGCACATTTTCGCAAAAATTCAGATTTTTTAAATTGTATAAAATCCCACCCAGAACAAATTTCTTTTACAACTTGTTTGTATTTGCTATATTTGTGAGAACCTCATTGAACCTTATAAGCTATGGAGCACTCAAACTGAGAACTTTTCTGTAATATTGACGTCATTTATGGGGGATTTAAGAAAATGCTACTTTGACATCCCCTGACCCATTTCAATAGAATTTTAAACTCTAATACTACACTTAAAACTTCGTTAATAAATTTAATTTTTATATATAACACTAACCTTTGTAACTGCGTTTAATTTATGTCGATATCTTAGTTCAATCCTTAGATATTTGACATTTAGGTGTTTCCATAATTCTTGCCTATACTATTTTCTTGCCCATGCTAAATTTTTATTTCGAAGTCAAAATGGCGTAATAATTATACCGTTTAACGATTTATTTTTATGAATTTAACAATATTAGAAACAAAAGTTTGTGGAAAACAAAAGATTGTATGGTATTTAAGAAAACCGTCTGCAGGTAAAGTTAAAAAAAAATTAAGCATGGGCAAGAATTATGGAAACACCTAAATGTCAAATATCTAAGGATTGAACTAAGATATCGACATAAATTAAACGCAGTTACAAAGGTTAGTGTTATATATAAAAATTAAATTTATTAACGAAGTTTTAAGTGTAGTATTAGAGTTTAAAATTCTATTGAAATGGGTCAGGGGATGTCAAAGTAGCATTTTCTTAAATCCCCCATAAATGACGTCAATATTACAGAAAAGTTCTCAGTTTGAGTGCTCCATAGCTTATAAGGTTCAATGAGGTTCTCACAAATATAGCAAATACAAACAAGTTGTAAAAGAAATTTGTTCTGGGTGGGATTTTATACAATTTAAAAAATCTGAATTTTTGCGAAAATGTGCATTTTTCGGAGCCTTCCCGATCTCGTTTTTTCCATTAACGACTCAAAATAGGGGTTCAGATCTGGTACTAGAGATCACTCAGCATAAGTTATGAGCAGTTGGTAGTGAAATGAAAAAGATTAAGTCAATTCAGATGGGTTCTAACGCCTCATAAAATATCGATTTTCGTGAAATACGAGCAATCTTCAGAGGCTTCCCGATTTTTATTTTTCCATTGTCGAATAAAAAAAAAGTTTCAGAATATGTTCAGAAGAGCACAAGGCATAAACCATGAGTTGCACGCAGTGATCTGAAAGAAAAGTCCAAAAACGCTCCACTCTAATGTATACTCTTCCAAGATGATCCAATAGCTCAAAATTATTGTTACTGAGTACCAATGATGTAAATTTTATCTCTTATCAATAATTGCACAATTTTCTTGCTAAGCTAGCTAATTACAGTAATTTAATTACTTATTTTAAAATAAAACAAAGATTGAGAATGAACTAACTTCACAAAAAAGTAGCACTATCACTTACCTCAGCTTTTAAATTTAGAGAGTGATATTTTTGCTGGTGCTGTTGTTGGCTTTCTTGTTGTTGCTGTTGCAGGTTAGGTTGACTATTGTTGGCCTCTGGCGGTGACGATGACAACGATGGAAACGGTGATGGTGATTTGTTAACCGTTACCCCAGTCACCGACGATATAGCTGCAGTGGTTGCTGTTGTAGCCGCTGATGAAGATATTGACGAAGATGATGATGATGATGAGGAGGACGACGATGATGATGACGAGGATAAGGACGAAGATGTAGACGATGTAGATGAGGCAGATGATAGTTTCGGTACTGGACGTTTAGTAGCAGCAATTAAACTTACCGCTGCCGTTGTCGTTGCGGTGGGTGTTAATTGTGAAGGTGGAGATGATGGTGATGGAGTTGGCAAACGTGAAACTGGAACTATTCCTCCTCCGGAACTGATGCCGCCAAGTGGTGCTATAGGAGATGGGTCAAATTCACGTTTAATACCACCTAATGATGCGGTAATTGTTGCTTCACAGGGAAGAACAGTTCCTAACATAGTTGGAGTATCAGCTTTGCTTTGATGACTACTGCTCTCTGTTTCTTCGACACCCTCCGCCATGTTATTTTATCATTTCGATTGGTCTGAAATTAAATATATTTTAATTATGACACTTTGTCTGTATAACATATGCATATTATGTATATAATTTTTTAGTTTTTATAAAAAAAAAACCATTTGCTGAAACGAAACTTAAAAATGTATGTCAAACATAAACCCTTAAGTTGTACACAGAGGTTTGCACGAACTTCAAATTGTGTCATAAAGTTTAACATACTTTATGAGGAAGAAATAATAGAACATAAGGATTTTATTTTCTACTCAAGACCTTTATTTGAGCAAAAAAGGAATAACATCTCTTAAAAAATTATTTTGTTTGAAAGATTAACACCAATTTTAGATTTACAACGGTATGACATAAGAACTATGTTCGACCTAGCTAAGATTCAAATTTATGATCCGTATATGAGCAAATGGGCCTCCCCTCAAAGGCCGTGTGCGAATTACGTTAAAATATTGGTTAAATTTTCTACCACGATTAAATATGACGTTTGGTTAAAAAAGGGATCAAATTTATTTTTTTGCTGTGTATTAAATGGGACATTTTTTGGCACTTCTTTGATTGAATTTTCCTCAAGATAAAACAAAATTACCTCCAAATATGGTTTTTCTTATATTCATTTAATTATTTTTTTTTAACAAAACCCAGCTGAAAATATATAAAGTTAAATATTCTAGTATGAAAATGTAAGAAATTTTCAATTTCACACACTTTTTTTATATATGTATCGATAAATTTCCACTTTATTACGATCAAAAAGAAATTATTAATTCAGTCTTCGAACACTAATTCATAGTTTACCAGCTCCAAACAAAATAGAAACATAATAAATAAAAAACAATTCCTACATTTTCAATTTTTCAAGATGAATAATAATTTGAGGAAGTACTTTGTATTAATACTTTTACATATCTTTAAATATCAACGCATTATAACAAAAATAATTTCAAATCTATCTTGATCTTTCGATCTTGAGAAACGTCAAAATTTAACCACTAGTGTCAAATTTTACCCTGCTCCGCAGCTGGGTAAATTTTAACCCATTTTATTCACCACGCTAGTGTCAAAATTTAACCAAACGTCAAATTTTACATAATAGTGGAGTACCTAAGTAAAGTCCAAAAAATGATAATATTAGTAGTCTTAAAATTCACAGCAAATTTTGTTTGGGAGTGGAGGTATATATTATATATATATATTTGAAATACATGTTCATTATTAATTATTTTGTATTCAAAAATATATTAATGTTCGTTATTTTAAAAGCTGTTCATTATTTGTTCAGTATTTATGATTTTACTAATAGTACAGGTAAAATAGGCATTTAAAAAATAAAAAATTGTTAATACGCTTGCTCTAAGAAAAGTTATAGTCGATTAAAAACAAGGGTGCTTGTTTTTTGACCTCAACAGGTAAAATATAACCGAAACCCATGTGAAAAACACGCAGAGGAAATCCGCTATAAGTCCGATAAAATCAATGGTATAAAAGGTACCCTTACGAAATTCCTTTAATATGTTGTCTTTCCCATGCGAATTCCGAATAAAGTAAATCTATAATTTTTTGATGTAGGACATGACACTATGTTTCATAGGTGAAAATTGTAAAATGGGAAGATAGTCAGAAGACAACAGAAGCTAGAAATTTTCAAACATATTATAAAAAAACACAAACAATTCAAAAACATTTTAGAAATTGTAGAATTCGACTTGTGTCTTGGGAAATATAATTCTGTTACACCCGTTACAATGGAAATATCCTAAGGCAAAGACTGAATCCTTGTACTGCATTCACTTTTTTTTCTTTTATTGAGTTATTTTTTAAAATAAAAAAAACCGAAGATAAGAATTGGGTTTAACCTTAGTTTTTAGTTCATTATTTGCAAATTAAAAATATGGTCACCGTTACTATATTATTTCAGATTACTCGAAGAAGTTTCCATAACCTTTTTAATTCTTTTGTATTGTGTATAGTATAGCAATAAATGCTTGTTCAATAATGATGATTTCTCAGCATAGGTTAGGTATGCTATGTAAAAAAAATGAAAATACATGTGGAAAGCCAAACAAGGACGCACAATAAGCGTCTTTTTTAAAATTTCCTCATATAATAATTGTTATAGACTAAGACTAGGAGTAGAGAAAGTCTGTTAGACAACAGCTCTGTTTATTTATCATCAATTCACATAATACCTACATACATATCTTTATAGACAGCCCGATCATTTGATAATTTATTCTGCATTGGCGATTAAAAGTTAAAATTGCATATGTTATTCATACCAATTACCTCGAACCATCTTCTTGGGTTCCCTCGCCATTTTGCCATTAATATTATTAATTAGCGTATCAGACATAATTACTATATGCATTATAAGACCATAACAAATTGAAAATGTATCCGTCGAACAGGTTTGCAAGAGTGTTTCAGCGTTATAAGCATCTCAAACCTAACCTAACTCCGTTTACACTGAGATCTAACCAGCAACAATGTAGTTGAAGAACAAGTATAACTCAGCTTAGGTCGATGCGCTTGTACAGTGACTCAGATAGTTAAAAAAATATTTCTTTTTGTATTAAATTAAGGTTCCGACTATTTTGTGTGTCTTTGAAATTAGATAATTATTTTTAATCTTAATAAAAGAAAAAAGTTTTTATTAAGTTAATAGGTACAATGTTATTAATTTGAAAAGAGGTACATATTTGAGAAATGAAGCATGCAGCATCCAGGTGTCATTTAAATAACAAATCTCATTGACTGTCAGTATAAGACCGTGTGTGAATTGCGTTAAATAGTTATTTTTATTCATTCATTATTTATTTGGTATTCATTTTCTGTACAATAAGAATATAATTCTTTTGACTGCACAGTACCTATTACATAACAATTTCAGAAATAAGTTATAAACATTAAAAATTTAGTTAAAATAGAAAAAAAAAAAAAAAACATGAATAAAAAGTATACATAATAACAATTAAGTTTGATAAAATAAGAAAAGTTGATTATAAAAACATTAATTACATAAAGTATTAGGTATAGCAAGAGACTGAAAGATACACACTTAAGAATTCTTGAAATGGGAAAACATACAGGACGAACAATTTTTCGGATTGATACTAGTTTTTAGAATATTTGGTATTTTGGTGAGTTAACACCGTGTAAAATTTTTGACACTATTGAGGTGAATAAAAAATTTTCAGCTGTTAAAAATTTATTGGGCTCTGTGACCTGATTAAATTTGAGTTAAATTTTTTTACAGATGGTTTTGTTTTGTGTTTTTTTTTTAGTAAAAAGGAGTTTCATGGCAGAAAAAAGGCAGAGAAAAATAATTAACAATATAATCTATACAGCTGAAATTTTTTTGTTCACCTCAATAGTGTCAAAAATTTTACACGGTGTTAACTATTTGACGCAATTCACACACGGCCTAAGAAGCATATTTTTTGTCTTATACCTTTATTTTAAAACTTACATTACAGACAAACGATATTCCTCTTTATCTTACTTTTCTTCTTGATTATCTGGTGGAAAGATGTGTTAAACAAAAATTGTCAAACAAAAATAAATTGTGCAATTTTAAAGTCTTAAAAGATTAAACATCTTGCTTTTTCCTTCATAATGCTTAACTAAATAATTAGGTCGTATTTTTGTGGAAACTCAGTACCTACTTAGCTCCGTAAAATTTTGCACGTAAAACAACAACGTTCCTATTATAACAACAATTATAAAGAAATATGATCAAAAATACCTACTAATAAATATTGTATAAAAGTTTTTTTCAATAACTGTATATTATTAGCAGACTTAGCAAAAAAAAATCAAAGAAAAAGTTAATAATGTATGTATTATGTTAATTGTTAAGGTAGGTAAAAGATAATGCGATTTTATTTTTAATTATTATGGAAAATAAAATTAAAATAGGTACATATAACTTGAAACAATCTAGTTAGTTATTAAGGTAAGTAATTCTTTGACTGATTAATTTATTATATTTAAGATCAACACTATGTAGGTACCATTTTTCACTTCCGTTTCAAAAGTTTGTGGCGATCACTCAACAAAAAATTCCCTCAAAATATGATCCCCTAAAATGAATATTAAGAACTCCCACTGAGTGTGAAGATTTGAGTTTTGTTTTAAAAATTTTTGCAACTCAGCTCTATTTTAAGCTATTAAAACTGCTTACTTACTTAAGATCACCAGCGCCTTAATGCCGCACAACCCGACCAACAAACTATTCCGCCGCCGTCGCGACGCGTCGCTGCCCCGCGCCATTCCTCTGGATTGAAGTCGAAATTTTCCGGGCCGAAGCATTTTTGTCCATGCGCTCCACCTTAGGTAGACTAAGTTCATTATTACCTCGAAGTTATGACTGTGCATGTGCATGGTAACGTTGTTGGCAATACGTGGGCGTAAGTGTAACTACTTTCTGGACGACAGCAAACATTTGGTTTTGCCGTTAAATCCATTTTTGCAGCTTCCGCTCCGATTTTCACCTAATGCCTAGTATACAGTTCTCTTTGATAAAAAAATAAGTGGTGAACAAAGATTTTCTTTTCATGAAAAAAATGTCAGAGGTGAAAGGATGACAGTTTTGAGTTTATTTTTTGTCAAAACAATGGGATGCACATTGTTTTGCGAGAAAAAAAAATCGTGGTGAGAATCAATTTTTTCCATGTGGGTTTACAGCTGTGGTGAATAGAGAAATATTTTTTTTCCGAAAAAATCTCTCCAATAAGAAATGCATTGTTTTTTTTTAAGAAGAACTGTATACTTAGCTTAATACTACGTTTCCACCTACCGTAAATCCGAGATTTATCTAAGTAGATTTAGCATAAATCTCGACTTTTATTCTAAATCTCGGATTGAAAGTAGATGAAAATTTTAGATTTAGGGTAGTTGAACCCAAATCTGAGATTTAGCGAAGTAGATTTAAAATAAATCTCGAGATTTATTCTAAATCTACTTAGCTAAATCTCGTATTTAGCGTAGGTGGAAACATAGTATAAGCGAAAAGATAGGGGTATCAACCCTCCCTTTCTTTTCTACGCCACTGTTTGTTATTATATTTCAACTTTATATATACAAAATCATTAACATCACTTTCATTCCACCCAACACTAATTTCGTTAATTATTGGTTATTACACACAGAAATATTAAGAGGAAAAAATAATCATAGTCAAGCCAAGAAACAGGAAACAACACACACATTTACACATATTAAAATTTAAAATGAAAAAAAAACCTTAGTGACGCAACCATGTGCATTCGAGGTAAAGCTTAAAACAGCAACAACCAGCACCAGCTAGCTCACATACAACAGTCATCATCGTCCTGAAAGGGTTTCCTGCAATCCTTGCCTGAGCCGTAGTAGACAGAAACAAGGGCGAATGTCTATCGATTGGTTCTTCACCGTAGCCAACATTATCAAAATCGCCACCCTGTTGTAGACCCGGCCGTAGTCTTCGTCAACATCGTCATTTCTGTCGTATTCGTATGTCAAAGCCAATGCGTCCTTATTACCCTTTCTTACGACCAAACATTATCAACATTAATTTAGCATCCGTATTGGTATGTGTATGCTTTCACACCATTATATTCGTACTTTTATGTGTGTGTGCAGTTTAAGTGCACAAAAATTATTTTTGGTGTTTGTGTGTATGACTTAGTGCAATTGACCATACACATGAATATCAGGAGGGCCACATATTCTCCCCTTTGGTGTTCTTCTTATTAAAGTACATGATTGAGGGTGGTGTAATAAAGTTCTCCCCTCTTACATTGAAATGGGGAGAGCCAGAAGGCCTATAATTAATTTCCATTATTGCATGCAATAGCGTAGATATACCCAAACCCTCTTTAGTTTTCATTCATTTATTTGCCGGCTAAACAGTCAGAAGAAAAAACAAATAACCTTGGGATAGGACGTACAAAACCACCCAACATCCCATCCCACAAAATTTCCTGAAAGTTGATACTTACCCTTAAATTGAAAATATGTACTTATATGTAGTTTGAAGAAAACTAAGAAAACGCTTGATAACCGTTCTCGGTACGATTGCAAACAAAAATCTCTACACTATTTTAGGCTTTTAAAGAGTTCCCTTACCTAGCAACAACCTAAAATGTAAAATCAAACATATTGTTGAAGATAGTGATCGCCAATAGTAATTAACATACTAACGGTCTATACAAAAATAAATTAATGTTTTAACTATTAATTTACATACTTATGAAAATACAACAATATGTAAATAAAAGAGCTGTGCATAAATTATAAATTCTTTTCCGTTTTTTTTATTTCTCTGAGGGAAATAAAAAAGGAAAAATTAAATGGTTTCTGGAGAAAAAAGGGAATTCGAGAAATGGTTAGAGGGATTTCTTTCAAAAATGCCCCGCAGTACTGGATCAAGGTGCGGCTGTAGGTTAGCGGTGGTTCGGCTCTCAAAAAGCCGTGCGGCCGGGCGACGGAAGTTCGGCGGAATTCCATTTTTACTCGGGAAATAGTAAGTAGGTATACCTTATTTCTCTTTTTTATGTAAAAAGAAATCTGGCATTACTTTTTACAATTTTAAAATTTTAAAAAGAAACTAAGTTTTGACTGTATGAAATACCTATGTAACAACATAAGAAATACTAAGCGTTAACAGATAGATAAATAGATGATATATTAAGTTTCATTTTTCATATGTTTCCATAATTTCAGTGAGGCTGCTATTTTCCAATTCAATTCCATTATAATCTTTGAACAACAACATCTTGAAGGTGCTACCAACAAGTGTTGTAATAATGTGATTTAATAATTTTATTATATAAAAACAATTTGGTTTGCCACTTAAAAAATGGTTAAGACATAATATAAAGTTTTCTGTCAGGTTAAATTAAATACAATTAAAGGCTATTGACCAGCAAAGTCCTCTCTCGAGTAACTAAGGTGTCCCTAAACAAGACTCTCATAATCTCAGTCCTGCTATATGGAGCTATATATGTAATTTGATTAATATGACAAATATAAAAATATCAAGAAAAACTTATGCGGGTTTGAAATGATATACATAATTTCTAAACGGTGCGTGATACAAGAAAACTTTGTATGACAATGTTTTGTAAAATAACCTCAGCTACAATTTGGTACAACCTAATTTTTGTCGTAAACCATCCGTTTTTAAAATAAAAAGTGTTGTGACCTTTGACCCCTTATAATAAAACTAGCGGACAGCGGAAACTTTAGGACTTTTCACAGATTGTTAACCATTTTAATCCTAACACCATGCTGTACACAAAAAATCAGCCTGTTACAAGTTTTTTCCTTGAAAAAATCTTTTTTTTTCCTGGGCTAATAGTCGTTCAAATTAACATGAGGATTAACCAACCAATACAATTCAGATATGATAAACTACAGTTTTTCTTTGAAAGCAGCTTAAACAATATCTATGAACAATATCTATTGACGTTGACCAGATAAATCAAATGATTATTAAATTACTCGAACCTTAAAAAAAAACGGACAGTAACAATCGCAATCATTTAAAAGCTATTGAAGTTTCCAGGAAATACTAAAATTAAATACTAACATTTCAAGCAAGAAGAAAGCAATTGCAAATAGACACTTTACTGGATACTCCTTGTTTGATAGATATCTTTGAAGTTTGAACTCAGAGTAAATCTACTGCTTCGCTCTTATACTTAAATTTTTAGTAGGTATGCACGTTTTATTGTTCTTGTCTGAAACTTGTGTCTTAATGATTTTTGGCTCATCTCAGAATAATAAGCTTGTTGCACTTCATATGCAGGGTGCCCAAAATTAGTGGTTCAAATGCCGAAAAGAATTATTATACAACAATCCCTGCTTTGAAACAGTATTTTGCTCCCCCTATACATAATTCAATTTTGTTCCTTACAATTCTTTCACTAAAACTTTGTAAATAGTTTAGAACAGTTAATTAATCAATTGAAATTAGTTAACATTTCGAATTTTTAATAAAAATCTATTTCTTATTTTTGTTTGAGAGCAACACCCTGAAAAAAGTAAGTTTATAATTTTCGAAACTTTCCTATTAGATATACATAGCCGTATTTATTAGATTTGCTTAAATTGGTTCTCAATGGTTGTTTAGTTAAGCTTGCTTAAATATTTAATTCGCCTTTAAGCAACGTTGCTTAAATTTGGATTTATAATTGATTTCCCACAGATGATTAACTAAACGATAGGAGTGTCAAAAAATGAGGGGAAATTAACTAATCTAGTACAAAATACTGCTACATTTTAGAAACATCACGTGGTTTTTGACATTTTGTAAGTATGTATTTGTAAACAAATACCTATTCATAAATTTGACTCCAAATAAGAACATTGATTAGTTCGTTGACGATGATTTTGCTTACGTCGTCGGGTTCCTCAAAAAAATACGCAGATCAAAGCCAAAAGAGGGAGTTGATTTTTACTAACCATTTTAATTCTTTTTTTTAAATATTTTTCAATTCTTTAGTTTCAATTTAAAATACAAGCTCCTTTTAGGGAATAATTTAATTTCAAAACAAAATGTAGTCTTCACATCAAAACCCTAGATAAATTAATAGCATGATACAGAGCTAATGATCTTAATAATAATTCATATGTGGTCAAATCATTCTTAAAATGGCTCTAAGCAAGCTCTAAACGTGGTGAATGGCGTTTAAGTTAAGCAATCGTTAAGCAACGTTGCTTAAATGTGTAAATTCTTTATAAATACACATTTTGTACTTAAGACCTATTTAGAGGTGGTTTAAAGTTAAACAACCTTTAAGATTCTTTTATAAATATGGCTGACAGTTTTCAAAAAAAGTGTAAAAATTTACGAAGTTGAAGTTGGAACAAAAGATATTACAAATTGAATTCCCTGTATGTACCTACCTATTTATAAATTTTGTAATTTCCAATTGACATATTAAAATGTTGTAAGATCATTGCTGGGTAAGGATAAGAAAGTAAATCATTTTTTCCGTTTATTCTTCATGGGTTTTAATTAAATCTATAGATACGTTATAAGTAGGTACATAAACTTTTAATTTATTTTCTTATTATGTTATTTGCATACAATTGATGCATGTTTATGATGATTATGTTTATGATGATTAGGGTGGTTTCACATTGGTGCGTTGTTTTATGATCGCATGTTAGGGCCTGGCTTCACAGTGTTGTGCCCAATCACATTCCAATTTACATTTTCTAGGAACAAACGTCAAAAAGAGGAAAATCCTCACCCTTAAAATCACAGTGTAGCCCGGCACTTATCTATGGTTAACTTTCAATGTTTTAGTTATCTAAGTTTTAGTTATCTAAGTTTTAGTTATCTAAGTTTTAGTTATCTAAGTTTGTTTTATAACCATGCATTTTTTTTTTTTGTTAAAATCTAATTCTATTAAAATCGAGTCTATTACTAAGGCAAAATCTTTTGTAAACACTTTTGATTATAAAAAAAGGTAACCTACACCAAAATTTTTTTTCTTAAGAAATCCGACTTTTTTTTAGGTAATTTTTCCATATTATTTAAGTTTTTTTATTCTGAAACGTTCTGAAAAGGTACAAAACTTGAATAATATGAAAAAATTACCTCATAAAAAAGTCGGATTTCTTATGAAAAAAAAATTATCTCGGTTATTTATGGAATATTCCCAACAATGTTGTACCATTTTGAAAAGAGAATTGAACACACCAACTTTTAAGGCAACTTGCCGAAACATCGTAGTTCATTTTTTTTACACTACGGCTCATTGAATTAGAGTCATGTAAATTTTTTTAGTACTAAGTTGGGTAAAAAAGTAATATTTTCTTTAAAACTGATGTAGCTGAGTTAAAATTTTTGAATGCATTTGATAGCAGGGTTATTCAAGGTTCCGTAACAAAAGAAAAAAATGAGAAAACTTAAGATTTGTAGTCACGGCACATGAAAAACCGTCACAGGGTGACCATTTATAGGGCTGCGATTTTTTTTATTATTTTTCTGATAACTGTCACCACCTACTCTATCTACCGTTTTCGTTTCGACGTTAACTTTTGGGACACCCTGTATATGCAATGGTGTGAATGACAAATTTGAGTGAAGTTGATGGAGGTTGAATGATTGAATGTTGGAATTTGAACGAATGGAACATGAAACAGGTTGAATTGCAAAATGCAAGCGCAAGGTGCAAACACAATGCCCTTAAGGCGATTACACTTTGCATTTTTTTTCTTTTATGATACTTTTTTTTACGTAGTTGAGCGTAGTTAAAACGTACTTCAACAATATCTAAATCAGGTTTAAAATATATCAAAAAGTAGGTATATTATATATTCTTGTGTATTTTGTCTTCAAAAAGTGTAGTTAATCGCAAGAAAACAATAACAAATACCTACTATACAAAATAAAGAAACAATTTTGGTATAATTGTGTTCAAAATTGTTGCAAATAAAAAAAAAAGAGTGTGTGCACACATGTACACGCGACTGAAGTTATACTTCTCACTCAGTATATTAAATGAATATTTACGTTTTTGTTTTTTGTGGCAACTTGTCACATGCAACTTGCCACATGCAACTTGCCACACGCAACTTGCCACACGCAACTTGCCACATGCAACTTGCCAAATGCAACAAATGCATTTTGTCACATTGAATGCCACATGCCGCATGCACTTGCACCATGATTCATGCCGAGCAATTTGCGACATGAAACATGCAACTTGCCACGTGTTGTGTGTTTTTTTACCGTACTGCGGCGTACTGCATTTTAAAATACTGCTACCAACTATAAAGGTGAAACGACAGCCCTGCTTCCCAATTGTCTCGGAGTTGGCGTCGCGTTATAAAAGCTGAAACACAATCACGCTTTAGGGCGTCGCTTCGTTGAGTTAAATTGAGAAATCATCAAAGCTTGCTTCTGTCACTTTGACTTTGAACAGCTGATTGCAACATAAAATCTGCTGTCAAATAAAAAAAAACACAGTCACTCACAAAATTATTGGGCCAAGTCTTTATCTTGATTTAATTGTGGAAAAATGAAAAAAGGATATTAATGTGTTTAAAAAATGCATAGAAATTTGTTTATTCTTTAATCCTATAGTTATAAAAAAAACCAATCAAAATATATTGTTTTTAACAATAAAGCTCAGTCTAAAACATCATTAAATATTTTTTGTTTTTAATACGTAAATTGTTTTGATTTAAAATATCTAGATGTCGTTTTTTTTGTGCAAAATCTATATAGAGAAATTAAAAAACACACATAGTTTTGCAATAATTTATTTTTTTTTATTCACATTTGGCGCAATAATAATGTGAGTGACTGTAACTATGTCTGTTAAATGTCAGAAAGCGAGCAAAAGTTCAGTCTGGTTGAACTTTTGCTCGCTTTCTTACGTTTCCTTACGTTTGTCAAAAAAAGCGTATGTAAGAAAAGCGTCATACACAGGTTTCCCATAGTTGAACTTTTCGCAGTTGTCAAAATCGACGGCAAAGCGTGATTGTGTTTCAGCTTTAATCCCTTCGACATTCTTGTCAAAAAACAAATTTTCATACCCACCGTCCCATAAGAAGTATAAAAGAAATTGGCACTCGAACTTCGAAGGCTGAGTCGGCTTGTTTAATATTAATTCAAATGATAAATTATTGTGTTTTCGTAAATTTTTCAAAGTTTTTTTTTTTTCATCTTTCCTTAGCTCTAAAAATCATTCCCTGAATTGAATATCACTATAAACACTTTTTTATGCAAATTCACTTCACTAATTAAAACGGAATTATTAGCGTTTTCCAATGATACCAGAATCCTTTTTTGGTCTATTTGTTATTAGATTATAAGTGATTACATAATGAACCTACTTTTAAATTCTTACAAAATGCTAGTTTCCACATTTTTTACCTTTTCATCATTGGCATCCCAGTGTGAAATTTTCACATTCTAACGGAACTTAATGCAAAAATGAAGTTGGGCTGCAAGCTCTTGATCTAAGTATAACAAACCGTTTTGCCGCATATTTTCAAAATATATTGTGTAGCAAGCGGTTTTAACCAAGTTTCGTTAGCAAAGAACGAATTTTTTGAGGAACTTTATTGAGCGCTTTGAATTCTTAGTGGTCCTGAACATTGTACGATAAAGTAGGTAAAATAAAAAAGGAAGGAAGAGGAGGAATTGACAATAGCACTTTTATTGATAACTACTTATTTGGCAGCATTTTAAATGTTGAGCAAATGAAGATAAATTACAATGGGTGTGAGTGGTAAATAACTGATCAGACCAGTGTTTCCTTGAAGCTCTGTGAAGTAGATGTGTTTTTATTTTTTAGCAGGCTAAATGTAATTTTTGATGGTAAGTACCTAATCCAAGCTTTGTAATGTTTTTAAATCTGCACCTTATTTGGTTTAACCTGAAAAATGAGGTGTTGCGGACACGATATGTTTTATATTTTTGAGACAAGGTATAAATTATCCAAACAAAACAAATATATACAATTATTTATTATTTATTTCTTTATAGTCTATTTAATAGACCGTAGCTCCAGAGCAAAAACAATTTAGAACAATTTCGTTAAAGAGTATTATTGCTGAATATGATTCCTTGGCATAAAAGAATACTCCAGCCAAAAATGCCACTAAATTTATTGGTGAATTTCTAAGAAAACGGCAACACAAGTCGGTTCAGTTTTTTTGATTTAACTCGAAAACCAAGCCTTACATTGAAATGGTTCAAAGACACTTTTCATAGCAAATTAAATTTTCTGTCAACTTAAGATGGTTACAATATGGAATTTTAAAAATTATTGTTGACTAACAACCTAAAACCCCATTTTCGACAAAAAAAAATTTAGGACTTCTATATCAGTAGGGTGAGACATAATTCCCGAATTCGATTCGGGACTTTTGACCAAGTATAATGGGACATTGCGCCACTTCCCACTTTGGTGGCTGTTCATAGGCAACAGATCTCCGCAGGTGTTTTGATGTATTTCTGAAATTTTTTAAAATTAACATTGTGCAGCTTGTAGTAAATGTACCGTTATGTGTGATATATCAAATGAAATGTAATATTATCAGCATGCTCAATAAAGGTTAATAAAATTTGTTTCCACTCTAGATAAAAAGAAAGAACGTGTTGAAAAATAGAACTTTATTTTACCGTTATCTCAAAATTGTGAATACGAAATTGATTATAATCCTGTACAAATATAGTTGTACCTCTTACCTACAGTACAAATTTCATTCATTTATCTGTTGAAGAAAAAAAAGATAAACATAAAAAACGGTTAAAAACAGTTAAAAAAACTAGGGAAAAAAAACTTCTTTTTCCTGTTATTCGATCAAAAATCATTTAATAATACGAATTTTGTTCACATGAATGCGCACAATTATAAACTATACGTTCTATAAGAGATTTTATGAACGCTAAGAAAAATTACGAAAAATTAAACCCCACCAGAAAATACCACTAAAAAAGTAAATTTTTTTTAAAAATTCATATTTCGAAACCAGACATTTAGAAAAAAATCCTTAAAAAAATTCCCCTACCTATAATCACCACTTTGTCAAAGGTCTACTTCATGTTTAAGTTTTAAAAAATCATTAATAACTGGGTTTTGGAAATTTTTAAAAATTTTTCAATACAATCAATTTTATAATAAATGTATCTTTCGATTAAAATAAAATTCAAGTTTTTACAGCGTCGCGTTTAGAAAATAGCCACTACTTTGCAATTTTGTTTTACCCCTAGTTACCCTATTAAATGATAGAATTTTTGAAAATCCTTCATTTGTATTCAACTTTATGTTGCCGCACTGCTAAACATGTCAGGTGGAACGGGATTAAATGGTGTCACTTTTTCATGGATGCTGCTATGTTTCATCGATTTATAAGACGTTATCACTTCAAAAATTGACGATTTAATACAATTATTATAATTACATATTTAATATTTATATCTTAAGGGCAATTTTTGTTGTTTAGTTTAAAAGCTTTCAAAATTCAATTTAAATGAAAAAGACATACAGAATATAGAAAGACTGAGATCCTTCTAAGTTAGAAAAATTATCAAATATAGCTGTGTTTATTTAATAATTAAAAACTGTTGAACCGTATTCGTGTCAAATGATCCTTTCTCTGCAAAACTTCTTAACGCCAATGCCAAGTCATCCTACCCCGAAGGAGGAATTGACAATTTGGAAAGGTTTCAAATAAAGTCTATAACTCAGATAGAAATATTTAAATCGACGATTACATAATATTTGTATGTTGCTAAAATGGTATTTAAACATACATACAGATAAATTATATTGGATTTTGAGATACATATTTTGCGAAGTTTGTTGTTAACGTGTCAAATCATGTCGAGCTACCCTATCTATACTTTTTTTTTACATTTACCTACTTAGGTTAAAAAATAAGAACAAAAATTATATTCACTTTAGATGGGGTTTTGCCAATTGTAGACACGCCCCGCGCCGCCAATTTTTGCATATTTCGTTTCTCTAACTATTATATAACCAGAAATAAAGGTTAGACATACACTGAAGTCTGAAGGACAACTTAAAATCAACGAAAACCAACCAACTATTTCTAGGAATGATTTTGCGTTGAAGACGAAAATTTCAAAATCAAAGTAGAACATCGTTAGTTTAAAGTGGTTTGCCGTTATAAAACATCTTTAAATCAAAGCTTTTTCAAATTTGAAAAAAGCATCAATTTATTAAAGAAAAAAAAAGAAAAAATTTGCAGCCACTGGGGATTGAACCTACAAGTCTTGGGTCACTAAACGAATGCTTTACCAACGTGCTATCTCACCGTTGCATTGGAAAAAGGGGTGATAAAATGCAACAAAAGCTGAAGTCCGACAAAAATAAAAAATTTCTTACGTTGTTTCAATTTTAATTTAAAGATGTTTCATGTTTGTTCTTTCAACATTAAATCAACGTTGATAATATTACATTTTACGTTTCGTTTCAGTGTAGGTATCATATGATCTTTTGGATAGTTTTGGAAAGCATTGAAAACACTAGTAGAAATACATATTCAACACAAATTGCACACAAAAAATTAAGTGTAGCTAGATTGGCAAAACTGCACACTCCACGCAAAAAAAATATATATATTTTATTTAGTAGGTTTTTACCTGTGTGTCTGGTAAGGAATCCTGCCACAACCCAACTCTTAAGCCTTAAATCCTTTCACTTACTTCATAATCAATAAATCAATCAAACTATGCAAAATACTTACCTAAGCGGCAATCAACTTTCGGTAATTATTCTTCTGTTGCCTTCCATTAATCACTCAACTAAAAAATAAATAAATCTTAAACATTTTTAATTAGAGATACTTTTTTTTATGAGCAATTGGTCCTCCCCTCGAATCTCTCTTCAACAATAATCTGCATGATTGCTCAGCTACTTTAATATATCTATTAACTGTAAATTCTCTTCGAAACAACAACAAAAAGTGCATAAAGGTAATTTAACACTCTGTGTACCACATTCCTTAAATGGTAGTAAACAGCACCGGATTTAAGTTGTGCAGTAATGACCAACGTTTGTGCAACAAATTATCTTCAATAAGAAAATTGCCTGCAACATATAATACAAAAAATAAAATCATCAAAAAACAACAACAACAAAAACAAAATAATACTAATAAGCCAGTTTTCCTCGCTCTGCGGGCAGAAGGTGAAGGAGTTTCATTAATTTGAAAATCTGGTTTACACGAAGAGCTAAAGATTATGCTGTATGCTGCTATGGCAATGTAATGAGTCATTTCTAAAGAATAGTCGTTGTTCATCGCCTCGCTAGGAGTGTTTTCTGAGCAAGTAATGGCCTAACACACAAACTAATATTCGACAAAGTTGGTAAAAGAGGTTGTTGATACGATTAATTTTTTGTACCTATTTAATTTAAATTTAAGCATTGCATGCATTACTTACTTTTCTTTATAACAACTCTAGTGTTTTCTTCAAAAACTTTTTTGTATACGTCATAGCAACTTTGAGGAGCCAGACCTATGACATAAAATTCTCTCCATATTTGTTGCCTACATAATTATAGGACGTTTATTCTCCGGCCATATGGAAATAATTTCAAAAGTGGTAGTAAGGGGAAAGGCTTGATGGAAAGGGGCTATCAAATTATAATATTATCAGGATCGGGCATTTAGGGAGCTTTGTGTCGAAAAAAAATTAACACCAAAAACTTACAATGAGAGAGAAAAAAATTTTCAAAACCGTTAGAGCTGTTTTTTTTTTAATTAATTTTTTATAGTTTTTTGAAAAAAAAGTTTAAAATAAAATTGGTACTCCATTTTGTAGAAACTACTTATCCACATCTAAAACCAAATTTTCACGAAAATTTAATGTGCAGTTTTCGAAAATTTGATTTTTCAAAATAAAAATTCAAAATTATATAAACGCTTTTGTATAAAAAATTTGGTTGAAATTGAAGTAGAAGTTTAGCAGAAAAGCAGTTACGAAAAAAAACGATTGTACACCGAAAAAAAATTTGATAATAACAGCTATCAAATTAACATTTTTCAGTGATAAAAGTCGTCCACCAACTAAAATATCAATTTTGATATTTTACCATATCATTTTGACATTTTTAATTTCAGGTGGGATAGTGAAAATTTCACTTTGACAATTAAAATATCAATGTTGACTAGATTTTACGTTTTAGCTTATTATAATGAAACCTATTTGTTTCCTTTTCTTTTTTATTATTTTTATTATTTTAAGAATTTTCTTTCTTTTTTCAAAACATTACTGGAAAGGAATATTCTTTACAAAATAATTGTGATATTATTTTTTCTATCATATATTTTACTTCGAAAAAACACAAAGCGCCATTAAATTAGTACACATTAAGAGTTTTTTATTTAATATTTTTCAATAATTTGGAATGAGAAATTGATATGAAAAATTGATAATAAATATCAAAAAAAATTTCCAAAATGTGACATTTAAATATCATCCTGATAATAAAAATGTTGTTTTAACATTTTAAATATCATAAAACACATTTTATAGAGCATTTTTGGCTGATATTTAAAAAATGTTAATTTGATATTAAAAAAATGTTAAATTTATATTGGTTTTTTTTTTTTTCGTTAAAAATGATAAAAAAAAAAACATAAAAAGATAGACCTTGCAAAAAAGACTGATAGATTGACACACGGACCCACTTTTTTGGCATTCTCTATCATCGTAATGTCATGTCTGATTTTTATCTCAACTTTTATTTTGTACGAATGCATAACTTCGTATAGTACCTATATCTACCGCAAGGGAAAAATGGATTTCGTCATGCGTTCGTCTGTTCGTCTATGCGTCTAACTGTAGGTCTCACATAAGAGTATTTGGCATGCAAACATGGCGAAAAGTCAATTTTTAAAAGTTTCACTTAAACATATGATAAGTCCACTACATGCAATGACAAGCATTGGTGTGAACTTGTATTTGTATAAGAAAACCGCTTAAATACATGAACATGAAGAGGCAAAACGGCTTGAAAGCGAAGGAAAGAAAACGTGAATAACAAGCTTTCATGCATTCAATTCGTTGCTCTATCCTGAAGCAGAGTGGTTTTAATTTTGTTTAAAATTGGTTTGTTTATTAATATCTAATTATCTTTTATAAAGAAGTCTAATATACAATACATATGCTGTTAACAGAAGCTGCATATCTATCTTTTAAAGAACCTTATGAAGAATCTACACAGATAAATAGGTTGCATGTACAGTAGCGAAAAAAATGCAAACGAAAGAGTTTAAAGAGTTTTGAACAAGAACTAAGTTACCAAATTTGGCATATTGAAACTGTTTTATTTTCACTAAACAGAGTCAATTTGTCGAATACTTTACTCCAAAACCATTATTTGGTCAAAAGTTTACCTAAATATGCGTTTTTAGACGAGCAAAAAAATGTAAATGTTTTGCTTGTTTGCATTTTTTTTGCTCGCTACTGTAGTTCCCTATAGGTACTAAGAAAAGATTTTAATAAATTATAGTTTTTTTTATTATAAACAATCACTTTATTGATTTTTTTACTTCACATTGCACAAAAATAGTTTAAAATCGAACAAAAAGCCATACCTACAAAATAATTTTGGCCAGGTTTTTTTTTTATTGAATACCTTATATGAAGGGCTAAGAGCTGAAGTGAACCAAGTCACAAAAATTGAATTCGGAGATATAACGAGTTAAAGTAAATACGTTTCCATTGAGTCTTATGGTCAATATATTTTCAAACAAATGACAATTTGAATTGAAACACTTTCGGATCAAACTAGTGAAAGACGTTCGAAAAATACGAAATTGTAGGTCTGAATAGGGTCTACAAATTGAATCTAAATATTTTTTTGGATATTCATCACCAAAAAATACATAATGTCAAAAAACAAATCGCATATCGTAAATTTTTGATTTTCTGGATCGATATCTCGAAAACGGTTCATGATACGCAAAAAATGTGTATGCATGAATTGTAGAACATGGTAAAAGCTACAAAAAAGCTTCTTGTAAAATTTTCGTATCTCGAAGGAGCCGAGTTATTGTCAAAAAAGTTATTGCGGAAATAGCTCATAGAAAATCTTTGTCGAAAACTTCAAGTTAAGCTTTTTTAAGCATTCCCTACAAAATATCCAAAACTTAGCTTTCTCGGTCATTTTGCATTTCCAAATGTATATAATGATATTTTACTTAACTTATTTTTCTGTGTAGGCTATAGGTCGTTTTTGGTAACTAATTATTTTTCGTCGACGTTTCAAAAGTGAATACACTCTTCTTCAGGACTAAAAATAAAATTATTCTAAAAAATTATAATATATTTATAATAGATACTTATCTTAAACTTTTCTTTTTCTTAAATTCTTTGTTATGGTTCTCAATAAGTTGCTTTTAGATTTCTTAAATAGCTCAAATATTTTAAAAATTCAATAAAAATGTCTTGAAAAAGACGTTTGTGAAGGGCTTAGTAGTATCTATAGTCAGTTTGTAAAAAGGAATTATTTCTTAAGGTGAATTTTATAATCAACTTAATTTCACTTAAATTTGATAAAGAAATTTTTGAATTTCTTATCAATGAATAAAAAGTTTTTATATTTTGAAAATTCAATGACTACAAACGTCTTTTTCAAGACATTTTTATTGAATTTTTTAAAATATTTGAGCAATTTAAGAAATCTAAAAGCAACTTATTGAGAACCATAACAAAGAATTTAAGAAAAGAAAAGTTTAAGATAAGTATCTATTATAAATATATTATAATTTTTTAGAATAATTTTATTTTTAGTCCTGAAGAAGAGTGTATTCACACTTGAAACGTCGACGAAAAATAATTAGTTACCAAAAACGACCTAGCCTACACAAGGTCACGAAACAAGGAATAACAGTTTAATGATATTTTATATAGATATTTTATACAACTTTAAAAAATTGGGAACGTAGGTTTGCGCTAGAATCTTGTAAATCCCTTTCTCCCCAGTACTCTTGCTATGCAATTTTATCACTGACGATAAACATTTTTGGACTGTTATAAAATGCATTTTATTCCATTAATTAAACAATTTTTTTTTTTAATTCAGAATAGGTACTAATAAGTGGTCCACGCTTTACTGAAAAAAAAATCAAGATTACGTACAAAACCTTAACATGAACTGTTATCAGCACCCTCTTGCGCATAAGGTTGCGACTTGAAATTTCACAAAGTTAATGTTATAGATAAGTGAAACCAGCGGGTGGCCCGCCGAAAAATCGAAAAAAATATTTTTGGGACCACCTATGTGATTTAAGAAATCATAATGTTGAAAGAAGTTTCTTTTTATAGGTATTTGAGTGGGATAAAATGGATTTTATACCAGTATGCATTCAAAATTGCATTATCGCAATGGGCCAAAACAGAAAACACTAGGCATGAATTGAACTTATATAGGTATTCAATTTTTATAGCCTTAAAAAAATAATGTAAATGTCAAATGTTTTGTTTTTAGTCAATAAGTAAAGGATGTTCTTTGTATATTTTTTTTTTTTTTTTTTCAGTGAAAACTGAAAATACTTTTTTTTACTCAATTCAGTGTATAAAGTTTATTTCGGGCCAATGCTCTAAAACTGTCAAGCAATTACAATAAAAAGCTCTACTCTCAGTTTTAATCAACAATCGATTGTCTTAATTAATATTTATTATTGCCTCCACATTTAATTTTCTTCAATTTCTTTGAAACCTTATTACGTTCACTTTAAGAACGTGTGTGTTTTTAATTTAAACTCAACCCAACGTTGTAGATATCATGGTAAATGAACAAAAACGATTTAGAATTTGGTCAATAAGTTCATAATAATTGCGTCATTAAAAGTATATTTAAGTGGCTTGTGCACAATATACCTAAATACAGAGCCGGTTTTAGGGGGGGGGGCAGCCTGGGCCGTCGCCCAGGGGCGCAAGAATTGAGGGGCGCCACAGGCGCCCCGAACTTTTACAAAAGTTATATAAATAACGAAGTCTTTCCAATCGATGTTTCATTTTTTTTTACATTCACAAAGGCACCCCAATTTTTTTCTATTTTACATTTTCAACGGCGCTCGTATTGTTTGTCCTAAACTTTTTGAAGAATGAAGGCGCCCCCCAATTTTGGGTTAATTTATTTGGCTTCCGGAAGGACAATGGTGTCCAAAATCTTCGTTCATCTTTGAAGAACAAGGCGCCCCAATTTCTTTTGAAAGACTAAAGCAATCCTAATATTGCTCCTACCAATTTAATTTTTGCAAAGGTGCCCCTATAATAATGAATAAGGAAAGAGAAGGGAGACGGACAGAATCCCGAAATTAAAAATCCAGAAAGCCCAAAATCCAGAAAACCCTAAATTCCGAAAACCCAAAAACACAAAATCCCGAAAACCCACAATCCCAAAATCCCGTAAACCCAAAATCCAGAAATGCCAAAAAATTGACAGCTTCTCCATTTCTCATAAAAACTACGTTTGTGTGTGAGAATAAAAAAATAGGTCTATTCGTTGTTCCCCCCTCCAGGGCACTCTAAGTCATTTCAATTAACTGTGAAAAAAATTAGAGTTTCTCGGGTTTTCATTTTACATCGAACACCTCAGAGCTTTAGTTTCATCAGCGAACATCGAACACAGAGGAAATAACTCTGGTTGAAAAAGGAGCTACAAAAAACGCTTGACAACGAATTTGGGAGCGACCCAGAGTGCCCTAGAGCTCACAACGAACAAACCTTATACTTATAAAGGTATGTTGTTTTCGATTGGCCGTCCGGAAGCGTCTGGAATCATTAAGAAGCGTGCTGCAAGTTTTTTATTCTCCTAGTGAAAAAACAAAAACAAAATATTTGATTTTTCACCAATACAGATATTAAATTTTAGAATTGGGTGGAAGCGATTCAAAGTTTTTTATTGGATTTCAGAATGAGTGAATCATTGAGTGATTCCAATCGAAAACGACATTGAAAAAGTTTTTGAAAAAATATTGTTCAAATAAAACCAACTGTACCTAATCTTTAAACGTGTTTAAACAAAAAAGTCAGAGATAAAGGTAGTCTTGTCAATTGAGCCTAAATGACATGAATAATTAATTTTTTTTTTCAAGTTAACCTTTTTAAGTTAATACACTGCACATTTTTAATAAATGCATTAACAAGTATATGAGAGGTAAGACATAATCTGCTATTGCTTTTTTTCGTGATTTTAAAAAATTGTTTTTAGATGAATTTTTTTTTAGAGGCGCCACTTGCAATCTTGCCCAGGGGCGCCGGAAGTGCTTAAACCGGCACTGCCTAAATAATTTTATTACGCTTATGTAGCGTACGCACACCAGTATGGATTACATTAATGATGCATAATCGAAAATTTTGTTATAAACTGTAGGTACGTTTGTAGATATTTAAATATTTTTCTCATAGCCCTGAATTTATCCATCTCTTTGGCTTTGATCTATGAATAGACCTATTTTTATTTTCTTATTTATTATTAAAAAAACAATAATCTTTCGACTATGTCGACGTCGACTGTCAACTGGCATTAATTTAGCCCTGATTTCTCATTATTAATAATAATTAAACCTCATCTACATATTTGTTCGTCCCTTAATCGTTTATAGTTTATATAGTTAGATCTTTTGTGTTCTTTCGCTGAGTCAAGCTTTTGTTGAATTTTTATTTTTCTTGATTTAGTGTGACCATTATAAGCATAAACTTTTATTTAAATTATTCTCACAAAATGTCACAAAAAAAATCAGCTAATGAGAGTTTAGCTCTTAGGTGTTCGATGTAAAATGAAAACCCTTGCTCGGCTCCGACTTTTTTTACAACTTATTAAATTGACATTATTGAGATCGACCCGGACAAACATAGTGTTTCAGCAAATGTTTAAAACTTTGTGCTATGATGTCTTATACGCACTATTAGAAATAGGTATATAATTTTGGCATATTTTCAGACAAACTAACAAAAAACCTAGGAAATTTAAACACGTGAAAATATTTACTGTTGTACCCACTGTTATACTATTTGATTTTTTATTTGGTAAGACAGATAAGTCTTACCTTGACTTTCGTTTTACACAAGCTTCGAGTATGTTAAGTGTTGAGTTGATCGTTTTTTGTATTTATAATTTATCTTAAAGAATATAATATCATCCCCCTCAGAATGAATGTGCAAAGTTTCTAATTTCTAATTTATACATTGTTTGGATTAACCTCTAGATGCTCTATATTTTGCCAAAATTTAGAATTCGCAAACGGCAAGGAAACCACATTATTTTATTATGTCAATCACACGATTCCTAATTCTATGACACCTACAAGCTTCTAATCTTAGGTCTGTTTAATGAAAGAAATCCAGGACAGAACAGATCATAACAGCACAAATCGAAAAAAAGTGTCAGAACAAGAAAGAACAGAAAAGTTCAACCTCGCATTTTACAAGATTGAAAGTTGTCAATATCAGTTATAACTTATAAGATTTTAAATTCAAAAATCATAAATTTTTAAATAGATTTTTACTAAAATAAAAATGATTCAATAGCACTTTTAAATATTCCTGTAATTTTTTTCTTGTTATTAACTAAAAACTCTTAAGAAATTTACATTTTAAAATCTTATTTTCCCTTGTTTTTAGCGGAATCAAACAAACAGCTGACAATTGACACTTTTCGCTCACTTGCTCTACCCCAAAAGTAGGAGCAGAAAAACTTGAACTTACCTGTGCTAGACAACTAAATGGGACAAGGTTTTTGTCATGAAACAGAAAAACTTGTAGGTACTTTTCGGATCTTTTCTGTGTGGATCAGACTCATTAAACATACCTCATGTAACACGATTTCCCAACATAATCTTCCTCTTTATAAGCATCGGATTAATCTCCTTCAGATTCAAACTTTGGCTCGAAGGAGGGTTAAAAATGACATTATCTTCGTTCATCAATTAATCACAGGCGTAATTGGTGCCCCGAATTTGCTTAATTCTGTTGGTTTTTACTATAGAGGGGGTACTTACAGCCTCCGATGCTTGGATTTATTCATTAAATTCCACCACACCGAACAAATTATGGCTTGCATGAACCTTTAACACGCATGTGCAAACTTGAGAATCTAAATTCAAACCTTTCTGATTTGAACTTTAATAAAATAGATTAAAAGCTGTCTTAAAAACCAATAACAACGCTCATACATTTTTGCTTTTTGAAGTTATACTTGTTATGGGACACGGTGGGTATGAAAATTTGCTTTTTGAGAGAAATGTCAAAGGGATTAGCAAGTAGTGCGCGCCGTTTCAAACCAGCGCGGTAAAAAAGTATAACTGAAGTGCGTTCTTTTATTCGCCGATGTTAACTATAGTCATGGTATAAAAAGAGAAGGTAAGATCATTAGAAAAAACTCTGTATCGAGAACTGTCAAAACTTAAAAAGGGCTACTTAAGGTTTTGACAGCTGCCCATTGAAATTGTTGTTGTAAACAAATTTGTCTTGGAAATTGTCGTTGCTTTTGAATTTGCCAAATTTAAACGTCAAAACCTTATTACTCCATTTTGTAAGATGGCGGCTCTAATGATCATACCTTGTCTTTTTATACTAATAGGTCTGTTTGGACTCTTTTTGAACAATAATTTTAAGAAGTGGGGATGAAATCCTCTTAGAGGAAAACAAAATTGAGCAAAAGTACTGAAACACTTTAAACAAAATTTTCTGCTTTATTTTAACACCAACAAATGTAAACAACAACACAAATTGGAAATGAAAATAAAGAAACGAAAAATATAAAAAAAAACACTGTGTTGTTTTTGGAACACTTTTTTTTTATTATTTTTTTCATAAAATATTAATTATTTTGAGTATTACACCACTAAAACGCAATAAAAACACAAGACAAAGCCACAGTGCCATGTTTGAAGTTTGTTTTGTTCATCAAAATAATATGTAAACAACAACACTAATTAAAAAAAGAAACGACAAGTATCAAAAAATTTTTTATTATTTTTTCCCACACTTTTTTTTATTATTATTTCTTCAAAAAATTATATATTTTAAGGGGAAATAACACCTTGTAAACCACGAAATCGAGCGTCATTTTCATCACCGTATAAAACAAAGAAGAAATATTATTTTCTTTTGGTGTTTGTTTAGTTTAATTAAGTATATTAATAGGTAACAGAATAGGCTTATGTTAAATTTTTTAATGATGTGAATTTTTTTAAATGGCGGTGTAGTTCAGGATGATAGTAAAATCCTGTGCTCCCATCGGGCGACCTACAGTTTTTAACCGATTGGGCTGAAATTTTGTGTGGAGCTTAAAAATACTATTCTCTAGTGAAGTACGTAGGATTTTTTGAAATATTTAACGATTTTATGGTCTTTTTTCAACGAATTTTGTTTTTGGAATGAAATAATTTTTTTCAAACTAATGCCATTTCTTTAAAAATAAAAATTAATATTTTATTTACGTAATTCACTAGAGAATAGTATTTTTAAGCTCCGAACAAAATTTCAGCCCATCCGGAACTACACCGCCATTTAAAAAATTTCACATCATTTAAAAGTTTAACATTAGCCTATTCTGTTACCTATTAATATACTTAATTAAAATAAACAAACACCAAAAGAAAATAATATTTCTTCTTTGTTTTATACGCTGATGAATATGACACTCGATTTCATGGTTTACAAGGTGTTATTACCCCTTAAGCACTAAACCCCTAAAACGCAATACAAAAAGATAATACCACAAGACGAGGACACACTGCCATGTTTAAAGTTTATTTTGTTTATGTTGTGCGACAAGATCAAATAAGAAAAAAAGAGAACGCACTACCTTTCGACAGATTTTTGCCGGAAAACATTTTTTTGGGCATGTTTTAGTTGACATAGAATGGTTATATTTTAATCTATTATAAAATAACGTTTGCACCGATGTTTTGAATGATATTTTTATATTTATGCCAGTTTAAGCACAAAGTGATCAAAACCAAACAACTGCATTACTTTACTGCAAATTTAAGCTTTATTTGTAAAATCGTATTAAGCTCTCTGATATTCCTTTTTGAAACTATAGGAACAGCGTAAGTCTCCTATGAAGTTAAATAACAGAAAAATTAATTTCAATTAAATATTCTTAATAGTTTATTACCAAAAATCACCTTTAAAACTTTAAATACCAAGATAAACCACAATGTTACCGTGATTTGCAAACAATTCAATCCAAATTTGGGTTTCAAACTTGTAAATGTAAATAATGTCAATTTTATAACTCATTTCCACCAAAGAGAAAACTTTTTAGGCACTAAATAGGATTTTGGCCAATGTATGTAGTTATTATTTGCTTTCAAACTACTAACATTGCTCTAAGTGATGAGCCGGATAACACAGTTTTATGTTGGCAAATGGTCGCAAGACAGTGCTTGCTAGAAGCGCTCCTCGGCTACGATCTGATAGTGTGTACAAAAATTAGACGAAAAGAAGGGAAAACCTCGGAATGAGGGCTTAAAGTTTTGTATATATAAATGTACGGTTAATAATTAAAAGCTATTGTTTATGACGATTGTTTTGGGCACAAGCTGCGTGGGAGGTGGGATAAGTATCAAAAACATCGATGGACAAAATTGTAAATTTTTGAAAATAATTAAAAAAAACTTTCATTCTACATTAAAGAAAATAATGAAAAGATTTTACTAATGAAACTCTATCGCCCGCTTCGCAGAGCGTTTTCTGAAAAAAAATGTAATTTTGAATGTTTTTTTTACCTACACCTTCCCCTATTTTTTATTTGAAAAAAAAAAATTATCAACGCTCAATTTTAGGTTGTAGCAACTTGAAAATTGTAAATTGCGAACCCAAAAAAATGTTTGCTGAGCTTATTTTACAAAATATGATTCACCGTTTAGAAATAACAACATTTTAAACTACCTCAAGTAATTTCAATAAAATAACAAAATCAAAAATTTAAGAAAAACATAAAAAAGTGTGAAGAAAGCTTTGTATAATAATAATAAAATATAATTATATTTGTATAATAAAAAATAAAATAAGCTAAGCAACAAGTTTGTAATTTAATTTAAATCCTACCGTTTAAAATAACAAAATATTGTGACCTGAAGTTTCCTCCGTTCCCTAGTTCCGTTATAAGGGGTAATACCTTATAACGGGACTGAGGAAACTTGAGGATATTTTGTTAATCACTCCAATACAACCTGTATAGCTATGGTGACCATATTTCCAGAAGCAAAACCCGGGACACATACAAAATTTTTCGGATCGTTTTTAAAATATTGATTCTTCAAAAACATAAAAATAAATAAAAGTTGAATTTTTTTAAAATGCGTTTTCATAGTTTTTGCTTCATTTTGATATAAAGATTTCTTAAACAATTTTATGGGAGCATTTTCGTTGAAATCATAAAATAAAGAAAGCGTTTTTATACTTAATAAGTAAATAAAATATTTTTTTCAATCAAAATCTCGAGAGCTATTTTTTAAAATTTTAAATTTATTTAAAATTATTTTAAAATTGTATAATCTTTAAATACACTTCTAACATGCCCTTGAAATGTTTTAAATTTAGCTGGGTTCTTAACTCTGTTCTTTATTCGAAAAAAACTTTCCCTGATTTAGCTTTTCAACCTGGCAAATATAAACTGGAGTTAAATAATTGACGACAAATTTTAAAAACTAAACCCTAGTCTAGAGGCAAACTGAAAATTATATAACCAGCGCAACGAAATAGTAAAAGAAAATTTTACTTTTCGTTGGACATTACGTAGCTTAACCAACTAAATTCTTACCTGTGCAAGAATAATTGGAGAGTTTTCAATCGTTTCTCACTCATATTTAACGGTGCAGGTAATTTTTCTTGCTCCAAAAGAGTTTTTTTGACTTTGGGAGACTCAGAAAAATGTTCGTTTTGCTTCGGCAGCAAACTAGCCTTGACGCTTTTATACGAACATATTAGAAAAACTTTTAATTTGCAACCACTGTTTATCTTGTTTTTCTAAAGTTTTTAAAATTTTGAATGAAAAAATCAGAGAATTTGCAAATACGGGACAAATTACAAAATACGGGACACTTACACGTCCCGGGTTTCTTAAATAAAAACTCGGGACAAGCTGTAGAAATACGGGGCAGTCCCGGGTAAACCGGGACGGATGGTCGCCGTATGTATAGCAAATAATTTCCTTTATTTGACTATTTTTCGTCTATAGTTATACTGGTTTCTTTAAATAGTTTGAGTTCAATTTTCTTCAGGGAGTCAGGGCTTCGGAAAAATTAGGATAATTTATGACCAGGTGTTCTCTCCCTATACTGCAGGAAGTGTCCTTCACTGGGGGGATATAATATATTGAAGTTGAAACGTCTTTGTTTCAAAGATGAACTATTTTGATTTATGTTGCTTTAAGATACGAAACCATAAAAAATTAACCTCTTTTTCCTGTTAATTTTAAAATGTTTATCTTCAATACAAACATTGTTTTATGGTGGCTTTTCTCCAAGTGTAAGCGTACTGTATTCTACTCTATAGATCTAACAATAGGCATGGTATAAAAAGAGAAAGTATGATCATTAGAAAAAACTCAGTATCGAGAACTGTCAAAACTTAAAAAATGGCTACTTAAGGTTTTGACAGTTCCCATTGAAATTGTTGTTGTAAACAAATTTGTCTTGGAAATTGTTGTTGCTTTTGACTTTGCCAAATATTAAACGTCAAAACCTTACTACCCCATTTTGTAAGATGGCGGCTCTAATGATCATACCTTGTCTTTTTATACCATGAACAATAGGGTATTTGGTCTCATGAACTTTTCAGCACGAGTTATAGGCAAGAAAAAAAAAAGTTATCGATAATTTGTTTGGGAATCTTATCTCGGCTAAAATTTAGGAGAAAAAGAAAAGACTATGTTGATAGAAACTTATTATAAACGTTGAGAAACTTAAAAGAAGACATCGCGATTTTTTCTTTTTATTTTTTTTATTCTGAATGAGATCTGGTCACACTAAAATATTTTATTAAAAATAATAATTTATTGATTTTAAGGAGAAGACGCAGAGTGACAAGAAGATACAATACGATATAAGTTTTGTTTTTTACTGTATGGGTTCTGAGAGTTTGGCTCATTTGTGTGGAACTGCTTAAAATGCATTCAATGAGACAAATATTTGACCTAAAGAGTCAATGAATTAGACTCAGTTTTCAGACTTTTAGCGTAGATACATCACTTATCAAAAGATTGACGTATATATATTTATTGATGTTAAGTGATGTGAATGTCACACGACTAGTACCTAATTATAAAGTTTCTGCATTTTATTTATTTTTGTATTTAATTTCAAATGAGAACAACTATTGAAGTCTAATAGGACAATTATATTGAAAAAGGAATGCCAAATGGCTTACAAAAACTGTTCCAATAAATATAAAAGCAAGATGAATAAGTATAGGTGTCTAAATATATTAAATTACTGATACAATCTTTGCAGCCATATAGAAATAAATCGGGTTTAATTCGTATCCGTTCAAAGACACATCCCTCCATACAATTGGTATTACCATTGCACTATGTTTTTCGTATCACATAGATGAATGCATGTAGCAGTGCTGCCGCGCTGCCTCCGGCAAAACTTAATTCATTTATAGTGTTGTATCTAATTGCATTATTAATAATAATAGACTTCTATATTATGTATGTATGTGGCGGCTGTTGTCTGTGGCTCGCATACTACATCGTCTTATAACATATAGAGGATTAAATCCATTATATACCCTGTATATATTTATATAAGTATATTTGCGTTTAGAAATCTGTATCTGATTTATGCTACGATTTATGCATTTTGTATGCGTGATTGAGGTTTAAAGTTAATAAATAAGAGTGAATGAATCAACAAGGGCCAATATATCCATAGACAAGTCGATTTTAATATTGGAAATCAATATATTTTACCAACACGAATTGATTTTGTTTTAAGAGCTTAAGATGTTTAAAAAATAGTGAAATTCAAGCTTTGTTTTTTGATTTAGTTCTCAATTAAAACTAAATGAACGCATCATGACAAAACGCTTTAGCTATAATTAGTCGGTTCATGAACGGGCAGAGCACAAAAATGTATATTTTTCAATTTACCACAAAACCCCAAAAATTAGTACGTGATCTCTTCAAAACGACGCGACGTAAGAGGTCTAGAAGTATTATCAATGTGCATGATGTAAAATTATATAAAGATAGTAGGTCTTAAATAAATCAAATATAATTTAATTTCTTGGTTCAGGGACCAATTTCTACAAAAAAAATGCTTTTAAGCACGTCCGAAATACTTAGGCCATATCCATATGAAATTTTTTCTTTTGTTTTTTGGTAACTTTTTTGATAAAAGTGTATATTACAGCCATACTTAGATAGGAAACTGATTAAAAATACCCAAAAAATGCAAAATTATGAGTGTAAGACCACATTATTTATTCACATTCTCAGAGCGTTCCGGAAATGACGTTTTGACCTTAATTTCTTTTAATTTTTTATGCCACAAAGGAAAACAAAATATTTTTGAGATTATTATAGTGGCATCGATTTTTGATCATAGATTATAAAACAAAAAAAATTTTTAGTATAAATATACCCCAAAACAAGCGTTCCCGGAATGACGCCGCCGACGCAAAATAGATATATTAATTAAAAAGACATATAGCCTAAGAACAACAAATGAAGAAAAACGGAGGACATTCAAATTTTTCGTACTTCTGACCATATTCCGTTTATCTAAAAACCTATACCTATACCAAAGAGGGTACAACTTGTAAGCAGAACTAGGGAAAATTATTTTCAGTATTTTCAAATTAACTACGTACTTTACATGTGACCGAATAAAAAACATAATTTTTGAACCATTTTTATTAACGGTTCCTGGAAAAGAAATGTTTTCTTGCAGTCTGACTTTTCATAAACGACCGAATCGATTTAAATGAACATTTTTATAAACAGTTTTATTAAGCTTAATACATATTAAAATTACTAATTCATTCTTTGGCTTTCCAAGAACGAGTATTTGGTTTTAATTAATTAATACACATATCTAACCATTTATCTATTTTTAAGCAGTTAATATTTAAAATATTTACACAATCAATTATTTTACTAGACTGTAATATTATTTTTAACTTTTTAATATTAAAAGCTTTTTTTATCGCCGAATGAATTTAACTCTTTTTCACATAACTAACTTTTTTACATTAACAAAGAGCTGATTTTTTTTATAACACTTTTAATCTTCTTTTCTAATAAAAATAAAGTGAATAGGTATAGGAGAGAAAGTAAAAAAGAGAATTATTATTTTGATATGTATTAAGTCATTTCGTCTTTAAAGGGCTATTTAGTAAAGAGTAGGTATAGTACTCTAGGGAATGCTTGTTTGTGATGTGTTGATAAATTGAATGACATGACAGTCACGTCTTTTCCACCCACACAACAACGCGGCATCCATTCCAAGATTTTGTAAACTCAAAAATCTCTTTCGAGCGCTACATCCGATATAGAAAAATGTAGGAAAACGTAGTGCTCCTCACACTAATCACACTTATTGGCTAAGGACTTTTAAAAAAGGATAAATACAAGACGAGGGAGTGAATTTATTCTGGCACGCTTATGGCTTTTTGCCGTCATTTTCAGAGGATGACTCTCTTTTTCAATCTACAGCATGGCAACAGGTTGCAGTCGTGTTGGGGGTGTAGAAGGTGGTTTCCTTTTTTTCCGGCTTGTCTCTCGTAATTTTTCGTATAAGGATAATGGTTGGTGTCTGAAACTGTTGATCCTTTTTTGTCTCGAAGTGTTAAAAGAAATAAATAAAAATAATAAATATAACATACCCTCAGCTCTCAGTTTTACGTTAACCAGGAGGACGTGTATGGTTTTGTGTTATTTTAATTTTTATCATCCTCATTAAGAGTATGAATACGAATTATACAATATATTTTGAGACATTTTTTAGAAAAAAACCTATGTTTAATAATTGGTAAGAACTTGGGAGTTGGATTCCTTCTCTACGAGATAAAGTGTGTTTCTAGTATTAACACAACAATTTCTTAATAACTAACAGTAGGTAATAAGTTCATTTATTTTCTATTTAATGTTTTCACTAAATTTTTAACATTGGAATTTGGAATATTTTAACAAAACATTATTAGGCTAACCACGTCATGTCGACAACTTTCTTTATTCTGTATCTCAAAATTTGATACGACCAATTGTTCAATCTATTTTTTAATTAGAGGTAGGAAGATACAATTTTTTGCCAACTTTAGTCATTCTGTTTTATATGATTTACAACATTGCACATTGTAAGTACATAAGGATAACGGCATCTTATGATTAAAAATTACCAATTAACAACTGTATAATTTTGACACTTGAAATTTTTGAATTTCTATGACGAAAAAAAACCAAGTGAAGCATGATCAACTGTGAAAAAATTTTCTTTAAAAAAAAATATCTTTTAATTATCTTTTTTAAAAATATAAAAAAAAATGGTCACACAAAAAAAGTAAGTTTTTTTTAGGTATACGAACATTCTTTCAAAGTTGAAGAACCGTAATTAAAGTATGCATTTTGTTTAAAAGCCACTTAAAATTCACTACATTCTACTTAAATTTCAAAACAGTCGTCGACGCAAAATCTCACGTCCTTGCAGTTTAAAAGAATATTGAATTCGATATTTTTCTTCGATGACCTCACATTTTCTTGCGCATCACTTGTGTTTTATTTAGGTGATATGAGCTATGTAGTTACAACAAGAACAACATAAGGCCTATTACTTTAATTACGGTATATCCACGCAACTTTCACCCGTCTTCGGAAGTCAATAATAGAAAGAATCTCTACAAGAATTATTTTTACTTTATTTCTTAACACGATTTTTGCCATCATTTACTCAATTTTTATCCTGTTTTCATTCTAGACTATTTACCCAACATTCAATAACTTGCATCTGCAAAAGATTCAGAAGGAAACTCTGATTGTAAAGGTGAATTCACCTATTTGCAAAATACAAAATAGCTACCCCGCTGACCTTAATTTTTGTAGACCATTTTCCTTGATAAACTTAGAAACAAGTGTGGCGCCTCTTGTAATATTGTGGTCTTCTGATTCTGAATGCCAAGAATGCAAAAGTGGAGTTTACTTACATAGAAGAGAATGTTTCTGTTCTCTTGCATACACCTTTTTAAATTAAAATGAAGAGTATGAGTTTCAACGACGACCGACGGCGACGATGGCTTCACTTTAAAGTTTTTCGAGGGTTGCTTTTTAGCTATCTTTGTGTTTAAATGATTTTTTTTTTTTTTTCAAATTCACAGCCAATTTCACACTCTCGTTTCGAAAAGTTTTCGGCTTAAAGTTTGTGTGTGTTGTCAGGAATTTTATTTTATGTTTTTGAAGTTCATTGAGCATTGGAGGGTTACTCATACTCGTGGTTTATAATTTGCAAGGGCTGCAATTGTTACTTCAATAATATTGATAGAAAATATAAAAATCAATGGTACTAATATCGCTTCTTTAACAAATACAAATATTAAGTCTTTGTTTCCTTTTATCTTTTTGTAAAAATAATCTTTGTTGGTTTTCTTAATTGGTTTTATTATCAAAGATTGACAAAAAAATTCTTCAATAAAATAAATACCAAAATAACACATTTACACTAAAGGCGTTGCGAGAGTTCTAGATTTGGCTTTTATTTAAATGTAGTTTTTTAAGAACTAGGTACCTATAGAATTTGCCGACTGTGAAAGTGTGAAGATTAAGTGTTCACATGAAATAATAGCTTGTGTCCATTAAAATTTATGAAATATTATAAACATAAATTATGATAACAGCAATGTTTTTGTTTGTAATAAATAATTCATATGTATAAGTATGAAAATTTATTGCAGCGATAACATACAAATAAATCTATTTCTTCTTCCTTTTATTCGGATTTGTTATGATCTCGATGTCGAGGGGGTCATAACTCTCCCACGTACATATCTGCCTCACACTAGTGACCGCCTTTGGGGTTTGCCGGTTTGATCTCAGAAATCGGCGGCAAGCTTCCCGGTTTGGTATTGTTTTATTTCTGAGGTCAACTGAATCCTGATGTTTTAGCATTTGCTTGTAGGTACCTACCAGGAATTGTTAGGCCTGCCTTTCTTCCTACATCGCTGTAGCATTGGAACGTTTTATGATATTGCCTTGTTTACGGGGTTCTCAGGATCTCTTCTTTAAACATGATGATACCAACTAAGTTGGTCGTGTTCTATTTATTTTGCGAAATGGTATTTTTAACATGTAATGTAGGCTTCCTTCTTTCTTCTAATTCGATCAAGCTTTGTAACTCGCTGTCATACGAAGCATCTTCATCTCAGCTGCCGTTAACTTACTCTCATACTTTCTATACATTGCTCAATATGGTGAACCGTATGTGAGTGTTGGATGCACTACCGCGGTGTAGAGCCTTCCTTTCAGATAGGTTTCACTTTTCGGTCAAAGAAAATAGCAGAATTTTCTAGCCACTTCATCCATCTTAAGCGTTGATTAATATCGTCATCACAAAGAGCTTCATTATTAACTTATCGTGGACCCCAGGTGTTTGAACTTTTCACACTTGTGAAGCAATACTCTATTCAAATAAATATCAGGAATAGGCCTGTGTGGATCAGAAAATGGGCAGTACCTACAGATATAATGTTTTTTTGCGCTTTTGTGGTACCTTCATTCTTCTATAACATCCACCCACACGTCAGGTCAAACGTTTGTTGAATATTGGATCTTCACTTCATTCAAGCGTCAGCAAAAAATAAACGATATACCACCTTGTGGACAAAGTGGCGAACCCACACAAAACGCTTCCTTGGTGTACTTGTACACCTTCACCTACTGTGATTTCGAATTCTTCGGTGCACGTATCTTAATTTTGTAACTGCTCCATCTACATGTCCAGAATTATAAGCTTCTGGAACTCCTCATTGTCTGAGGGCCTCAATATCATAAATGTCGTGGTTGCTTTTTCAAAATCAACCAATACGATATGAAAATCCTTCAAGGAATCCTGATATTTGTCCAATGTCCATAATGATTCTGATACTTTGGATTTTATCTGTGGTAGACTTTTCCACAACAAACCAGTCGGCTACCTAAGTCTCGCTCAACGATCCTCATGTAGTGTGCCCTCAGCTTAATCGGACAGTAATTATCACAGTTTTGCGTATAACCCTTTTCTTTTGTAGATTAGAAGAAGATAACTTTGCCTACATTGATTAGGCATGCAATCACATCTTATAAGCTTTGAGACAAGAATCATGAGCTATCTAAACCTTTTTCCAAAACTATGAAGGTTTTTCGTCTGTCTCAACTTCTTCGGCGTGACGTGTGATGTCGGATACTTCGCTTAAGCTAGGTAGAGCTATTGGAAAGAATTGCCTTTGAAATTTTGCATTTAGAATCCGTCACAATAATGTCGCCAAATCGCCAATTGGCGAACAAATCTCCTGGCCGTTTAACGAAAATTAATTTTTGAATGGAGCTTTACAAAATTTGAATAATACGACGTAATAATAACATCAATATTACATTAAATTTTTGTGTTGTCATATTAAAGAACCGAAACTGTTTTTGAGGAAAAAGATATCAACGGCTATGGCTTTAGGTTTCTCCAGGAATAGAATCGGACAGAAAGGTAAAATATTGGGAACTACTTTTCCCACATTCTCGTTCTTTTGGTAGGCACGTACTAGGTAGAGGTACAGGTACAAGTACATACATAATGTATCATCCAAATTTTATGTTTGTTTGTTACCTTGAGTTCTTACATATCCACGTGGTTTCCTTGCTTCTAATTCCATGTCTTAGGGTGACAATGCGCCAATAGGTGGCTAAAATCCGCTTTGGATTTGGGCCTCAACCAACAAGCTTCGCAACCTCGCTGCTTCCAGTTTCGCACGGCAAGTTGATTGGGGTCTCCTTCCACTTGGTTGTGCCACCTCAGACGAGGTCATGCCAACTTTAATTATGTACAGTGCAACACGGATATAACAGGAAAATCTGAAAATCCCTGAAATTTATTTCTTATATCCGAGTTTTTCTCATATAAAAACTTCGGATATAAGAAAGAAAGTTTCTTATATATTAAACACGGATATAAGAAAAAAATGTTTTATATAAAATTCATGAACCACGTGATATCGTCGGCTCCAAGGAAAAACTCAAAAGCTGCTATTGAAATTTTATGTACTTAGTGAGTTTCAGCAGCATATGGATTGGATATTAAAAAAAGATTTATAGATAATGAATTTTCAAAAAATTGAAACTTAAATTTCATTTTCCGCAAAATAACTTTTTTCTGTTTTAACCCCTTCGTGTGAAAGGAATATTTATGATAAGTTGATAAGTTACATATTATTTTAAAAAAGATTTGAAAAAGTTCGATGAATAAAATTTCTTATAGGAATTCTTTTTTATTTTAAAAATTGATATTGGTTCGTGAAAAGAAGTTTCTTATAACAGTGTTTTTCTTAAATGCGAGTTTCGTATACACGATTGCTTTCAAAGGTAAATATAGGGAAAAGACACAATGTTATTGGTTGTGTTTCTTATAAGCGAGTTTTTCTTATATAAGTGTTTCTTATATCCGTAAAATACTGTATGTATTATTTTTACTAAATATTCATCATTAAAATAAAAAAATATAAAGATTATTTCAAATTAGGCCGTTCCCGTTTCATGTAGGCCGTGTGTGAATTGGGTTAAATATTTAGTCGAGGATACATTTACACTAATGAAATGGGAGTACGTCAGACGTCAGTTTTTTAATAAATGTTCAAAAAATAAGTTACAAAAAATTATGAGTAGGTATGTGTGTATTAAGGGAAAACTATTGCTTTTACTAGTAAATTTTAATAGTATTTACTTCTACTAGTAATTACTTATTTTATGCATATGCCTCAATATGTAGGGTAAAAGCGGGTGAGATGGCATACCTTTTTTGTTTTTGTCATATTTTTCAAAGTAAACCACATTTCATATTTCTAACAATGCAAAAATGTTCTATATTCATATATCCAACGTATTGTTTGTTTTACAGAATTTTATATTTTAAATTTATATTTTTAAATTAATATAGAAAAAAAGTTAAAAAAAACCATCTCCCCCTATAGGGTGGGTGAGATGGCGCATGAGTTTGTTTTAGGTTTCTATTGCCAAATTCATTGCACAAATGGTTGAACGATGTGAAGGAGCCAAGCACCAATGCATGCCGTATAATAGATTGCAACTAGTCGTCTTTTTTATAAAATTTGAACTTGGCTGAATTACTTAAAAAAAATATTTTGAGGGTGATATGGCACACGCTAATACTATACTCAATTAAAAAATTCTAGTAGGGAATGTGCCATTTCACCCGCAAAAAACTGCGCCATCTCACCTTTTTGCGCATAATTCATATTCGTAAGCACCCATAAAAAGCAGATAGAACTAGAGCTCAGATTTCACACGCAATGCATAACTTATACTCTCTTGTATGTATTGGTGTATCAAGGGCATCTAAGATCCCAACGACTCACAAAATATCGGAGCAAAAAACAAGGGCGAAAAAAAAATTCGAAAAAAATCATCACATGATTTGCTTTGAATTTTTTTTTTATTTTTTGTATCACAGATAAAGAAACGAATACTGGCTACTTCGATTTAAAATATTTAAAGAAAGCTAAAAATATTTTTCATAAATTTTTAGAGCAATAATTATTGTAAAAGATATTTAAAGTGCGCCATCTCACCCGCCGCGCCATCTCACCCGCTTTTACCCTAGCACCGAATTATCAATAAATACCTTCAGTTTAGTTTCGTGGTTTTAATAAAAAACACACGAAATGAGGATGGAGATCATAAAAAATATACTCACTAAATATGAGCTCGTTATATTAATGGGAAATCTCCTCCGCTTCGCAATTTTCCATTTTTAAACATTCTTGTAGGAAATTAGACGCTCTAAAAAAAGGCTTCGTACACATTTTTCGTTTATAGTTCAAAAGATATTTGAACTCCAAAAATTGAGAAAATCTATAAAAATTCGTTATTTGTTATTAATTTTGTAACAAATTGAAAAATTATAATAATCAAATGGGCAAGACATATTCTTGTAGGAAACAGACTACTCCACAAAAAAGGTCTTATTAACCATTTGAAAGATATTCGAGGTTAAAGTCAATAAAAGAAAATTTAAAAACATTTTTCACTTTTAAAAATTTTCTTTTACGAAAAAAGTGAAACACTTTATTTTTAAACAACTCGTTATTGTTTCACACATAAGCACACGAAGTCAAATTACTATAAAAAATATATGACATAACAAGACTTACCAGGGCCGAACTGGGGCAAAGGGGTCCAGGTGGCAAAATGGTAAAAGGTTCAAGACTTTAGTCTTTATTGTCTTTATTTTTCCTTTTAAGAAAATGTATGGAATTTATATTTTTTATTGCATTGATTTATTCAAAATTTCTATTGAAAAAAAAACAGATAGTCGAGAAAATTTTAAATTTTAAGCAGACAATTTTATTAAAAAGTAGAATAACTTTCTGTACCTATAATGATTTTGAAATTTTTTAACTTCTAGCTGCAAGTAGGGGATGAGTTGTAGACTTATAAACCAAAAAATTTAATTAAAATAATCCTGTATTAATTTTTTTTAAATAGCAAGGATTTTCGACGAATTTTACTGAGTTTATGAGATTTGTTCTTTCCTTATTTTAAAAACTTTTTTTCTTCAGATTGTTTGCATTCAGAGTTTTTTGAAGCTGGAAACCAATCAGTCTCATTTTCCTTACAAATATATTTGCTGTTTGTTTCGTTGCTTATTTTCTTTCATCCTGTTTCTCCCCTACATGCAATCTAACGTGAGGCCCTGGCATACGTGGGGGCCCCAGAGCACTGCCTCAAGGGTATGTACCATGTACCTACACCCCTGGGGACCCAAACCTTTTCACTTCATATACAATAATAAATATAACTTTCAAATAGTCCGATTTAAGGCTGCACGGACCCTGTTATACGGACCCCTGTTCTTTAGACATACCTAAGATTATTTAATATTTGAAATTTATATTTTAACTTAAGTGTTTTATTTATTGACCCCTTTCGTAAAATAATATATGTTTCCACGTTGTTCAGGACAATAATGTCTTTTTTGACAAATCTTATCAAAATTTTCTTATTCACGAAAAAGGAATTATTATCAAATTAGCAAGATGTATTCTTGTAGGGGCTTAAACGTTCTACAAAAAAGTCCTTGGCATCAAATCGATTGCTTTAACCGTTAAGAAGATATACGGAGAGGGTTGAATTTTTTTTATTACACTACCTTTTTTATGATTGTCTTAATTATTGTTATTAAAAAGAAAACAAAAAACAATTTTTGAATACCAATATTTTATCTGAAGAATACAAAAAATATTACTTTTTTGTTTTGTTTAATTTTTTTCACAATTATTGAAGGATTATTTGTTTTTTATCTCTGCGTGTTCATTAAATAGCCCGCTTTTTTGCGGGAAGTTTCCCAAATCAGAAGCGATCATGACTATGAGACTCCAAATTGATTGTCTTTTGTCTTAAAAAAAAAAAATGATAGAATTTTCAAAAAATAAAAATCTATCAAGATACATTCTTGAAACAAATTGAGCGTATCCAAATTTATTAGAAATAAAAAATATTTCAAGCATCTTTAATCCACATCTTTTTTGAAATTAGGCAGTTCGGGCTCCCTTTTTTTGTGGATTTCTGACATCTTTGTGAAACCATAATTGTTTTGTTGCCTTATAACCCACCCAAGGAAGCCAGAAGTCCATTAATTCATCAATTTTTTCATAAAAAAAAGAGGTTGTCTGTAAAGTCGGTTTACAGACGATGATTTTACGTGATAACGTCGTCAGAAAATAGGTTGTGTGCTTTTGTTTAAAATGAGTCAATTGAAGCGTTTACATTTTCAAACAATCATACATAATTTACAAGAAAAAGCTAAAAAAAAAATACCTTTTTTGTTTTCTCATTATAATCACCTATTCATTTTTTTATTTTAAAAGCTTACAAAAAAATTATTCAATTTAAAAGCCAAGGATTTTTTCTTAAGAATAAAACTATTTTTAAATTTTTACAAGTATAAAAATAATTTATTGAAAACAATCCTTTTCATCAAAAAAAGCAAAGAAAACATGAACTTTTGTCTTCTCACATCATTAATTCCATTTTTTTCCCTAAAAACCTATATATACCACCGATCAGGTCTATGAGACATCTACAAAAAGAGCTAGAATTTTTTTAACTCGATCAAATTTAATTAAAAAAAAAACATTTATTTTTATGTTCTCACGCTATTGAATCAATTTTTTTGTTTGACAACCTACAACCTACCATGTGAAAGCCTATTATTTCACCTTTCATATGACGTATCAATCTCATTTAAAAGATGCCTACAAGAGAAATTAGAATTTTTTAAAGTCAACCATGTCGAATTTGAAGACTAGGATTACTGTACTTCCCACACTGGTGGCTGTTCGGGGGGCAACAGAATTCCACTGGTGTTTTGAGATTTTTCGCAAGTTTCTTGATTTAACATTGTGTAGCTTGTAGTTAGTCTACCGTTGTGTATGATATACTAAATGAAAGGTAAATGTATCAAGATGCTCATGAAAGTTTAATAAAATTTCTATCTGCTCTTGGTCAAAAGTTATAACCTGTTGAATTCTAAATTTTTATTTTACCGTTATCTCAAAATTGTGTTTATGAAAATGATTGAAACTTCGCACACATATAGTCGTAGTTATGGTCTCTATCATTATTTAGTCAAACGATTCCAGAAATTTGCACATTTATGCAAAAGGCCAAAACCTACATGTTCTTTAAGTTTGAGATTTTTTGAACGCTGCAAAAAAAGCTAAAAATCAAAAATTACCCACAAATACCCCTAAAAAACAAGGTGTTTTTCAAAAATTCATATTTTGAAACGCAGAGTGTTGGAAAAAAATCCGTATCAGACTCCTAATTTTTTTTTCTCTCTTCTTTCACCTGACATCTTAAGAATTGGCAAAAAAAATTTCCGTTATCCAAAATCATCATTTTGTCACAGCCCCAACACGTGTACAACGTTCAAACAAAGCGTTATAGCTCAGTTTCAAAATTTTTTAGAATTTTTTCTTAAATGCAGTTATTCTTAAATTAATCTCATCTATCTATAGAAAAAAATCAATCTTCTACAACTTAGCGTTTAGATTTTAGCCGAAATTTCATCTTTTCGTTTTACCCCTGTTTACTCATTAAATGACGGAATTTTTAAAAATCCTTCATTGGGATTAGGCTTCAGGTTATTATCTTTCAAATAAGCTATAGAAGATTTTTTTATCTCTATAATAGTTTATTTTCAATTGAAATTTTTTGCCGCACTGCGAAAGTGCGAGAGTGTAACGTTAGAAAATGGCGTCACTTTTTTGTGGTGGCTGCCACGGTTCATCGATTTATAAGACGTTATCACGTCAAAAAGCGACAAATAAAATACATTTTTTTCTTTGCACAACATTAGTCAATGTTTTAACATGACAACCAAGAAGAAGTTCTATACCATCTAACAGCTTATTGTTCAAGCTATTCTCCCCTATAATGTCAGTAAGATACCTACATAAGGAGCTGGAATTTGAATGCAGTTTAACCCATTAAAAATTTAATGGGCTCTGAGACCTAGAAATTTAGGTTAATTTTTTTTTTGCAAATTTTTGTTTTTTTTTTTTTTTTTAATTAAAAAGGAGTATCATGGCAGAAAAGAGGCAGAGAAGAATATTAAACAATAAGCCATACAGAAATTTTTGTATTCACCCCAATAGCGTCAAAAATTTTTAACGGGGTTAACTATTTGACGCAATTCAAACACGGTCTTAATATCAACGGAAAGCTTATTACTTCACCTCTAATTGTATGCCTCAATCATATCTAGCCAACGCCGACGCATACAAAGAAAGTTACAATTACAATTAAAGTGAATGGTTTGGGCAAACTATCTTTCACAGGTGTTTTGAGGTAATTCTTGAATTTAACATTGTGCAGCCGTTATGTGTAATACTAATACATTCATTCATCAATCTGTCAAAAGAAGGAAGTATAATAAAAAAAAGGTTGAAAACGGTAAAAAAAAATGTTTTCCCTTTATTCGGTCAAATATCATTTTCCACTTGCGTCGATTATACTTATTAGTATTGTTAGTTTAAGATTTTTTATATGCTTTAAAAAATTCTTAAAAATAAAATAGGTACCTACATAAATTGGTGTTTTTCAATAAATCATAATTCGAAATCTAGAACTTGAAAAAAAAATCCGTATGAGCTTCCTTATTTATTTTTCATCAGCTTTCTATTGATATAAGCTTAATTAAAAACAAGATTCGACTACCCATAATAACCATTTTTTTGAAAGTTTTTTTTTTTAACTGCCTATAACTCAATTTTGAAATTTTAAAGAATTTTTTTAATTATAATTTTTAAGTTTGTTTTGAACTGCAATATTTATATTTTTTAATACCAATGCCACTATAGTATCAATAATTGGATTCAAAAAGTGAATTCAAAAGAAGAATTGTTATGCAATTCTTGCAATTATTATTCTGTAAAAAAAAAAAACAGAATAAACAAAAAAAAAGTATCAACAAGTCTTCAATAAAATTATTTTTCAAAAATAAAATTTTAAATAGTTTAGAGAAATGCAACACTGTGTTTTGAACATTTCTATATTTTTATATTTTATATTTAAAAAATCGGACCCAATTTACTTGACCATAACGAAAAAAACAGCTTTTTTATTTTGGGTAGATTCTTTTGGTCCCAAAAAAGGAGGAATAACGCCTCTTTAGAGGCGCGAAGGTAGTCTAGGTTGTGAAGTGTGTACTGGACACATTCTTTGAGGTGTCCAGGATGCAGGATTAAAAAAGGACGGATGCAGCTGCATCCTTGTCTATATAAAATAATGGTTTATTGTTTTTATTTTAAAGGCCATCGGGGAGTGTCGAAAAACTTGAAGTCTGGGTCTAATATAGGAAGTAGTTTGATATGGTAGAAGTATTAGATTTATATTACGTAATGCAGGCTATTTTGGTCAATTGATTTTAAATCAAATAAAAAAACCTGATTTCATCTTTTTCCCAACGTTTCGTTTTCGTCGCTATTCAAGATTTCTTCAGGGGTTTTTGTTGATAGGTACCTTTGTTGTTTTTTTTATTGTGTTTTACATTGTTTTTTTTGTTTTGTAACTTTTGTATTTACTTATTTTGAAAAAAAGCAAGATATTTAAACTATTTAATAAATTAATATTGAAAATAAGAGACTAATAAATTCAAAAGACAGACATGAATTATCACAGTGCAGTTCAGGTACATATTTTATTGCTATGAATCCTAGAATTAGTATTATAATCACTTCAACCGTATCTTTTTTTACCAACAAATATTATAATATGCCCAAAATATTATAATAACAATGTGCAATAGATATTGTGTATAGAACTGCTTCTAGTAAAAAAGTCTCCAAGGTAATCACTTTTTTGAAGAAGTTTTTCTATTCTCTCTTGAACCTTAGATAACTAAATTAAATATGAAAACGTCAGATTAGTATTAGTTTTGTTTTTTAAGAAGAATAATCCATAAGAAAGCTTTGATCACTTTGCTTTTCTCAGCCTAAATAAAAATAAAATAAATTGAGAACACGCTTGTTTAAGGTCTCCAGCCATTATTATTCAAATCATAATATTATAACAAAATAAAGACTCTTTATTTCGTTATAATTAAGGTTAATTCCGTGTACTCATTATTATCATCGAGAAAGAACAAAAAACACTACAAAGCCTTTCTACGACTTTGAGTCCAAATAAATAGAAATTAATCTTTAATTAGTAATTAAAGTTTGGCACGAAGTGTGATCATATTAATTGTGGAAATTATCAACTGACAGCTTGTTTCTTTGCAATGTATACACAAACATATACATTTCAACGATTAAACAAGAGTACATGAATACGGTTAATGTGCCATCCGAGAAAAAAACTCCTTTAATCTGTTTTTGTATGGGTAGAAAATTACATGAAAGAGTATAGGTATGCGAAGTATTTAGCAGAATTAATGAATCGAATACAGTTTCAAAGGAGTATTATTATTAGTTTGAATATTATTATTAATGTTAATTGGAATACGTCTTTCATAATACGTACATATTACTCATTATGTAGCGACGTTCTTTACGGATAAAGTCCATTAGATAACTGGGATTTTGTGTCAATGTACGAAATTCAAAAACGTTAATGAACAAAGAACAAAATTAAAAAATTAAGGATTGTGTGTAGAACTGTCTTTTGTGAAAAATTGAAAAAAAACTTCCAACACGAATACACGATCAATGCCATGATGAAGTAAATCCCAGAAAGTTGTAGATCTCTCCGTTCTTTTAAATTAATTGCACGCGCTGATAGGAATTTTTTAAGAAGCTGCTTGGGCCTTCAACAATTCGTCATCTATAATAAAGGGTAAGTATTTCTTTCGTTTATTCAAAACTTAAATTACGAGATGTAGAAACAACCATTTTCCAACATTTTACTCTACCGGTACATCTAAATGACGGCATTGGGTTAATAATTCTAATGTTTTATTTTCTCGAATATAAATAGAATTTCGATTAAAATTTGTGTAGATAGGGACTGTTCAAAGTGAATGTAAAAAAAGCATACATAAACTTAAAATTATCTAAGTGAATTTTGTTTGTTTTTTTTTTTTTTGTTATACATTTTTATTTCAACTGAATATTAAAAAACGACATTCTAACAGTTTACAGATCAGTACAATATTTGTATTGCAAGCCTAAAATTTTATAGGCCAGATTTATTTTCAATTTTGAAACCCAGGTCTAATTAAGTTTGGACGGTGTTATTATAAAAATTATACACAGCTTTTTATAGCAAATTTGTTTTTATAGCAAATTTGTGGCTTTAAAATGTAGAAGATAAGCTTAAGTTTTACTTAGAAAGGGCAAGGCAGTAACGTTTGAAGAACTATAAATTTCTTCTCTCTTTTTAAACCATTAAAACCCTGGTTGTTTCTAAAATATGATTTCTCGGTATTGTATTCTTTAAGGATTGGAATTATTTTAATTTTTGGTGTTTTTTTTTTTAATTATGACTTGGATTTCTTTATAAATAAAGTTGTTAAACCTGTAACGGTGTGTGTCCGAGTCTCAAAAACATGCGTTTTTTTTTCAAATCTTGTTTTATCTATATTTATTTCGAAATATGAATGAAAAATTTTAATATACCTACATTGGTATGGTATGGCTCTTTCTTTCAAAATGTAAGTACCTATGTTTTTAATAAAAATACAAAATATTAGAAATATTCCTTAAGCAAAGGCATTTGAACAAAATTCGATATTGTAGTTCAGTACACCTTTTTTCTGAAATATAAGCGGTAAGTCTCCCAGAAATTCTTAAGGACTTTTTTTTCGAAACATGTGGCATTTTTCGAGGAAGGAGGACAGCAATTTGTAATTATTTTGTATTAATTATACGTTTAATTGATGGACCAAGTTTGGTAAATGAAATTTCTAAAAAACATAAACAGGACATTACAATAATACATATTTCCTGACTGCTTCTAATTATGTTTCCACAAAAAAATGGACTACGTGTTATATTGGATTTTTTTGGAATATTTTATTTTTCTCACATTATCGAGTTTGCTATCATTTGTATAGTTACATATTAAAAATAGCTTATATTTGTAAAGTAGAGCACTTCATAGGCAGAATATATCAAAAATGTGAAAATGCCAGGTCTGTTTTTTGATTATACACCTAAAGAAAGGCTAACTTTATTTCGATAATAACTTTACATACATACATACACAACAAGGTACATAATCGCTAGAACTCCTTCCGCATTATAGTCTTAGTTAATAAATTTAAATATGTAGTATTTTCATACTTATTATTTTATATTATAATTTTTTCTACAAATGTCGGTTTGTTCTATTCATTAAATTTAAGATTTAATATCAACTGATGACCTATATAGGTTAGTTTTTGCATTATTATTAAGTTTTATTATAACCTTGTTAGATAGAAACTTACTGTGATCAGAAATTAGGAAAAGCTGTTCATCGAGGCAAACTCTCTAATATGAAAAATTTAAATAAAAAACAAGAGCTTGAGGAATAACATTTAAAAATATTTATTTATTTCTAGTTTTCCTGGTTTAACCAATCACTTTCAGTTTCAGCTTTTATATTTAAATAAGAGATTGTGATGCTCAAGGGAATACTATTGTAAATCAAAATATTTTTTAATTATAAATACGTCAGTTTCATAACTAGGTTTAAGTTTTAGGTTGGGCAATTGATAAAGCAATCAATTAATTTTATAATACGATTTTCTATATCATATTATTTACATTTCAATACATTTTGTCCAAATACAGTCCACACGAAATCATTCATACTTCCTTAAATTTTTGACGTTCAATATTTTTTTGAATGCAAGTTGTAACTGGGGTTCAAAACTGACCGATCAATATTTATTTATTCAAAATGCACTTAAAATAGAGATCACTGTTGGTGGAGTAATACTTTTTTCAATCAAATGAACACTACTTATCATTTAAACATTATTTACCATATATTTTGCTATTTAAATTCCCAAAATATTTTTTTAAAATTTTTGTTACAATATGTTATTTTCACTGTTTTGTAATCGTATTTACACTTTTTGTTTTTAACTGTTTTTATTAATTAAAAGAACATTATACGAAGTTTTACACTGCACAAATTTATATCAATTCATTTAGGTACTGTATATTAATTATTAACTATATAATTATTAATTATTGACGATACATAATTAAAACCGCAATTAAACAACTTAACATCGACACCCCAACCGTTCTTTATGGCGAAGCCTCGTAAACTGACTGTCGGATGATGCCTTAACGAACGGTAGACCCCACAGAAATAATAATAACCATTTGTATGTATGCGACGCAGAAAGTGGTTCGGTCTCAACCGACTCAGTTTGTGCAGCAAGCAGCAGCAGGCAAGCAGCAAGTCATAGCAAAAGCGCACACAAAATTTGGAGCCCCAAGAATCCAGCAGAGGAAGACCAGCAAATTTGCAAAGAGAGAAATGATGTGCGGTGGCTGGTGGGCCATTCCGAATCTACATTTGTATTGTATAGGCACACACATGACACCATCCCCTTAAGGGAGTGGAACAACGTAGAATTATTATACAGGTTTCATTCGGTAAGAAGGGTTTATTGATGGTGGTTTAGCAAACCATGTGCCGAAGATTTTGTTTTCTTTTTCACCCTCATACCAAGGCAAGTTCTTCGAAGAGAAATTGCGTACTTCTTCTCATTATAAATCCAATTTTTTCTCTCTTTCAATACTAAACTGGTTTATGTTGGGGTGGGTTAGTTTTTTTTTTCAAAGCCTCTTATGATTACCGGCTTTTTAATTGCATTTACTGCTCTCTTTTAGAATTGAGTGACAGGCGCTGCACACATGGTGAGATGGAGATGGAGGCAATAATGATATTTAATTGGGGAAACATGATATATTTTTTTTAAATATAAAAGCTTGAAAAGTTACTGAAGTTTGTGTGTTGGTTCAATCATATAGAAATTCAAGGAGGTACACAAGTTAATACAAATATAGTTTAAGAGTTCAACATTTGCAGGTTTTCTCTTCTTACTATTTTCGAGCAGTTCTCTTAATGCTTTATTTACAGATTATTGTTTGCTTGAAAAATTAATTTATATCTAGCTTAAATCTAAGTTATTACGTTAAACTAATAAGAGAATGAATAAATTTGTATTAATAACTAATTAAATCAGCATATAAAAACATAGTAATACATGTTTTTTTTATATTTTTTAACTCTTTCAGTCACAATTTAATTATATAAATATACCTGTTAATACAGAAACGACATTTAAAGTTTGTATTATCTTTTGATATTCTCTCTCTTGAAGACACACGTTTAAATTTGACAATTGTAATTTAATTTTTCAATTTTTTACATTTTTTTAAATAAGACAGAAAGTTTGTTGCTGTTTACAATTGCTAACTAGGGTTCGGAAAACAAATGTTAAAGACAGTACATTTTCTTTACAATTATATTTATTATGGTTATTTGATTAGTAAAAAACATATAATTTTTTTAAAACCGTTATTTTTTTAAATAAAATGATATAATACCTGTAGTCACCGTTATAATTTGACCTGAAAATTAAACAAATCTTGTTTCATTTTTTTTATTCTTGTACATCTTAGAACTTAAAAATTTATTTAAATTTATAAGAAATAATATTTAATTAATAATAAATTTATAATTTTTTAAATTTATAGCTAGAGGTTTTGTGAAATACTTTAAATAAAAAAGTCTTTCCACCATGAAACAGTGGGAACTGCTTCTATTTTGTGTCAAAAAAAAAAAATATACAAATTAACATAGAGCAAGATGAAAAACCAAACCATACAAAATTTTGAAAAGGTGTTTAGATAACTAACCACCAGGGGCGTAGCGAGGGTCCAAGTCATGGGGGGGTGAGATTCAGTGAAATGTCGACTCATTTTATGAATTTGCCGACTGCATCTGATTTTTTTTTAAATAATATTGGGAATCATAGTTTTAGAGAAAACAGAACTTAAACTATAATTTTCACGATTAAGCATTTAATTATTAAAACAATACCTAATCTATAATAACAGACAAAAAATAAACATTAGGCATACATTCTTTAATAATAAAAAAAATATTTTTGTTAAAAGAAAATAAATCAGGCACTTTATAGTCTTTAAAATTTGTGTCTTTAAAATTAAAGTTATTAATTTCAAAACAATTAACATAAAACATTTACATAAAATTGACTTTTAATTTAAAAACTAACCCTGTGATATTTTAACAATGCCTTTTTTCGACAGCTTAGCTTAGTTGAGTTCTATCAACTATATCTTTTGATTAATATAGCAGCATCAACGAATTTTACCTTTCTGCACCCATGGGCATACTCAAATAATTGAGAACTCTTTTAAGTTTACTAAATGACCGCTTACAAGAACTTGACTTCAGAGGAGCGGTAAACATGTAGTAAACTAACTTGAAGGCTAACGGAATTACATTTCTTAGTTTAAATAGTTGCAAGAAAAAAGAAGAATTTGCAACTCAGACAAGTAGCATGCTATATCTTCTTTAAACAAAAAATAAGATCCAATTCCACAATAGATTCAACTAATTCTATTGTGGCATTGGCTCATAGAAGCGGGTACATTAAATTTTTTTTTTAAGTTTCAAAAATGGTTAAATTATTATCTTTTACGCGTGACGTAAAAGTTTTAAACTCTTTCCTATAAAATGTTTCCAAATTAAAAATAGAAGTTGTTTCAGGATTTTCATCAATTCTCATCAACCGACGAGTTCTATAATGTTTCAAAAAATCATTTTCAGGATTAATATTTAATTTTTCAGCAAACGAAGATGAACTTTTAATTAATGCATTTATTTGAGTTTCATCATCGTTTTTTTGTAGAAATGATTCTATTGTACTTTGAATCAACAATGAATCATCAAAAACGTACAAATTCTCCACTTCTAGATTTTCTATTAAATTTTTTACTTTGAACATGACATTTTGGCAAAAATATAAAGAACTGAGACACCCCCCTCTCGATACCTGCTAACCACCAAGACTGTGAAAAAGTTAATATTGAATTTGCTTCAGAATCTTAATATAAAATACTAGCCGACCCACCCGTTGTATAGCGCTTCGTTGCTATGTATGTTTAAGTGGGAATTATAATGTTTTATGTTGTATGTTTGAGCCTTTCTTGCCTAGTTTTTTTTAAAGAATTTTAAAAGATTTTAGTTTTGGAATTTGTCATATAGGCTTTGTAAAGCAATAAAATATATACCAAAATATTAACAGACATTCTAAGTTGTATTTTGAATAAGAATAAGAATAAGAATATATATATAATTATACAAATGGTCGAAAAAAGTAACTTTCGTCACTTTTTTCGACAAAATCACATTAAAATTTAGATGTTAAATTAAAAAAATCTTCGAAAAATTCAATACAGTAGCATTAAATTATATGGGTTAGTTTGTTTGGCTTCCGGAAGGACAATGGTGTCCAAAATCTTCGTTCATCTTTGAAGAACAAGGCGAGCCAATTTCTTTTGAAAGACTAAAGCGATCCTTATATTCCTCCAACCAATTTAATTTTTGCAAAGGCGCCCCTATAGTATATAAATCACTAAATCATAGCTGGTTATATGGAGATGGAGTGGAAAAGAATAGACCGACGAGACAAAATAGTTTATGGATAATAAAGAAACAGAAGAGAGACGGATTGAATCCCGAAATCCAGAAAACCCTAAATCCCGAAAACCCAAAAACCCGAAAACCAGAAATTCCGATAACCCAGAATCCCGAAAAACCAAAATCCAGAAAACCCAAAATCCAGAAAGGCCAAAAATTTACCCATTTCTCATAAAAACTTCGTTTGTGTGTGAAAATAAAAAAAAGGTTTGTTCGTATTTCCCCCCTCCAGGGCACTCTGAGTCATGTCAATTAACTGTCAAAAAATCAGAGTTTCTCGGGTTTTCATTTTACATCGAACACCTCAGAGCTTTAGTTTCATCACCTGTTTTATGTTTTAATATTTTTTACTTTATTTAGTTTCTTATTTCATGAATTTCGTGAAGAATCTCATATTTACCACACGAACATCAAACACAGAGGAAATAACTCTGTTTGAAAAAGGAGCTACAAAAAACGCTTGACAACGATTTCGGAGCGGCCCAGAGTGCCCTAGAGCTCACAACGAACAAACCTAAAGCATCGAATACACGGTACAATTATCATACCGATTATCGTACAAAATTTGAATCGCATTCGATAATTGTATCGTATGTATCCGCTGTACCCATATCGCACGGTCGAATGCAGATGATGGAAAACAAGAGGTAGTATGCGATTGATTAGATAAGAGTTGTACCGTGTGTGGGCTTTTAATTCACCAATGATTCAGTTTTTGAGATTATATAATTTTTTTTTTAACTAACATCCAAATAATGGATAAAAATGAGAAAATTTATTTGACAGATAATGTATATATTTCTTTAGATATTGTTAACGATATCGGTGCATCTCAAGTCGTGTACGATGATTGTATCGTGTATTCCATGCTTAATACTTATAAAGGTATGTCGTTTTCGATTGGCCGTCCGAAAGCGTCCAGAATCATTCAGAAGCCTGCTGCAAATTTTTTATTCTCCTAGTGAAAACACAAAAAAAAAAATATGGTTTTCACCAATACAGATATTAAATTTCAGAATTGGGTGGAAGCGATTCAAACTTTTTTATTGTTCAGATAAAATAACTGTACTGTGTTTCAACAGCAAAGTCAGAGATAAATGTAAACTTGTCAATGCAGCAAGAATATTTAATACAAAAAATACAAAAAAAATACAAAATTGCTGGCTGTGGCTGTTCTAGTTTTTAAGTAGTTTAATTAGTTTTTAAGTAGTTTTAATTAGTTTTTACAAAAAAATGATCAGAATCCAAGTTTTTTTAAAAATTATTTCTTGGAAAAAATAAAACCTTGAAATACTATTTGAATTAAATTAGTTTTAAGGCCGAAAGACATTAGTATTAAGAAAAATGAATAATAACTTAGAGTGCCCGTATAGGGCCAGTAAGTAAGTTGTAAGTAATTGATAAGTAGGCTAGTTTTTATGAATTTTTTGTCTAGCTTTAAGATAGTTTTAAGATGATGAAAAATAAAAATGAATTTAAAAAAAAAATAAAAAAAAAAAAAAATTTAATTTTTTTTTTTAAGTTTAGCTTATGTACTTTAATAAACTGCACATTGTTATCATATCACATAAATCCATTAACAAGTATATGTGATTTTAAAAAATTGTTTTAAAATGAATTTTTTTTTTAGAGTCGCCACTTGCAATCTTGCCCAGGGGCGCCGGTAGTGCTTAAACCGGCACTGCCTACACAGGGTGTCTGAAGAGTAAGGGAACAAAGGAATTATGCTAATAGGCCGGGAGTCGTACGAAATCTCCAAAGAAACAATTTTTTTGTCAAAATCTCCAAGAAATCTCCAAATCCCTAACGTCCAGTTTCGTCTACTAACACCGTTCCTCTTTCTTGCGGCATGGACAAGACATTCTTTTACCTTTATGAAATGATAACGATTGTGTTCTGAACAACAAATTGTGAATGCACTTGAAGTTTGTCAAAAGTATTAGTAAACGGATGTATATGTTGTGTTTCATAACAATAGGCTTGTTTTTTGGCAAAGCTATCCGCAGTAGGATTTTCCAAATATCAACTTTGAACAAAAACTAGATATATGCATGCACATTCGTCAAAATTCTATCCGCAGTTTGGTTTAACTTCTATTCCTATCGGCAGCTGCGTGTTGTTTTTGTAATGCTGTAAACGCCAACTGCGGATGCGGATAGCAATGCCAAAAAAACACAGCTAGTAGTTACTATGGATGGCATTATTGTATGAAGATCAAATGAAGAACAAAAAAAGCTAATAAAATGGATTAGACTATCATTTCCATTCAAAAAATATTTTTTTTTATATATACAAAATAAATATGTTCACACAGAGAAAAATATGATCCGCTAAAAACTAACAGATTGCCATATTGTTTTACCGTCCATACATTTCATAAGGAAATCTTATTAAAATCAACGATTAATAAGGTTTTTTTAAGGAGATTTCTTATTATTTTTATAGAGAAAATCTTATTAAAATTTGACTGAAAAGTTGATTTTTTTTGCAACTTAGCAGTAGAACAAAAATCGCGATCAATATTTTCATGGCAGGTTGGTTCAGGTGGTAAGGTGGGCGACTAACGATTTGAAGTCTCCAGTTCGATTCCCAGCCTGGTCATGGTTTTCTTATTTTTTTGCATATTTTAAAACAATAAGGAAAACCCGATTGTTTTAATAAGGTTTCCTTCTTGGATGAAAACCATAGAGAAATCTTATTGTTTTTGTTCTATTTTATGTGGTCTATTTTTCTCTGTCCAAGTAGTGAATCATGCGATTGAATCGCATGATTCACTACTTGAACACATATTTTTGGAGATTTTGGATCGGAGATTTTTGTTATGGGGTTTCTCTCTTCCGCGATTCCGCTACTGGACATTTCAGTTTGGAGAAAACGTCAACATCCCTAATTAGCCAACTTAAGGGCTCTCAGAATTTTTTAACTTCAAATTCACCCCAAATCTTTAAGCTTTCGATTAAATGCAGTATTTGTGACATTTCGAAAAACCCTACTTTGAAACCGTATTTTGTTTCCTCCGCCCAATTATTTTTTATTTTTTTATTATTTTTTTGCACTAAAACATTGTCCAATAAATTAAGAAAAAATTAATTGATTAAAATATTTTTTTATTTCATATCCCATTTTGCTGCAAATTAAATAACAAGTCCAATTTTTTTTTACTCAATTTCTTGCTTTTAAAAGCAACCCGCCGAAAAAAAATTGTAGACATGGTGTGACACTGGTTAATTTTTTTAAAAACTTGTCCCGATATTGCAATTTTTAAAAAGGTATAAAAGTTTCCACAGTTGAAGTTAGATCGAAAAATATTACAATTTGAATTCAGAGTAAAAAACAAACAAAAATAAACACATTTTCTGGAACTGTTGTTTGTTTATTTCTCTTTGAACAAAAGCCTCTATCATTTTTGCAACAAAATGGCGTGTTAAATAAAAATGTTTTGATTAATTAATTGTTTCTTATTATTAGACAATGTTTAAGTGAAAGAATAATAAGAAGCAATAATAATTGGGGATGGAGGAACCAAAATACTGTTTCAAAGTAAGGATTTTTCGAAATTTCACAATCGGAATTGCTGTTTCATTTTAGATTTGGCTCAAAATTTGTTAGGATGCATTCTAGGAGTGTAAAGAAATAAATCTCCGCTACCCGCATTCGAACTTTTAAAAAATGTTGTTCAACACACCGAAAACGTTTTGAAAAATATAGTTGTTTTGTTTAGTCTCGGCAAAATCAGTATAACTTTTAAAACTAGTTTTATAGTTCTGCTTTAAGGTCTGCGTTGACAGCACCCAACACCTGAGCTATTGTCTCTTTAAAAATACATCATCATTAATCCTGCGGTCTTTTCAGACTCAAGATCAAGTTTGTAAAAGTTTTCCTTTCTAAAATATAACTTTAAACTGTAAAAATCCGAAAAATAAACAATTTTACATAAAAATTGTTAAAAATTAAAAGCGGACATTTTTTTTTAAATTTTTCTATACCTATACCATTAAAAACACATTTCCCAAGTTTATAAACGAGTAAAGATTCATTTACTTTTCTTTGATTCATTTCATTTCATTTATTACGTATTTTTAACACAGTAAGATAAATCTTACATGGAATATAAAAACATTATTGTACATGTTTAGTCCTTTATTATGGACAGTTAAATTGAAAAGGATAACATAATATTAATAATAAATAGATGTAAACCTAGATGGCAAAAAATAGATAAGGAAATTGAAGCTTAGAAAGAAAGAGATAGAAAAAAAAACTATAAAAGGTTAAGTTAGTTGCTTTGTTGTTTTAAAAATTCCATTAGTTCTTTTGAAACTGATTGATGCTACTTATTTTTCTCAGAGAAGATACTTACTTACTTACTTAGGGTGACCAGCGCCGTAAGGCGGCTACAATCCGCTGTGGATTTGGGCCTCAACCAACAAGCTTCGCCAGCCAGCTGTATCCTTAGCTCGCTGCTTCCAGTTGTGCACGCCAAGTTGATTGAGGTCCCCTTCCACTTGGTTGCGCCACCTCAGACGAGGTCTTCCTCTACTGTGCCGTCCCTCTGGGTTGGAGTCGAAAACTCAGAGAAGATAGTCCAGTCATTATATATTCGAGATATCGATCAAAAATGTCAAAAATTTACGATATGCGATTATCTATTTTTTGGTGATGAATATCTAAAAAAACATTGATTCAAATTTGTAGACCCTGTTCAGACTCTGTTTGGACAAAAATCGCGACCTCCAGCCGCCCGCAAAGTCGTTAAGTACGCACCCACCGCCAAGCAAGCCGCTCGTTCGGTTGTTAAAAAAACAATCATTCATGTTTTTTTTAATGTCAAAAAAAAAAAATACGAAATAGTAGGTCTGAACAGGGTCTACAAATTTGATTTTAGTATTTTTTGGATATTCATCACCAAAAAATGGATAATGTCAAAAAACAAATCGCATATCGTAAATTTTTGACTTTTTTGATCGATATCTCGAAAACGGTTCATGAAACGCAAAAAATGTGTATGCATGAATTGTAAAACATGGTAAAAGCTACCAAAAAGCTCCTTGTAAAATTTTCGTATCTCGAAGGACAGCAGAGTTATTGTCAAAAAAGTTATTGCGGAAAAAGCTCATGTATTATATTATTCACAAACTTGCACTATTTTATAAGATTTATCTTACTGTTTTAGTATATAAAAATACGTAATAAATGAAATGAAAAATGAAAAATCTTGGTCGAAAACTTCAAGTTAAGCTTTTTTAAGCATCCCCTACAACATATCCAAAATTTAGCTTTCTCGGTCATTTTGCATTTCTAAGCCGTTTTTTCCGACATAATGACTGGCCTATATGATTTACATGGGAAAGATTGTGTTTTTGAGTTTGGAATTTTGTAACTTTTTAATGGTTCATTAATAAGTCTAGACTTAATAATTTTCTTGTATAAATTGAAGTAGTCGAGTCAAATTAGACATAAAATTTGTAAAATCTCGGAATCCAGGGAAAGTCGATGCATCTGAAAAACGAGTATAGGACTTCATTATAAAAGGGTCAAATAAGAAAGTTAAAAAAAAAAAATTCACCGCTCTCGATTACAACAGTTTTTATGGACCGTTTACTGTCATTCCGTATGCAAGCGTCAATCGGAATTGCTGTCTCATTTTAGATTTTGCTCAAACTTTGTAGGGATGTTCTCTAGGACTGTAAGGAAGCAAATCCATGATGATTTAATTTTAAGTTGCGTGGTTTCCTCGCTACCCGCATTCGAACTTTTTCAGAAGGTCATTTTTATGTTATTATAACTTTGCGTCTACTAAAGATATCTTTTTGTTTGAAACGCCATTTTAAAGCTTAAGAATAGTAATTTTTGAATGTATATTAAAAAATTACGTAATAATTATCCCTGAATTAAAAATAATTTTTGAAAAACTGGTAATTTTGCTGATTTCTCATGGTTTTTGACTGGCTCCAGAACCTTGGCTATTGTATGTAGGAAGCTTATACTTACCAAATATTAAATATAGATATTTTTCAACAAATTACATCTAAAATGAACTCGATGGCTGTACTCCTTATGCAAAAATTTTAAGTTCAAAGTATTGAGTATTTTAAAAAAGCTAATTTTTATACTGTCATTTTCCACGAGTTGACTATACGAAGAAATGTGAAACTTACAGCGTGTTAAGTTAAGAGTACGAACTAAATATACTATTAGTTTCATGCTTCTATCTTATGTCAAACATAGTGCAATCATAGCCTTAAGTAGGGCTTTTTAGCGTTTTTGCGAATTTTCAAGCAAGCGGTACACTAAGAAGATATGAAAATAACACAATTTTATTTAGAGGACTTAAAGTTAAAAAGTTCAACTTAACACACTGTTAGTTTCATGTTTCTATCTTTAGTCAAATCGTAAAAAATCATAGTATAAAAAAATATTTTTTCAAAAAACTCAAAACTTTGAACTTAAAATTTTTGCATAAGGAGTACAGCCATCGAGTTCATTTTAGATGTAATTTGTTGAAAAATATCTATATTTAATATTTGGTAAGTATAAGCTTCCTACATACAATAGCCAAGGTTCTGGAGCCAGTCAAAAACCATGAGAAATCAGCAAAATTACCAGTTTTTCAAAAATTATTTTTAATTCTGGGATAATTATTACGTAATTTTTTAATATACATTCAAAAATTACTATTCTTAAGCTTTAAAATGGCGTTTCAAACAAAAAGATATCTTTAGTAGACGCAAAGTTATAATAACATAAAAATGACCTTCTGAAAAAGTTCGAATGCGGGTAGCGAGGAAACCACGCAACTTAAAATTAAATCATCATGGATTTGCTTCCTTACAGTCCTAGAGAACATCCCTACAAAGTTTGAGCAAAATCTAAAATGAGACAGCAATTCCGATTGACGCTTGCATACGGAATGACAGTAAACGGTCCATAAAAACTGTTGTAATCGAGAGCGGTGAATTTTTTTTTTTTAACTTTCTTATTTGACCCTTTTATAATGAAGTCCTATACTCGTTTTTCAGATGCATCGACTTTCCCTGGATTCCGAGGTATAAAGCTAATTTGACTCCACTAAAGGATCTACAAAAAAGTTTTAATAATTTTTTTGATAAACCGCCCCGTTTCGAAGTTATTCAACTTTAAAATATAAAATGTAATTTTTTCTTCATTTTTTTAAATATTTTGACGAAATTAATAGGTTTTTCAAAAAATTTGGCAAATTTTTCGAATTTTTTTTATTCTAAGTTGTTTTTTGGTTTCAAAAATCCTTTTATTTAACTGTCAAACTCCTAATACTATTTAATTAGAATTTAGGGTGGGTCAAAAAAATGGAAATTCGTTTTTTTGATTTGATACTTCGAAAACTCGATTGCTAGACACCTCTAGAATATTCTCACCAAATATGAGCTCTTTATCTTAATGGGAAGGTCCTCCGCTTTTCAATTTTTCATTTTTACATCAAGAGTTCTACTAAAAAAAAAAACGGTTAGATAATTCAGAAAAATGTATTTAACCTTTTTTGTAGAGCGTTCAATTTTCTACAAGAATATGTAAAAAAATTGGCTAAAAATTCAATTAATAAAAAAAATATTTTTTTTAGTAGAAGCTTGATGTAAAAATGGAAAATTGAAAAGCGGAGGACCTTCCCAATAAGATAAAGAGTTCATATTTGGTGAGTATATTCTAGAGGTGTCTAGCAATCGAGTTTTCGAAGTACCAAATAAAAAAACGAATTTCCATTTTTTTGACCCACCCTAATACAAGAATAAGAAAATTTAAGGGGTGTTTTTGGTTATATTCTTCGAAAAAAATTATTATACGGTAACACTATCTGCAAATTTGATATTACTTAACCATGATTAAAGAAAAACCCTTACTTTTGTATGCCTTTATTCATATTAAGGATATTTTCTCTGTTAATAATGGTGGTAGAAACTTGGTAAAATTCTTTATTTTTATAAGAAATTATATTCTTTATAATTATGTCCAAGCATTTTTTATATCTTTTTTGGTTGCTCAGATATTAATTTATAAATCTGGTCATTTTTTTCTTGCCCATGATAGTTTTTGACTTTGAAACCAATTTTCTTTGAGAAATGTGAGATAAACATAGCGTTTTATTAATTTATTCTTATGAAGAAAACAAAAATAAAGAAAAAAGTCATTTACAAGACAACCAGAGAACTCATACATTTTATGATATTTGAGAAAACATGGGCCAGATGAAATCTTTTAAAAAAATGTGTTTTTTTTTTATTAAGTCTAAGATTAAACAAATTATTTTTGTTGTTTAAGTTAATATTCATTTAAAACACATTTAAATCAAATATTTGAACCGTCTTTCTAGGTTTTGTATGCATGTGAGACCCAGAGCTCCCTGAGCCCCCCTTCAATACGCCACTGCAGCTCATCATGGGAGACACTAATCCATAGTGTCTCACACTAACCATAACCCACCACAACAAATTGTAAACCCAAATTCAAGGCCACCAAGAGTAATTCACTTTGTAACACAACAAATCCATCATAGGCAGGGCAATCATAAGACCACTGATGGGCTCTGCTATGATAACTTTATACGTATAACAAAACACAGTCACGTGGCAAACCAGAAGAAAGTATGAATATTTTTGTCGATCTTCTGCACATGTGAGCCACTAACCACCGGGCGACTGACATTTATGAAGGCGGTACGTCGAACGATGAATGAACTAGCGTGATTGGTCAATTTGAACTGTGAAAACGAAATTCTTACTAGTGCTAGAATATTTTGAGTTTTCAATCGTTTGTCACTCACATTTAACAGTCCAGGTAATTTTTCTTGCTCCAACGGATTTTTTTACTTTTAAAAATTTTCTTTTTGCTTGGGTAGCGTACTAAAAAAAATTTTAATTTCCAACCACGGTTTTCTTGTCCTTGCTTTCCGTAAATTTTTTTTTAAAATTTTGATTAAAAAAAAAAATCTAGAGAATGTGCAAATACGGGACAGTCACGGGACAAATTAAAAAAACCCGGGTAAAGCTGTAGAAATACGGGACAGTCCTGGGTAAACCGGGACGGATGGTCACCGTACTTATAGGTGATAGATCGATGTTCTAACAGGCTACAAATAAATGAAATGAAAATGAGAAAAGAACTTATAGGTACCTACTATATCATTGTAGACACCAAGCATAAGTTAAGTTTTGCTCTTAAAAAAATATATAAATAAGAAAAAACCCTAAAAAAAATATAAATGCACATTTATGTACCTACTAATTAAAAAAATAGCCCTTTTGTTTTAAATATATCAAAACTTTTATCTCAAATAACTTAAACATAATATTTTGCAAGAATCTAATATTTTACCCCATTTTGATCGAACCCACTAATTTAGGTCTCCCTGTCAGTCTTTCAAAACTAAACTTTTGATGGTTATATTCAGTAAAAATGTTTTTTAACTTTCGAAGTTATTTTATGCATCCTCTTTCATCTGGGTATCGTTCCGTTCATTACTAGTATTGAGATCTTCTTCCTTCATCGGGCAACACAGATAAAATGAACACATCCACTTTGGATTTTTGAGTAACAAAAACATATAAAGAAGTAGAATGAGTTGCGAGGGTTGTCTTCTTTTCAAGAAAGTATAAGAAGATGAAGGAAACTTTTGCTGAACTTAATTAGTGTTCAATCAACAACAAGTATCCCATCACCATGGCTATATAAGAAAACAGGATATGGAAATGCCCAGGGTATTGGTATTGTGGTATTGGTCAAGAAATGCACATATGGCAATATCCTCTGAGGATGTTTAAGTTTAAGTTTTGCTTGGGAAGATTGTTTCTTTAAATTTGAGAAAATATTTTTGAAAATTATAATGAACTTCCAAGAAATCCTTGTAAATACATTACTGCCCAGAAAGGACTCTTGGTCCACAGTTCAAAAGCTATAATAGTGTGTCTGTGCACCTATATATTGTTTCACTTTGAAAAATATTCTTTAATGTGATTTTGTATTTCACAAGCATCCTGCCTACATATCATAAAAACATGAGTTCTAAGATAAACGAACAAAAAGATTCGTTTTTTATTAACTTGAGTATATATGTATGTACGCATCAAAAAATTTCTTTTAAATAAAATAAAGTTTTTCTCATAGTGAACGAAATTGAAATGGAACCACACTGCAGGCACCAGCTTTCCAATACAAAAAGAACTATCGAAATTGGTTCACTCGGTCCAAAATTATGAGGTAACAAACATAAAAAAAATAAAAAAAAAATACGAAATGAATACCTCCTCTTTTTTTGAAGTCGATAAAAAAAGTTAAATTGGCGGAGTTGTAATATAAAATAAATGGCTTCTGGTAAGATCGATTTTGTCTGTAAGTATTAGCAAGTTTGGTTTAAATCCTGAAAAATTAAAGTAAATTTTGTGTTTTTTTCATCAAATCGTCATGTTTCATGTGAAAAGAAATTTGTACTTTTTTAAATGAAATATTTAAAAGTTTAAACTTTTTCTTTTTTTGTAATAAAAGTTGGGAACCGATTAAAATATAGCAAACGTTTGTGATTATTGCAAAAAGATTCCATATTTTAAGATAGAAACGGTTTTATTATCAACAGAAGTTGATAGGGTGGTCTTGCCCCCATATGGGGGCAAGATCGTTTTTTGTTAGATATTTTTTCAAAACGTATTGATTTCTTACAAAAAAACATTAAAATTATTTAAATAAACAAACACTTTATTTTAATTAAAAGATGTGTTTTATTGGTTTTTAAGACGGTCAAACACTAAAGGGGTGCGGTCTTCCCCCCACTTCCCCTACATACATATGTGTGTACATTGAGTATCAGAAATAAGCCTGGGGTCGAATTACGGAACACGATTACGACCATACGTTAACGTCTTGACTGTCACTATTTTATTATTAGAAAACGATAGGGACGCATAGCAACCATTCGTTAAAGAACGTATGCCGTAATTCGACCCCTGAACTATGTACATCAAAACACAAATTGAAAAAAGTACAAAAAAACAAGATGTTGTTTCTTGTTCCCCCTAGTAACAAATTTGTATATCTCTTTCTCATTTTTTAAAAGTAGCCGAATCAAAAAGCTTGAACATAATCAAGCTTTCAATTTTCAAAAAGTTTTTAAAACTAATACATTCAAACAATATTTTATATCCTTTCTGTAAGGTAGCTCTTCGACAGAGTTGGGGAGTAATCATTACATTTGTAATTAATTACTAATTAATTACAATGCAATTACTCCACTAGTAATTGCATTGTAATCGAATTACTTTCCCATTACAATGGAAATGTAATTCGAAATGCAATTACAATTAAATTACCGTGTAATTTTATTGTAATTAAAAAGATGAAATTACAAAAGTAATTACATTGTAATTAAAATTGTAATTTTAAAGTAATTATATTTTAAAAACAAAATAAAACCAAAATCTAAACCTTCAACATTTCAAAGAAAAACTATGCCTCATGCCACATTTAAAGAGTGGACCTACAGGGAATGGGAGTTGTACCCAAATGTAGGTTAGAGTCCCCGCTACCTTTGGGCATCAATTATTAATTTTTTTTTTCAAAATTCCGAGATATAGCCGTTGGAAGTTGGGGGAGCGAAAAAGCTTCTGGGAACTGAAAGCTTTGACCTAGAGACATGGGGGTGGTGCCATATGAAAGATTATATTCTCAGCTACCCGATAGTGGTATAATCCGGTTTTTGGATTTTTTTTTCAAAATTCCGAGAAAATTGCGTTTGAAAGTTGGGGTAAAATTTTTTTTCGAAAAATCCCCGAACCTTTGAACGCTCTGCGAAGCTTAACCGCTTGAGAGCAATTTTTGGGAGTTATGCCAAATGATAGCTTGTGTCATGGGCCTACGCTTTGCACATTGTCAGATTTTTTAAAAATCATCTTCCATGTTAAACCGCCACATAATGCCTATTTTTTTCAGAATCGGACTTATTTTTTTTTTACTTTAAAGTTCTCCCGGTTGGAGAACGCGTGGACCTACAGGAATGGGAGTTGTACCCAAATGTAGGTTAGAGTCCCCGCTACCTTTGGGCATCAAAAAAATTTTTTTCATTTTTTTCAAAATTCCGAGATATTTTATGTGTGGCAAGTTGCATGTGGCAAGTTGCATGTGGCAAGTTGCATGTGGCAAGTTGCATGTGGCAAGTTTCATGTGGCAAGTTGCATGTGGCAAGTTGCATGTGGCAAGTTTCATGTGTTGCATGTGGGAAGTTGCATGTGGCAAGTTTCATGTGTTGCATGTGGCAAGTTGTAAAGCCATTGTTCCTGATGTACAACACAATACTTCAATCGTCGTCGCTCTCATTGAAAGGCTTTCTTCATTTGCGGGCATAATAAATGCGCAGCGGTGAAATAAGTTATCGGACACAAACTTTGAAAAGTTTGTTTTGCTTAAAGCAATAATAAATTACCAGTAATTTTATTGTAACTTTTCGTGTAATATGATAATAGCTGTGTTTTATTATTCTCGTGATCCAGATCAAATCATATTGTTTTCATTTCCCTTACAAAAAAAAAGCAGGATCTTGCTTTGTTACTGTAAAGCTAACAAATAAAATGATCTGATCTGGATGACGGGAATAATAAAACACAGCTAATATTAATCAATTTATTGAATGATTTGAAATAAAATGTTTAATTTAATTTAGAAATTAATTTCAGAGTTTCAATTACAATATAATTACTTTCAAATTCCAAAATATTTAATTACAATGCAATTACTTTTGTAATTTCATAATGTAATTACAATAAAATTACACGGTAATTTAATTGTAATTGCATTTCGAATTACATTTCCAATGTAATGGGAAAGTAATTCGATTACAATGCAATTACCCTGTAATTACATGTAATGTAATTAACGATTCGATTACCCAACTCTGCTCTTCGATCACATAATTCCTGTTAGAAAAAGAATCTCTTTTGAAAAACAATTTAAATTTCAAATACAGTCGATTCCCTCTAAGTCGTAGTTCCTATAGATCGAATTTTCCTCTAATTCAAACTTTTTCACAATTTTTTTATGAAACCGCCTGCAACAAAAAGATTAAATACATTCCTTTACCCGAATTTACGTCTAACTCGACCCAATTTTCGTGTCCTGTGAAAATTCGACTTTGATGGAGTCGACTGTAATTTTTTTACTTTTTTTATTTGAAATTTCAAAACTTCAAAATTTCAAAGAGTTTTTTATTTATGGGGTTTTCGATTGGCTCTCCGGAAGCATCCGGAATCATTCAGAAGCCTTCTGAAAGTTTTTATTCGCCCGAGTTTGACAGGCAGAACGCTTCTCAGAATAAAAATTCTCTTCTTGATTTTAAAACAGAATTCAAATCAGAATTCACTCAAATGTCAAAATAAAAACACTCAATCAGTATTTCTTGTTTTTCATTCAACAATTTATTGTTTTCTGAAATTTAAATTAACTACAAATCAAAAATGGATACATTAATGGATAAATTACTATTTTCTTCGAATAATAATTCATAATTTTCCAACTCTAACACCATAAATTTGGTTTGCAAGAAAAAAATTATACAAATATTTGACAATTCAAATTTCAGACAAATAAAAAAAATAGAATTGAGTGGAAGCGATTTGACCTGTTCCATTCAATTTCAGAATGAGTCAATTCCTGAGTGAAACCAATCAAAAACGACATTAATTTTTTACAATAGATGTCAGGTAAATATACATGTGATTTTTATATTATGAGCTTTGTTTACTTTTTGTACTTTTTTGACTTTGTGTTTTGATGTAGTTCAGGCTATATAGGTTTCAAATCAAAAGTCCTGACTCTGAGTTTATTGCTATCATATAAACTGGACATTTCTGGTCCATCTTCAACTAGTCCTATATCAATATCTGTAGTGAAAGCGGATCGTCTAACTCCTGAGTACAGATCACACTATAGTGTGAACCTTGTGCATGGAATTTCATACCATCACCAAAATAATAAGTTCTGGCAATACTTAAATATTGAACGCGGCCACGTCACTCTTTCGTTGAGTAAACGAAACCGCGAATTTAATTTCTAACGAAACTCAGCGAGGCAAATCCAAAATGCGTTCTCTTCATTTCCACCGGTCAGACTGGTCAGACAGCCAAGTCCGAGATTCTACTCCATCGTCCATCATCAGTCACGAAAATTTAACCAAAGGTTTAAAGTTAAAGATTATTCTTCAAGTGTGGGCGAGGAGTAAAGAAGCTTTATATTTATTACAAGGTACGTAGAGTATTTGAGAAAAACTAAACATTTTTCTCTCGGGTATATTCGTGTTGTTAAAGTGAGTACTTTCTCCACAGATTTATTGAAATAAGGTGCTCTGCACTACGCTCTGGGCGTGATTTGTTTGATTTTGACCACAATATTCAGGCCGTCTCCTTTATCGGCACCCTCAGGTCAGCGTGACGTAAAGTCATCCGCTCTTGCCCACCAAACGTCCAAAAGGATAATCGCCTTAGCTCCGCCGAACCTGAGTGTTGCGCTTATGAAAAAAAGAGTACCTTGTGTTGAACATTGCTAAAACCGTGCCACAGGATAACTGGGAAAAATTTCAGTATTTTCCCGTCCCAAGGTGCTGTTCGTTGAGCCTGAATTAATCCTCCGCCCAGTTCAGCAACTCAGCACGTGGCAGCCAACGATCATTCGTGCATGTCGTTGGGCTCGAACCGTAGTTCTCGTTCCAGAACACCACCATCTGTTAGGATGAACATCCAGCCGTCAATATCATCGCATCAGTCGTCATCAATAAATTAAAGTTTGTTTTTCTTCTTGGCGAGTGTTAAATCTTTAAAAAAAATGTTTTCTGTAAAAGTGAAAATCCGATCGGTTTTTTTTTTTTAAATAAAATTTGCAGAACAAATTTGCACACCGAAGAAAAAAAAAAAGTTCAATAGTTAAACAAAACAAAAAAAACAAGGAAAAAAGAAAATACCAGCACTACATAAAATAAATATACATTAACAAAATTATTTCCTAATCAAGCCAGCAGTGATCTTCGTGCGCACGGATCATCAACTGGAGAAAGAGAAGCTGTAAGTAATTTAACTTTAAATTTTATCAATTTTTGCGTATTGTATATACATATTGTATTTGGCTGGTACGTTCGTATCTTTCATTATAAAAAAAAAATATATATATCAGAATTGGTACTTACCAAAAATACTTATGTGTTACCGAAATTAGTCTTAAAAAAATAGGAAAAAACAAGAAAAGTTTTCATTGCGAACTCGAACCTCGTTATCTCAATTTAATTGATTGAATACTCGGTGTAATAATTTGATTTTTTTTCCACCTCGGATTTTCGCTTATTAGTTTAAAGTATGAGCTTCTTCACTTTTAAAACTCAAGTTATTTTACTCAAACTAAGTTTTGCGAATCTAACGCATTTATTATAGTCCAAGATCCCAGGGCCGCCAGACATTACTTATTTTCTCAAGAAAAAAATTTATGGAATTACGTAGTGCTAGGACATACTATTAGTGTATGGATACTGGCTATCTTGTGCCGACGGCCATTTTACCGGTAACAGTTGCTAAAGGTACGAAAAATACGTACTTACTTTTCTTATTTTCTCAAGGCTGATTTTTATATATGATACTCAGGGAACTAATTCAATAATTTTTGTAAGCTGCCAGACCCATCGACCATCGGGCCCAACACCTTGCCAGACACGCATAATAGGAATCAGGAAAGTTAGATTTTATTATATGGGGGTCTGGGAAAAAATTTATAAAATATTTTGACTTCAGGACTCGAAAGAGTATCAAGACACGCGTCGAAAACCCCATTTTGCATAATCGCATCTAGAGTCATTTGGTTTTCGACGCGTGTCTTGATACTCTTTCGAGTCCTGAAGTCAAAATATTTTATAAATTTTTTCCCAGACCCCCATATAATAAAATCTAACTTTCCTGATTCCTATTATGCGTGTCTGGCAAGGTGTTAGGCCCATCCGATTGGTCTAGTATATCCTATTGGTCTAATAGTATGTCCTAGCACTACGTAATTCCATAAATTTTTTTCTTGAGAAAATAAGTAATGTCTGGCGGCCCTGGGATCTTGCTCTATTACGACTGTTTTTTTTATATACTTTGATTCGAAATTTATTTTTCAAAACCAAATGTTAATGAAATGCTTTTTTTTAAACTTAAATTTTGATTTTTAAATTAGAAATAAATAATTTATAAATTCGGCTCAAAAAAATTGAACTTTTTCTTATATATCTGAGATGATAAGATAATTCCAAAACCTAATGGGCGATGAAGAGGCAAGCAAATTAAATAAGGATATGTAAATAGCCAGCGTGTATTAAATAACTTTCGGGATCGTCAACAAAATTCGGTATTTGACGGCCATTGAGCCCTGACAGTTGTCAGTGGTTGGGTGGGTACAGCCAGGGGTCATGAACATCCGACCCCTAGACTTCTTGTGTGTTTTCTCCTTTACTTTTTCTACAATCAATCAGCTTAGCTGATTAAAATCCTTTTTTTTTGGGTCAGCTTCCGTCAATACATCAGCAAAATCATTTTTTTTTTTTTTTTTTTTTTTGAAAAGAGAATCATCAAGTTTTACTACGCCTGTTCCTCATTTTTTTTTAGTTCCTCAGATCGGCATGATTTTTTTTTTTATTTTTGTGGAACAATAGACAGCGGAAAAGATCCCCCCCCCCCCCTCCGACGAGCCATACCTAGATCCCAAGTCCCCTGCCACATATCTTCGACAAAGTTTTCCCAACTGCCTTCAAATAATAAATTATTAAATAATTGTATGTTTTTTTGTATTGCCCGCGGATATGGAGTGATGCAAGCCCGGGAGACTTGCATCCGCTTTCTGAGGCTAACCCAGTGAATCTCACAGACGGATCAATTAATTAAAATAGGGATATCAAGAACTGTTCTTCGTTATTTTATCGTAACTTTAGAAAAAGTTCAGCTGCCTCATAAATGCTTCCTTCCAGTAAGCGAATGAGTTTTTTTATTTTTGCTCAATTTTCCATGGGAATTTTGATTTGAAACGACCATAACAAAAACGCAAACAGATTCAAGGACCTGTTTCTTAAAGCTAGTTTTAAACTCGATATCGTTCAGTGCAATCAAATCTTGATCTGAACAAAATATTTAACTTGTTGAATATGGTTGTTCACTGAACAGTTCTCACAACCAGAACTGTAGACCTAGACAGTGCCGGTTTTAGCACTTTATCGGCGCCACTAGGTCAAGTTTTTTTTTTTTTTAAATAATTCCGTTTCTACAGAGTTTTTTTCTTTTAATCTAATTTAATATAAAACGAAGATCTTAAACTTTAAGACCTTAAAACATCCAAAACATACAAATGTGTCATGTGTCTCTTTTCTGTACTTAAAATAGTATCTTTATTTATTAGCTTAATACAAGCAAAGAAACTTACAGCTATTGTTTAAAAACAAACACAAATTTGTTTAAAATGAATTACCCCACATAAAAACAAAAACTCGAAAACAGCCAAAATGACGTTTTTTAGCATTTTATAACGGTAATATCTCAAAAACTAAGGCCAATCAAATTTTTCTGGCTTTAGATTCGAGTTCAGCACATCAAAAACCTCTATAAAAGTATATCTTGGTTCTTGTGGCAAAAAAAAAGTTCAATTTTGTTGGCCAGTGTAATTTGTATGAGATACATTTTAGCTCAGCTAACATTTTTCGATAATTTGTATGGGAGCTAAAAATTAGCACTATCTGCGTACCAGGCTTCAGAGCTCTGAACGGAACTCACAAGCATGTTAATAATGGTCGCGTTCTGATTTCTGAACACAGAAACAGTCTGTTGAATGAAAACAGTAAAAAAAACTTTGAAGCTTTGAACACTAGACAAAAAAGATTGAGTTTGAGAGTTCAAGTTCTGTTCTTATTATACAAAAAAAAGAAAAACGAGTAACAAAATGAACGATGTCGAATGTCGATGTTTTGCAGATTTAACGTCGATGTATCGGCTTAAGAAACATCGATGTATACATCGATGTTTTGAAAACATCGATGTATCGTTTGCATCCCTACTCGTCTTAGCTTGTAGAAGTTTAAATTTCCGGAAGGGAGACGGCGTTATTTATCGCACTTCAAGTTGGAATGATATTTGTGGTATTCAGTTTTCCAGGAAAATTTTAATGAATGCGTTCAGATATTAATAAGAGATTAAAGATAGGTTCACATTTATTAAAGCTGCGTTCAGATGTTGATCTTCACAGTATACAGTAGTAAAAAGGTAATCCGTGGTACTGTGTGGCAGTGAAATTTTAAGCAAAACATCCCTTTGAAAGTGAGAATCGGCATTTTTTAATCAAATAAATCAATTCTTAAGGCTTTACCACACCAACTGCGTCGCACGATAACGTTTTTTTTTATGTTAAAGCCATAACTAAAATGACCTAAAAAAGTGAAAAAGTGGGAAATTTACAAAATCAATTTTTTTTATTTCTAGCGCCATTTATTTTTGAAAAATGTTTGGAAAAAACTACAAAAATTGTTTTTGAAACCAAAAAATAGGCTTTCTGCATCATTATTTTTAATTTTGTGGTTTTAAAAACTGTCACAAAATGAGTTTGAAAATTTTTACTTTTTGCAAAAAATGGCCGTTGTAGTTATACCTTTAAAGTCTTAACTACATTGGCTCAAAAAGTGAAAAAGTACAAAAGTGAAAATTTTCAAACGCATTTTTGTATGGTTTTTCGGGCTAGAAAATTAAAACGAAAAATGCGAAAAACTTATTTTTTTGTATAAAAAACAATTTGTTAACTCTTTTTTTAAATAACGCTAGCGAGAAAAAAAATGTTCACTCATTTTTGACAGTTTTTCTTACCTTAAAATCAAAAATAATGATGCAAATAGCTTAGTTTTTGCTTTAATAAACAATTTTTGTAGTTTTTTCAAAAAACAAATATTGCTAGAAAGAAATAAAATTTTTTTACTTATGTAAGAAATAAAAAAAAATTTATTTTGTAAATTTCCCAATTTTTCACTTTTTAGGTCATTGTAGATAAGAAGTTAACATGCGATCATAAAACAACGCACCAATGTGAAACCACCTTAATGTTTTTTTATTTTCGCTGAATGCTTTCATTCATTCATTCAGTCATGAATGACATTTCATTCCAGTCGATTGTAAATTTTCCAACCAGATAGGTATTCCAGTTGTTTTTGTTTTGTTTTGTTTTTTTTTTTTTTTTTGTTTACTGAAATATCAAATTTTAATTTACTTAATTTACCTACTTCGGTTAAAAAAAACCTACAAAATTATACATTCCACACTTCTCGAGAGCATTTCCTATCGTTCGGTATATAATTAATGCCCCTTCGGTTTTTGTGGGCCGCGTATTTTGTACCACAAAATTCGTGTTCGCCGTTTAATTATATGATGATGATGACTTTAATTTTTATTTTAAGGTTTATAAGATACGAATATTATCAAATCCTACGGAATTTCGGGTTTTTAGTTTTTGAAAAACAGCTTTAAGAACGTCAACTGAGACATTGTATTGTAGTTAAATTGATTGTGTCCATAGCATCAGAATGAGCTACCAAGGAATCAACTCTGTAATTGGTGAGAGTATTATTTGCCAATTGAATGATTTCCACTGAAGGTTTGAGATAGTGAATTAGCTTTTTCTAAACTAGATAACATCCTTACCCATATTTAGAACTGCAATATGAAAATTTCTTTTTTTGATTATCTACTTTGACCATATTCCAAAATGGTTTGGTTGTTTTCATTAATCCTTTTAATTTTTGGTTCCAGGAGTTAATAATAGCATTTAGTATTTTCATTTCATTGAAGTAGCAGTTATACCTTGTTCTAATCCATTCAGATCTATAACTATTTCTTACTTTTATAAGTTCAATTATTACTACTTACCTCAAACTTTTAGTGTTACTTTTTGACAATCAAGCTTCCCAAGTCAAATAAATAGGTGGATCCTTACGTTGTTGTAGCAAAAATTAATCGGTTTTTTTTTCCTGATTTATTGATGCTAATTGCTTCAAAACACATCTCGTATTCGAATGCCTCGATGACTTATCCTGCATTTTAAACACATACTCGTGTCATAAAGAACTTCGATAAAAGTAACCAAAAACAAAAACAAAACAAAAATGGTAAATGTATGAAAATACTTGATTATAACAAAATTATAATGGACTACCTCATCAAGGTCTTGGGATTTTTTTCTATTTCATTGGACATTGGCAGTTCATGAGGCCACTCCAATTCAGTCTCAGTTGGGACTTGGAACCATGATACCTATTGTATCTCTGCTCTCTGCAGTTTCTTGAAGCTTAAATGGAGATCATGGTGTTCACGCCCACATGCAATTATAATGTGGAATTTCATATTAAATTTATTTCCCTTTGAAGAGATTATAGCAGCGAAATGAGAACATTATTTATATGCACCAGCGAATTAGTATTTTTAATCGTATTTTTTCTTTTGATTCCTCTTTCATTATTATTATGTAGGTATGTTTTTTCAGTATGTGCTAATGCCTATGTCGAACCAAAAAAATGTATGTACGTATGCGGTGGAAGTGAAATGAGTTTCAGTAGGCAATTATTTGCAAAAAAAATCGAAACATCCTCCAGAAAAATATCAATAAATCAATAATTTGATTTATGATTTTAATTGATTTGGAGCAGCTGAAGGTTTAATTTTGTATTTAAAAGAATTTGTGGATAATTCGGTGGTTGAAGTAGGTACCTATATTTCAAACAAATTATTATTAAGAATTTTTGTGCAAGTTTATGTGCCTTTTCTGCAGGTAGTTCTCTTAATGAATCCTTAGAACTGATCAGACTAAAAACAAGGAAAAAGCCCAACTATAATAGGCATGAGTGAGTTGTCGACCATACACATTTCTTATGGGATCGCCATAACGCGCATATGCGCGCTTCGTTATCTTTCGCTAATCATATGTCGTGCGCTCTGGAATCATTACTTTTAACGACTTAAAAAATTGTAGAGCCTCATTTTTATGATTTAAAAGTACACAAAAATCATACTGGAATGATCGATGAAAGTCAAAAATATTTTATGCATCCATTTAATACATTCCTCATCGGTGTGGATAATTCAAAACACAGATTTACTCAATGCAAACATTTTCACCCCTAGACAGACCTTACTTTTTTTAGAAGGTTTGTTAATTTTTTGAGAACTCACACCACGAACCATGTTTTTATTAAACAAGGTATGCAAGCTTTTTCCGTTTATAGGACCTTTAGTGCAAAAACTTTACCCAATGCATCAACAGCATCGCAACCAGTGGTGGCTGGTGGGTTATCGAACTGGTGGTGCACTTTTCCTGCTCACTAAGTTTTAACAATAGAAATAACAACAAAAAAACAATTTTATAAAATATATAGATTTTTTATTATTTTTCGGAAGCGAAATGCTCAATTATTAAAATTGGGTATTATTTGTATACATTTTTTTTTTCGATACTAAGCACAGAAAGTGCATTAAGCCGATCCTGAGAAAGGTGTTTCTCAAAAAAGTTTTGATTCTTTTCAGGGTTGAAAATAGAGCTCTTGATTTCGACCGGATAGTACCCGTTCTCACAAATACCCGGGTACCCGAGTCTTCGGGTATTACTCGAGTACCCGGGTACCCGGGTAGTTCGGGTACCCGGGTACCCGGTAGTTTCATGTATTATAATACCCGAGTACCCGGGTACAAGAAAGCTATTTGTTTGTTTTATTTGGAAGTGTTTGATTTATGAGTATTAGGGCCATGGGATCTGATGGGTGGAGAAATTTTTTTTTTACCAAAAAACAAAAAATTATTGGTATATTCTAAGCTACAATTTAAGACAATAAACACTAGCATTGGTTGCGGCGTTCTTATGTTATAAGCGTTTGAAGGTAGCCATATTGATTTTTTTCCGATTTTTTGTTTAGTGTAAATTAGGGCATTATGGCATACCTAAGCACAAACTCAAATAACTTTACTACGGACAACAATTTTTACTTCAATCATTTTTTTTTATTAAATTTCATAAAAACGTAACATAAATAAATTATTTAAGGATAAAAATTCAAGCTTTTTAACAAAAAATAAATTAAATTAAAAATAGTCCAAAAAAAACCATATTGCCCTATGTACGGGCAATATGGCGAACCCCATTCACTTCGGCGCCCTTTACTTTTTTTACGTATACTCGGCATTTCTGAAAATTAACGTTAAATTGAGGTTATTTTCAAATTTAAAAAAATGCAGAGACATAATGTAAGTTACTTTTGAAATTAGTTTTACATAAGGGCATTATGGCGCATTCAGGTATAATGTAGCGCCACAATGCCCTTATTGCATCTGCGCCATATTGCAAAATACACACATATTCACAAAACTCCAAAAACTAAACACAATTCTTACTTCATTTAAAATATAAAAAGTGACATAACCAAACCAAAACTGTACTCTGCATTTCACCTTTACAACAAACACGTGGACTGTATTCTTACCGAGATATACACAAACAAAAACAAAGCGATATTATATTGGAACCCAGAACCGGTATATTTTTTTGTTTTCTTTTTTGTTTGGCATCAAAATAATAGCAATGACCTGCGATCGTCACAAGGCTAGTGTTCGACGAAGACCAAAATTTCTGCATTGGTTTTTTTTTAAATGGGAGTATTGGAAGTTGAGAGGTGCGCCATAAAGCCCGAAGTTACCCTAATCAAACGTCAAAACTTTTTTGTAACTTTTCCTAATTTCTCGCCAAAATTTTGGTAATTTTATGCTTATATTCGCTCAATAATCTTATCAGATTTCATTTAATACCTTAATCTGGAAAGTGTATAGCGTATTTTTGGAAATATTTACATTTTAATGCAACCACAACAAATTTCCGCTTATTTTTTCAAGGAAAGCTTTTTTTCAAATTTCATTTTCTCTGCTTTTTTTTTTTTGACTTAATATTTTGGAAAATTTTAATGGAAATCTATAAAAATCAAAATAAACAAAATGAAAGGTATCTTTGCACACGGCAAGGACCCTTCTCCGGGGGGCATACTTCGGCCACCCAGAGGAATGGAGACGATGCGGATGTTGCATCTTTTGATTTTTGATAGGAAACCAAGTTAAAGCTCTTTTTGACGGCGATTCTTCGCTTTGGCTGGAGAACTGCTTTGAATTTAATTTTTGCCTTCAATCTTATACCTTTGGTGAGATATTTACCATTTAAAATGCTTTGTATCAACAATTTTCCTAACAAATTCTTTTTTTTTTTTTCTTTTGATACCCGAGAACCCGGGTATTCGGGTAACTAAACAACCGAGTACCCGGGTACCCGTATTTTCCGGGTACCCGAATACCCGGGTACCCTTCTACCCGAGTAATACCCGAAAACTCAGGTACCCGGGTACTCGGGCGAGTACTCGGTTATCCGGGTATCAAGAGCTCTATTGAAAAGCATCGCTCGCTCTCTACCGAAGTCATTGGTATGGTGCAAAGAATTCGTAATAGTTTCATTGACTCTGAAAATACTTCTGTGAGGTCATTATTATGGCTTCCTTATTCGATGGCTCCTTGCAAAATAATACTGAGTGACTTTACACTATTTTCTTCAGGAGAGACGTTTAAAGTTTTTTTCCGTATAACTTTTTTCTTTTGTAACAGATCTACAAGCTTAAAACTTTAAATTTCCTATAATTTATGTCCAGATTCTTAGGCATAGTGTTGAATTTGTCAAAACAAAGGATCTATGTTATAATGCACTTAGTATTATGTTGACTGTATAACTCAAACTCGTTAGTATACTATGTTATGGTAGTTTTATTTAACATGGAATAAATCAAATTCAAAACTATTTTAAGTGTACTTAAGTGACTGAAAATCAATTTAAAACTAGGGACGTAAATGTAAGTTAGAATTGTTTTTTACTAATTTATAAAACATAAGTTAGTATAAAAAAAAAAAACAAACTAAATTATGAAGAATATTTATTGTTTTTATTTCAATCCAATCAAAATAATAATGTTAATACTAATATAAACATACGAGTTCCTATTATAGACAGAACATGTAAGGGTTGTAAGTAGTTTCATTCAAAGAAAGTTCATTCATCATCTGAATCTGATGCAACTGGGACAAAAGATGTGGCCCTGAGAGATTTGTAGAAATGTTGGTAGGTTTTTGGAATTCGGTTTTGATAACAAAGTCAAACGAGGTCCAAATATTTTTTGACGGAAATGGAGAGAGGTTCCATATAGATGGTGGGTAATACATCTGGTGGATGTTTCTTGGATTTGTTTTTAGTTTTCTTTTCGGTATACAATTTAATAGTTTTGTATTCGTTGTCAAAGAAATATTTGTATTGCATTTCATAACTTTTTCCTTTGTTAAAATACACCTCCTGGATCTTGCTAACGTACATTTTTCCATTTTCAGTATTTTTTACCCAATTCAAAAAGTTTGAAAAAGTCTTAAAATCCTTGAAGTCCTCTTGCGTCATCTCTATGACTTCGTAATATGGTCTTTTGACTTTTGAATTTATTATTATTGAATACCATTCAATTGGTGTATATACTATCTTATTTTTTTGACATTTTTCAATCATGGCGTGTACAATGTCGCCCTCATTTTGTGTGTGTTCTTTCCAGTGTTGCCGTTATGCGACTTTAGTCGCATTTTGACCCCTTTTTTTGACCCATGCGACCATGAGACGACCTTTTGAAAAAGTGGCTATTTTGACCCTTTTTTAAAAATCTTGCGACTTTTTTGACCCCAACTCATCTCTAGAAAATATGTATGAAAAAAAAATCTATTTCCATTGAAATAATAGTGTTTCAATTCCAGAATTCAACTCGACTTTTTAATTCTGCATGAAAATCTAGCAATTCCTTCTAAGTTGTGAATCGTGAATGTATTATGTAAGTAATTTCACCACTCTCCACTCTGTATCCGTTTAACAAAACTCTGCAATTATGTCTGTGTTTGTATGTGTTCGACTGAGGTGAAAATTTCTCCGTTATTTTACTGTTTCATTTGCTATTGCTAGGGATGAGTAATTTCAAGAGTGCATCAACGGTATTTTTTATCAAACCAGAAAATATCGAGGATTTTATTAATCGTTTTCTTTTAAGGCATGTGCACATGTTCTGTAACTGGATATAGATGTTGAAAAGCATTTATCGCCAGTGATAAAGTTAAAGAACAGGGACCCGTAAGTGATAAAAAATTTTCAAAAATAAAAAAAAACTCTTGCAGAGCATACATTTTTTACAGACGTTTTGTATGGGAGCTGAAATTTAGCTCGATCTGGGTACAAGGCTTAAATCAATGTTAAGTTGTTTGAAAAATAGTGAAAACATATTTCAGATTAAATATCTAGCCGCGGGTAAATTTTTAACATTTATATGGATGTGAATACAAATTTATCTTTGGTGAAATTTATACATATGTCTGAATTGGGATTTACGAGGCTAAAATTTTTTTTTTAATCCAAAACAAAAGAATTAATGCTGTTACAAACACTTATAAATCTTAACAATTTACTCCGGAAACACGTTCTTCTTTGAATTTCATTTTTGATAATCTACCGTTCGCTAACAATTTATACTAGGCGTGTTTTTTTTTTCTTTATCTATATAGATTTTGAACAAAAAAACGACATCGATATATTTGAAATCAAAACAATTTACGTGTTAAAAGCAGCAAAAACTTTATCTTTATAGATTTTTGAAAAATCCAGATAATTATCCAGTTTTTACTTTCTCTCGATAAAAACAGCAGTGTTGTTGTGAATCGGTACTTTATTTGTTGTGTTATAGGTACTTTATACAGAAATATATAAAAATATTAACAACAAAAAAAGCGGAGAAAATGGGGTTTGAAAACGCTCTCATCGAAAAAATAAGCGAAATTTTGTTTGACATGATTGCATTGAAATGGCAATATTTCGAGATATACGCAATGCACTTTTCATATAAAAATCTTAAATGGATTCCGATAAGATATTTGAACAAATATATACATAAAATTACCAAAGTTTTTTTTTCGAAAAAAATAGAAATAAAAATAAAAAAGGTTTCCACGTTCGATTTTTAAAAAATCGAAAAAAAAAATTCATTATGGCTACCTTCAAACGCTTATAACACAAGAACGGAGCAACTAATGTTAATGGTCATGGTCTTAACCCTAGAATGCATATATACATATTTGTATACTTATTTCAATCTTTTGTTAAAATAGGACATACATTTTAGTATAAGTTAAATAAGAGACATTAGTTCACATATTAAGTATCGAAAAGGTTAAATACATTTTTGTTTTGTTTTATTTGATTTTTTTTTTAAGTTTTAAAAATAGATTTTATTAAATAATTAATTTTTTGGGTTTCATATATTTCCGATTAATTTTTTTCATAGGTAGGTAAGTATTAGAGTGACCGCAACTCCCATAGAAAAAATTTCTTGTCGAATTTTTTTCGGGGGAACCCCATAAAATGTTCCGCCTTTGCAGATTTTTAGATAGCCAAAATTTAAAAAAAATTTAAAAAAAAGTTTAATTTTAAATTGAGTTTGCACTTCAGCTCTTTTTGAGGTAAGTACTGAAAATTTAAATTGATGAAAAAATTTTTCTTTTTAAGTAAAACTAAACAAATTAAGCACCTGAATTATGTGTAGCAACACTACCTTTAATTTAATATATAAAAAGTGAAAATAACCCGATCTGTTTGGGAGCTAGCGCTAATTTTCTTCGAAAAACAGTGAAAAAACAAAGATTTTTGATACTTTGAGCGAGTGTCGGCACCATTTAGAGTTATCCAATCGAGCTGAAATTTTGGCTATCTAAAAATCTGCAAAGGCGGAACATTTTATGGGGTTCCCCCGACCAAATTTCGAAAATCGATTTCTTGCGGTCACTCTAGTAAGTATACATATGTAATATGTAAATTATTATAATACAAATGTAAATATTCCACTAGTATTAAATGAAAATATTTTTTTTTAAGTTGTTATGTTTCAATAAATAAATAAAAAAACTTGAATTGATATTTTCGATTTCAATTTATATGGATTTGGTTTGATTTTGATTCATACACAAAAAAATTTGGAAATGCGACTTTTTTTTTTTCGTGACCCCTTTTTTTGCTTTTTTTGCGACCAGCCTAAATTTCCCAGCGGCAACACTGGTTCTTTCCCTAAAAATATATGCCTTATATTTATCTCAAAGTGTTTTGATGCCCACGCGAAAAAAAACAAACACTATACCTTGTTTTCATTTTATCCTCCACAGTTGTCGGACCAAAAGTGAAAGTTTTGGACTCCTTTTGATTGTACTTCAATAAAATTGTTGAGGCAGTTGGATACCTCTACAGAGCCCTTTTTAGCGATTGTTTCGTCCCAAACATAGCACCTGGCCTGGGCCTCATGAGAGGCAAGTTCGTAAATTGTAAAATTATAAACCTGCAATTTTCGTTTGTAATAGAAGGAACTCGTATTTGCATTGGCAGTTGAGAGATGTTTTTCAAAATCGAAACAAGCAGTTACAGTATCTGCAGAAGCCAATGCAGCTGTTTTATCGGCTTGCTTCAACTCTCAAGCTTTTTGTTTATTGAATAAATGCTGATCGTGTTCATTTTTTGCAGTACTTTTTTCTTCAAGAGACATATTTTCGAATTTAATACGAATATCGCATTGATCCTTTTTTGGCCAGTAAAAGCTTATGTTATAGTGATAATTGACTTTGTGTAATGTATCGTAATTGTCAGTAGAGAACCATTCTTCATATCATAGTCTAAACATTTGCCCAACAGATAATGACTTGCAACAGAAGATGCACTAATTTCAATGTTAAGTTCCGCCGTTTTGCCCACTTTTTTACAAATTGGAGCCTAAACAAGTCTGTCAGTTTTATGCGTGCTTGAAACGCGTAAAATGCATTACCTTACCTTACCAACATTGAAAAAGAACGTTTGTCAAAATACTTTTTTCCCTCAGAAATTAGCACTTTTTATACAAAAAATGCAGCCTCGAAGCATAATATCAACTATATGACTGACATTGACCATCATGAGATTCACCATAATATACTTATTAAATAACCGTCAACTTTCTTATTTTATATTTAACTATTACAGATTATATCAGTTAGAAAAATGTTCATTTTGTCAAAATACTTTTTCCGACTATTGTAGTATTTTCGAATGATTTCTATAATTAACAAGCATTGTTAAATTGTATTTACCTGAATTCGGGATGTCAATCAAGACAAAATTTTTTTTTTATTTTATTATTTAATTTATTTAAAATAAACATTTTATAATTCACTTAGCACCAAAACACGACTGCAGAAAGGACCCCGCACATTTTGTATGGGAAGTGGCCCTCGGTCAAATTGTCTGAAATTTTAGTATGCTGTTTTCTTGAAGCCCCTGATCATAAGTCAATATGGGTCGAAAAGTCGAAAAATTTACCGTTTTTAAGATAACGTTTTTTTCCGATGACTATCTCAAACTTTTTATAAGTAATAGTAACTGTCTATATTGTGTTTGGCGCTATTTTCAAGTGGAATCCATATGTTTTAAGGGTCTCTGAAACCGAATCCGAAGTTCGTTTGCTCCATCACGTCAGGTTTTCAAGATAACATCAAAAAATGTCACAGCCTCAGAGTGCGACTATGTTAGCAACCCTTAAAACTTATGGATTCCACTAAAAAATAGCGCAAAACACAATCCCTTGTAAAAGGTTTGAGATAGTAAACGGAAAAAAACTCTTTATCTTAAAACTGTCCATTTTTCGACTTTCTGCCCATATCGGCTTTTGATCGAAAGCTTCAAGTGAACAGCATACAAAAATTTCGGACAGTTTCATCGAGGACCACTTCCCTTACAAAATGTGCGGGGTCTGCGAAAAAAAAAAAAAAAAAAACAAATCACTTCATGGCCTACTAAGATACATTTAGGTGCCATCTTCTATCTCTTTTGTACACAAGAAATAAAATGCACGACTGGGGTCGCACGTACTTGCTCTTGCAGTCCAAAACACTTTTATATTAGTTTACTTGTAGATTTTAAGAGCTGCCTCTATATAATTTTAAAGAAATTTTGTTGATGTTGGGGAAGAGCCGACATTTAAGGCAAAATTTTGTTAAATGACAAAAAAATTTTATTTGACTTTTTTTGAAAAATATAAAAATGCAATTTTTACTTGCTCTATAGGGCAAGTATTGGTTTCGTGTAGAAAAAAAAAATCGAGGTTTTAATCAAAACCAACATTACGATGATGGAGAAGATCAAAAAAGTGGTTTTCGTCATGCCGTCCGTCGGTCTGTGCGTGTGTGCGTCTGTGCGTCCATCTGTACATCGAGCTAGGGCCTAAACGGGTGGATGGATTTGCTTGAAACTTGGTACAGATGATTTTTATGTAATTCCCTAGGTCCGTTTTTTATTTTTTTAATATCTCCAATTTAACGCATATCTCCCATATAACGTTTTCGAGGTATTTCAAATTTCTCGAAAACGGCTCTAACGATTTCGTTTAAATTTGGTGTGCACAGTACTCTTATTGATTCCAACAAAACTGCGTTTTTAGTTTTTCTCAAAAAATGCCAAGAGCGGAAAAAATTAAAAAAAAAGTTTTTCAAAAAATTTTTAAAAAATTGAATTTTTTTAACTTTCGATTTTTTTTTTTTTGTTTTTTATTTTTTTTTCTTCACAAAATCTTAAATTTCCAATAGATATTTAAGATAAAGATGCTTTGAACTACAAGAGCAAGTACGTGCGACCCAGTCGTGCATTTTATTTATGTTATGTTGGTTTTGATTAAAACCTCAAATTTTTTTTTCGGCACGGAACCAATACTTGCCCTATACAGCAAGTAAAAATATTAAGTGACACTTAAGTGGTTAGAAATACTAAAAGTTAAGTTCCATGCAAAATAATACTATGTGTAAGTGTATATACCTAGCTTGAATGTGATTATTAGAAATTTTCTTTATAAAAATATTAAGTGCAGTTAGAATGTGTTTGTTTGGAATAAGTTATAAAATAAGGTGTGTAAGTGGCTTTTTGTCAATATCTTCATAGCGGATTATTCGATTCGCATGAAAAAACTATGAAAAATAGAAGCTCATAGGGGGATTCCAATGGTATACATAACTCAAAACTATACTATGTGCACTTAGTATGTTTTGCATGGGACCATCGAATTGTAAAATTGAAACTGCACTATTTGCACTGATAAAATCGTCGCGATTGTAAATTGCAGACGGTTTGTTTTTTAATTTGTTCTTGTTTCAGGATTTTTAAAAACATTTTTTACCTATATGTATTTAAATATCTATCTTTATTTTTCTAAATCAGATTACTTAGTACATTTAAATAGTCTTCTTATGTATTGGACCTAGGCTAGCCAGATTAACATATTAATAAAAGCATTTGTATGTTAATTTTTTCCGTTTTACAATCTTAATAAAACAGTTTGGGAAATTAAAAAATTTAATCGATTTCTTCATCTATCATACTGCAACTTTTTATCGTTGATTGCCGAATAAGGCCACACACTCACCCACGAACCCAAACAAAAAAGAAAGACCACCATCATCGTGCCCATTGTTCCAACATGAAACCTCGATCGACATACATAAATCAGCAAATATACTTAAGAGAACAGAAAATAAAATCTACAGCAGCAGCAGAACATTTATCTAGTATCTAACAGATATAGTTCACCGGCTGACTAATTACCGCCTCGCACTTTCCATAAAGCATCAATTGGCACTCAAGTGTGTGCCAAGGTGGTCACAACCTAACTCATCAACACTTCTCACCAGTTCGAACCTTCAGGCTTTGAATTCAGTTACTTCCTATCCGAACCGCGAGTGCAAAACTGCAAAGGAACCTTTACTCTTCTCAAAGGCAAAACAAATTTACGTTTACAAGTTGCACTTTTGGTGTTACCATTCATATATTAATTGTTTCGTTTAGGTCTCAGATAATATTTTGATTATTGTAACTGAAATTAAAAAAAACAAAACAACACCTTTCCTTATTACAGATTGCTATAGTCAATTTATTATCAATTTATTCTAAATTGATAAATATCTGGACTCTCTAGATTCTAGAGATTCAAAACCGAAGTTTTTACAACCGGGCTGGGGAAACTTTTCCCTAATCTTATGAGTTTTATGTAACCTATTTATTACTATATATACCTGCATTATGTACATCAATTACAGATCTAGAATCATAAACAAAGTCTTTTGATCCATCATTATAAGTTTTTTTCTAACTAAACTTAACGTTCTCCGTTTTAACTAAGCCTTAAGTCTTCTGTTTTAATTAAACTACGTTAAATTCATCTGTTTGAACTAAATAAGAAAAATTTAATATTGTAAAATACCAATGCATATACCAAAAAAAAATTTTTTGCGTTTTTTACCATTTTTGAAAACGGCTATTTTTGGCTCCAAAATTTTTCAAAATGTTTTAAATCTGTTTTAAACTTTTTAATTACTGTAACATTTCTTTTTCAAAAATGTTGAACCAATAAATTAAAAACTTATAGTACGAGAGCTATCAACGTAGAAATCACATTTATTTTTAAATTTCGATCATTACCAAAATAGCCATATCTTTATTACTTATCAATAGATTTTGAAGAAAAGTATCTTGTTATCTTTGTCAGAAAATGTACTGCACATGCAAAATTTAAAACAATGAGGATTAGAAAAATTTTGATTTTTCTTTCAGTAAGAAATTTTTTTGTTAAAAATTTCCTCTAAAAAATCGATTTTTTTCAAAAAGTTTTGATACATTGCACTTTAGGAACTGGAGTTTCTTGCTTATTTATTCAGCCGATTTTTCTGTTCTGATTGGTCGTTTAATACTTAAGCTATAGCCAGAATACTAAGGGTGATTTTATTTAGTCGGAGTTGAAAACAACTTGAGGATTTTTATGTTCAACTTGAGAATTTGTTTTTATTCACACAAATTTGACGTTTTCAACTTTCGGTTTTCAAATCTAGAGTTTTTCAACTTAAGATTACCTCAACTCTAGGAAAAATCAGAATTTGCTTAGCAAACTTGAGGATTTAGTTTGAAATGTCATTTGATTTTGATTTTCTTTCAAAAGTTTCTTTTTTTTTCAAAAATCGTGAAAAATAAAAAAAATATACATACAATGGTCGGAAAAAGTATTTTGACAAAATGAACATTTTTCTAACTATTGAGAATAATCTGTAACGGTTAAACATTAAATAAGGAAGTTGACGGTTATTTATTAAGTATATTATGGTGAATCTCATGATGGTCAATGTCAGTCATATAGTTGGTATTATGCTTCTAGGCTGCATTTTTTGTATAAAAAGTACTAATTTTTGAAGGAAAAAAGTATTTTGACAAACGTTCTTTTTCAACATTGGTAAGGTAAGGTAATGCATTTACGTGTTTCAAGCACGTATGCTACTGATAGACTTGTTAAGGCCCCGATTTGTAAAAAATTGGGCAAAACGGCGGAACTTAACGTTGAAATTAGTGCATCTTCTGTTGCAAGTCATAATTTCTGTGTGTCTGTTAAAAAATCTGGGGATAACTGAATTTACCGCTGGAAACTAAAAATTACCAAATATACAAACACAAAAATATAATTATACTATTCAAAATTTACCACAAACGGACAAAAAATTAAAAAAATGCACTTACAAAAATTGAAGCATTTTGAAGAATTCACTTTATCGCGGATTGACTCCAAAAAGTCTGAATTTGGAAATGCCATTCTTTCATCAAAAACCTTGTAAGCAAAAGTACCCTTTACATTGAGCTCGAAAAAGACAATTTTACCATGTTTATGGGAAGATAATACAGTATTTATCTCATAAAACAAAAATTGAAAAAAAAATTAATTCTCAAAGGGACATGTTGTTGTGCTTTTCGCTTCTGGAACAAACTTGACCAAATTTTCACGGAGCTTCAACAGTTCCTTTTCGTTTCCCGGATCATTGATATAGAAATTTGTGAGAATGTGGTCCATAAAAGTTTGTTTTTGAATGAAAGAAGCATACCAATATGTTCCTTTGAGAATTCAGTTTTTTTCAATTTTTGTTTTATGAGATAAATACTGTATTATCTTCCCATAAACATGGTAAAATTGTCTTTTTCGAGCTCAATGCAAAGGGTACTTTTGCTTACAAGGTTTTTGATGAAAGAATGGCATTTCCAAATTCAGACTTTTTGGAGTCAATCCGCGATAAAGTGAATTCTTCAAAATGCTTCAATTTTTTTTAGTGCATTTTTTTCATTTTTTGTCCATTTGTGGTAAATTTTGAATAGTATAATTATATTTTTGTGTTTGTATATTTGGTAATTTTTAGTTTCCCGCGATAAATTCAGTTCTCCACAGATTTTTTAACAGACACACAGAAGTTATGACTTGCAACAGAAGATGCACTAATTTCATTGTTAAGTTCCGCCGTTTTGCCCAATTTTTTACAAATCGGGGCCTTAACAAGTCTATCAGTAGCATACGTGCTTGAAACACGTAAATGCATTACCTTACCTTACCAATGTTGAAAAAGAACGTTTGTCAAAATACTTTTTTCCTTCAAAAATTAGTACTTTTTATACAAAAAATGCAGCCTAGAAGCATAATACCAACTATATGACTGACATTGACCATCATGAGATTCACCATAATATACTTAATAAATAACCGTCAACTTCCTTATTTAATGTTTAACCGTTACAGATTATTCTCATTAGTTAGAAAAATGTTCATTTTGTCAAAATACTTTTTCCGACCATTGTACTTCAATATTTGGTACCATTATCATGATTCTGGAAATCAGTTCTGAACTTTTTTTGCTAGTGAAGATGTTGGAAATTAGGAGCCTTTGTTTTTTGTGAGAAGCCAAAACGAAATTTTGTGATGACAATATGAAAAACCATGCAAACGTGCTAAGCTTGTGCTTTTTATTATATAGAAAACTAATTTTAAAAAATAAGAGAACTGCAGTTTATAAATTGCATGTATTTTGTTGAAAATATAAAAAGTATTTATGTGATAAAAATAATTTTTTTTGGTGGCATTGTTTTTGCGGCGAATAATATAGTACCTACTTCTTTTTTTTTCTATTGCGGTATATGTATGTATCTCTTTAAACATAAATATTTTTCCTTGTGCATTTGGTCGCTGAAATATGTATGTATTTCCAAAAATCAATAACATATCAAATTCACTCAAGGTTATTTATTATTATTACCAAAAAAAGCTAAGAACAAAAGAATTTTTGATTTAAATTACAGAAAAACTTCAAAATAACATTGTAAGTGACAGATTTGTTAAAAATTGTCACAAATATCCCAGGGATATTTTTCTCAAACTGAGAGTAGATCAACTTGAGTTTTTAAACTGAGAGTTGAGGGAGAAGTTAGTGAATAAAGGCCCCAGCCCATAGAATCCGTTGCGTCCGTTCCGTCAATCCATCCGTTGAAGTTGAAGTTTGGGACAGAAAGGGGTGACCCATAGAATACGTCGTACGACGGATTGCTTTTTGACAGCTCACTTCAAATTCCTAGGTGTGTTCGATTTTTTTTCGCTGAATGTGCTCTAACGAAGTTCTGAAACAATTTTTAAGAATTATCGTTGCTCTTTTTTTGTAAAATAAAAGGGAATTTCTGATATTTTCTGATGTAAACAACTTTTAAGAGTTAAGTTATAACCACAATGGTCATTTTTTGCAAAAAGTGAGAAATTTACAAAAATAAAAAAAAAATTCTTTCTAGCGCAATTTGTACTCTATGTTGTCGTTATTATTTTTCTTTTATTAAATAAAATTCAGCTGAGTACTATAGGCTTTACGTTTAAATTTGCACAAGCTCTTCATATAATATATTCCTTAAAACAAAAGGTTTAAATATTTTTGTTTTAACATTTTCATGGTGAATTCACATATCTAATTAAATTCAGAAATAAAATAGGGAGTTAAATGTTACTTTTATTACAATTAATTCACTAATGAATACTGAAATTTCACAACTCATAAAATCGGAGAAGAAAAGAACGCAGTTCATTTAGTTCTGAAATTCCCCGGTGTGCACTCTCAAACAGAAAAATGAACAGATCTATTGTTGACAACCAATGTCAAACCATACGACGGATGAAAAAGTAGAAAGTTGGGCAACTTCTTCCGTCGAAACCGTCCGTCTCCGTCCGATCCGTCGCTTATGGGTCGCTTCCCATAAGAACGTGTGTATTTTATCGAGCTGTCAGTCAAAAACTTCGACGGAACGGACGCAACGGATTCTATGGGCTGGGGCCTTAAGTGCCTGGCTACACGGTGATTTTTCAATCGCCTAAGCAGTGAGTTTGTTGGCAAGAGGGATGAAGAGTAAAGGGGGAAGATACTCACGAAAAGAACTGAATTTTCTGAGGGTAGTACAGTTCCATTACTAAATTTTTCCTCTTTTTGACGTTTGTTCCTAGAAAATGTAAAAGTTGAACGTGATTGGGCACAATAGTGTGTAGCCACCGCATGTGATTTTTCAATCGATTGAAAAATCACTGTGTAGCCAGGCACTAAAACAAATTTTTAATTTGAGTTCCAACTGTTGATTTTATTACAGCTCTCAAGTAAGCTAGCTTTAGAGTTTGCTTTTAGTTAAACAATAGTGAATAAAATGGGTCTAAGTATTCTTAGAAAAACAACGATTTTTAATTAAATCGTCAGTTTTAAGAACTATTATTATACATTATTTTGTTAACAGGTATTTTATTTTGTACTTTTCAGTCTTATGATTGAAAGTAGGTTTAATTTGACTTGGGTTGTATTAGACCCCAAAGCCCCTCCCCAGGTTTCGGACCACTTAAATATTGTGTAGTCATTTGACCTACACATATTAGCTGCGTTCCTTTGGAAATATTTATCTACTTTTTAGTACTTAAAGCTGCTTTGAACTACTTTTTCAGTATAGCAAAGTAGTTCAAAGTAGTTTTAACCCTTTCGGACCCAGCGTTACTCTCATGTAACATTTTTTTAAAAACTCGTAAAAAATATTAAATTAAACAATTCTTTAGGTTTCAATGGCTTAATTGAAAGATAATAATGCCTAGTTACTGGGTTATTACAAAAAGTTAGTCAAAAATCATACCTTAAATTTTTTTTAATCAAAAAAGAGACTGAAATTCAATTTTTTTTTTTTATTTTTGAAAAAAATTTTTTTTTATATATGGTCATAATTTTGAAAAAAAGATATAAAAAATGGTAATGCAGAAAGTGTTTGGTTTTTTTGCTTAGGAGAAGTAGCATACATTATAGTTTCATAAAAAGTTATTTTCTCAGTTCTCCGACTTTTTTTGGTGGCCATAGGCAGTGCGTGTTAGTTACATGTAACATGAGAATAACACATTATTTTTGCTATTTATTATTTTGGAAAATTACTTTTTGCTATTCATATTTCTTAGTTGTGATGTTTTTGACCCGATAATACCGAAAAAACATTTTTTAATATTGATTTTCATAGCTTGGGTTCGAAAGGGTTAAGTACTAAAAAGTAGATAAATATTTCCAAAGGAACGCAGCTAATATGTACAAAGTTTCATTTCGATACGATAGTTGGAAGTAGGCTAAAACTGATTTGGATTTTATTATATTATTAGTTAGTTACAGTTACAAGTGAAGCTAATAAAAGCGTATTAAAAATAGCACGACAAATCAACAAGTCTACATAGGCGCATATAAAAGTATTTGCAGTAAGAACCTGGGGTGGAATCGTGTAAGCTGATTTTTGATAGTTGACTGTCAAATTCAAGAAAATTCGTCTGTGTAAGATGATAGTCAAAAGTGACTATCATATTTTTTTGACTTTTTCAGCTGACACCTATTTTGGCGTCAATTTGATACAATTTAACATTTGTAGCATATTTTTTTCTTGGTTTTCGTGGTGCTTTTACATTGTTTGGGAAAAATGAAAATTTTTTCGTGCCTGTGCAATTATTTTAAGCCTTCAAAATTAAAATAAAGTAAATGAATATGAAATAGAAAATAGAAGTCAGACTTGAGGAACAAACTAAATTATATTTTACCTCCCCGACTCAAAGTAATGTGCAATCATACCTTTGTACACAAAAAAAAAATTAATTTCAAAATAATATTTCGTGTTTTTCATAGACTCGTTTTGACTGAGTTGAAAGTTTATACTTTATTTTGTGGGATTCTTTTTAAGCGATCCTTTTCGAGTTTTGTTTGCTAGATAGATACCTATTAAAGTTATAAAATATTATTTTAAGCGTTTTAGAAAATATTAACTTACGGTTTTAATAATTGTCTTCTCAATTATTGTAGCTATGGAAGTGAAAAATTGAAACTCTTCATCGGTTACTTTGAAATTTATTGACGTTTGACAGATGTCAAACCCAAGTGATACCAAGTAAACCAAAATTAAAAATGATCTCAAACCGATCACCTTACACAGATGGAAAATAGTTGACTATCAAATTTGATAGTAAAAAATATGATATCATTTTAGCCGATTCCACCCCTGGTCAAAAGTCGATTTTCTGAAAATCAAAATTGACACTAAAAAGTTTGGCAAAGTGGGTGCAAAATGTACATGGGTTAATATGCTGTACTTATTTATTTATTTATTTATTTATTGCAGTTCAAAAATATTTACGGTTACATGGTGTGTTTATTTAAGAGATATAGAAAATTAAATTCTTTACAACTTCAATATAAACTAAGTACTAATATGAAAAATGATTTAAATGAAAAGGAAAAAAATGACAAGGGAAAATCTACAAGAAAAAACCCTTATATGATACTTAAAAACTAAAATTGCATATAAACCCAAACGTGATATGAATAAAATATCTAATTTATAAGATTAAGAACTAGCTCATTATCAGAATAAGAACATCTTCTAAAAAAGTTGTCTTGCAAATTATAGAGTACAAGCTTAAGTTGATTAACATTAGCCTTATCATGAAGCCTGGCTGTAGAATAATGCCTTGGCAAGTTTAGCATTAATTTTAATATTTTGTTTTGCACTCTTTGAAGCTTTTTTTAAATGAGTTTCAGCGCAGTCACACCACACTGGAGCACCATAAGTAAGTATAGGCTGGAAAATAGTTTTGAATATCAAAATTTTATTATGAATACCAAGACCTGATTTGCGATTTATGAACGGGTATAAAATTCTTATTACAAGATTAGTTTTGTTTATCGTGTTAGCGATATGTTTGTCGAAAGTCAGTTTCTTATCAAGTGTTACCCCTAAGTATTTGCAGTTTTTGGACCAAGCAATATCAACAGAGTTTAGTTGTAATGTATTTTGTGGCAAAAAATCTGATTTTCTTCGTCGAGAAAACCATAAAGCTTGTGATTTTTGGACATTAACCTTGATTTTCCACTTATGAAAAAAGTTTTGAAGGGTATTCAGTGAGCATTGTAAACTATTGAGAGCACAATGAGGCAATAGACTAGACGAAAAAAGGGCTGTGTCATCAGCAAACACAGCAAATTTAGTGTTTACATCCAAAGGTGGCAGGTCGGACATAAAAACATTGAAAAGAATGGGTCCCAGCACAGAACCCTGTGGAACTCCACTTTCTATATTATATAAAGTAGATTTTACACTTCCTGCATAAACAGCAAATTTTCTGTTTTGTAAAAAACTTTTTATTAATTTAATAAGATATGTCGGAAAACCAAACATCATAAGTTTGTAAATCAACCCGTCATGCCACACAGTGTCGAAGGCTTTTTCGATGTCCAAAAGCACAAGTAGAGTCGATAATTTTGAATTAAGGCTACTTTTGACGTGATTTTTAATTCTTAAAATTTGATGACTTGTGGAGTGACCAGCTCTAAAGCAAAAACGCTCATTAGGGTATACGTTTGCATCCTCAATATGGTTTAGTAATCGTCGATTAATAAGCTCTTCAAACAGTTTACTAACGGCACTTAATAAACTAATAGGTCTATAACTGTTAGGATTATCTTTTGCTTTACCAGGTTTACAGATAGCTATAACTTTTGCTTTCTTCCAATCATTTGGAAAGTATGAAAGAATCATGCAACAGTTGAAAACCATTGTAAGATACTTGGTGGCCGTTGACGGTAAGGCTTTAAGCAGCCTATTGCTCATACCACCAAGGCCAGGTGATTTTTTGGGTTTTAATTGTTTAATCAACTTCTTCACAGTACTATTTTTAAAAAAGTTGTTGCTATTAACGTTACTCGTTAAGGAATTGAGCTCAATAAGCTTATCTTGCACGATATTTTTAGTAACAATGTCACTGAGATGAGATGAGACTAAATGATTTTGGTAAAAGCAGTCAGCCAATGCGGTTACCTTTTCAGATTGAGTAACAAGAACACTGTCATTGACTCGAAGAGGCGGAATAATTGAACTTTTTTTTTTGATAATTTTTGTTACTTTCCAAAAAGGTTTGGATCCCTTATCAAAACTGGATAATAGGTTATTCCATTTTTTATTTTTAAAAATGTCTATCTGGTTTTTTATTTTTGTGTTCAGAATTTTAACATTATTCTTATAAATATCGAATCCAAAACGAATCCATTTTCTTCTTTCCGAATTGCGCATGCGAATTAAGCGTAAGATATATTCGGGTATTATAATTTGATTTGTGTGAAAGGATTGGGTCTTAGGAATAGATAATTCAGCCGCTCTGTTTACAACCTCCATAAAAGAATCTAAGAGAACATCAATCTGTTCAGGTGAAGTAATACGATCGATAGATACACTCCTTTGATTTAAATTTTGAGAAATATAAGAATTGTATCTATTCCAATTCGCTGCGGAAAAATTGTAGCTGACAGGGATCACATTATTTTGACTTACAGAATTCTGAAGGCAAGTGCATACTGGTAAGTGATTCGAACGTAAAGCATTGACGGTAACTGGTTGTGAAAAACGAAAAGCATTGTTTGAAACAAAAAAGTCAAGCGTTGAAGGATTTTGGGATGCACAACTTGGATAGTATGTCGGTTCGAGAGTATGTAACTTATTTTTATGTTTTTCGATCGTGTTTTGTTAAAAAAGGAGTTCAAAGTTAACTGATACATCTACCTCATTTTTATTTTTGCGAATTACTTTCGTAAGTGATATTCAATATGCGATATCGAAGTGTTGTGATAGAAATCTTAACAAATTTAAATGGAGAATTTTTCTTCTTCAGTTATCTATTAACGATATTAATAAAGTTTTGGAAATATTAGTTTTTATACAGGGTGTCCGGTAGAAAATGGATAAGCCGGAAATGGCTGATAGGTGAACATTTGACTGTTCTGAAACCGAATAGAAAAAATTTCTATCGCAACTAGTTTAGAAAATATTAGCTTTTTTTCTTTTAGTGTACTTTAAATTTCATCATCTTGCTTTTTCCTTAACCACAACCACGAACGAATGAATTTTATAAATTTCTTGTTTTTATAATTTTCTACAATAATTGGCTCACTACATAAGAAGTTAAAAATTTTTATAACTGTTGCATCTTTTCTTTAAAAAAATTTTGAAATTTGTTTTTCAATGCAAAATGTGAAAAAAAAATTTTATGAAAATTTTCAAACACCTGTGGTATAAAAAAAATTCATAAAAACGTAGGTGGCCACCTTTTTTAAAATATGCGCGTCCAAAGGGGATTGCAGAATGGTAAAAGTTTTTATAAAATCTAGTAGTACTAGGAAGTTATTGGTACCAAAGTGCAAAAAAAGCCTTTTAATTTAGTAAACTATTATAACTGTAATGAAAATACTCCTATGAGCGGTGCACATAGAGGTATTTGCATGATCTACGTGGCCAAAAGTAGAAATATCAAAGTTAACAAATATCCATTATTATTGCTGTCCACAAGTAGGGGACACTCCAACAAACAACAGGCTAAAACCCCACTCTTCTCTAATTGCGAGAAACCAAAAAAGAATTAGTCGGAACTTAATCATTGAAAATTTGTGAGACAGGACTGATTTGCGCGGTCTTGGGACAGTCTTAGCTATTTATTAAAATTGCAGTGTTTAATTTTTTTCTGGTCGAAATAGCGATGGATACGGAAACAGCAGGTATTAGAAATTTCAAATACAATTTATTTTATGAAATTTGTTTTACCTTAATATTTTTTTAGTGGTGGGCAAGAAGGGGGCAAAATAAAGATAATTTTCTTAAGAATGAAAAGAAATTTCTTTGTGTATCCTACTAGATCCCACAATTATTGTTATTTGTATGAAAACTTGAACGCTTTACCTAACAAGTTCTTAACAATTCAGCCGCAGAATGCCGCAGTCGCGCGAATTTTCAGCACATAGAAAATTTTAATAAATTTGCATAATTAGTATTAAAAAAATTATAATCTGAATTTTTTCTCCCCTTATCAAATAATTTTGTAAGTAAGTAAGTAATTCATTTATTGATTTTATAAAGTAATAACATGACTATTATAAAAATGAATTTATAAGCTATGGCATTGCCGTCAGCTCAGTTGGAAATAATATTTTAACAATTTAATTTTTTTTTTTTTTTTGGTTTAAGAAGTTTACATTACAATTTTTTTTTAATCAAATTCAGTTATCAATAACATTCTATATTTATATGCACTTTTTAAGAATAAATAAAGATTTTTCCAGTTCGGGCCATTTAGCAAATCAACTGTTTCTTGCACCGTTAAATATTTAGCCCCTAAATATTGTTGTCTTTGTACTGCATAAATTGGGCACACTCCAATAAAGTGAAAGCAGTCCTCTTTTGATTTGAGGTTACACAATGTGCAAAACCGATCAAAACTTCCATTATATGGTGCACCGTTTAGCCCAAGGACCTCGCACCTAGTTTTAAATATTAAAGAGATTTGTTGGTAACTATGCAAATCACAAAAATAGTTATCAGCTTCTAGATTATAGTTGAGTTTTGAGTACAAGAATCTGCTATCCGACTGCTAAGCTTCCGCTACAAGCAACGCTCTCTGATTATCTTCAAACTTTTGTATTGTACGATACAACCGATCTTTTAGTGTTATTCTATCGCCGGGAATTATGTTGGTATTTTCTCCATAGACTTGGCCAAGATTTCGCCATTTCTCCATCCACCAATCTTTATTTCGGATTTCATACTGTAGCATTTTCCATACGAGTCGTGATTCGGGGAAGTCGAGTACTTTTAGCATATAGTCGGCTTGTGTTTTAAGAGTACTAGTAAAAATTTTGGGTAAACCTGTTTCTAAGTAAATAGCATAATTTGGAGTTTTTATTGGTAGGTTGAACAATTTTTTGATGAAACTTCTTTGCAGCTTTTCCATTTCTTCAAATTCATCAGTTCCCCATACTTCTGCAGCGTAACACAATGTCGATTTAACGACTGAAACAAAGATTTTGTACTTTGTTGACAGACTAACGTTTTCATTGAAAAAAACATTTTTCCAAGTAGAGTTTATAAGTTTCTGGCAATAATTTTGTATGTTGGGCATTTAAAAATTAAAATTTTTTTTTCAAAAAAAAAAAAAATTCAAGAAAAAAAAAAGTTTCCAAAAAAAAATATCCTAAAAAATTTTTTTTTGTAACAAAAACAACTGATTTTAGTAATTTGCGTGTTATAAAATAAAAAAAAATAAAAAAATAATTTGGCCGCTTAGATTGTTGAAATACCTCTATGTGCGGCGCCCGGTACGAGAATCTACGCAAACAAATTTCGTCCTCAAATAAAACGGCTTAGATTTTACTGCTTCATTTTAACGGATTTGACAAATGAAATCCAAGAGTCAAAATGCTATACGATAACACTCATCGTTGAGGCTGGGTGGGACCACCACATAAACAGCTCAACGTTTATAAATTGGTGGATAACTTTCACATTTGTAAAGATTGAATGAAATAAATTTTATAATTATATTAAGTTAATTAACAAGGCTTAAAATATTCGTTCTTATAATTTCTGAATTTCAGCAATGTTAATTTAGAGAGGTAAAACCTGTTTAATTGGACCACCCTTGGGACCGAAGAAAAGTGGTCCGATTAGGAGGTGGTCCACTTATAGAGGTTCCTTTTTAATCGGACCGGTCCATTTAGAAAAAAATTTCTCTCATTCATACACTACTGGAAAAAATTATGGGATCAAAAAAAAAATTCCAAATTTTTGGGCAATTTTCAACAGGCCGTAACTTCGAAAGAAATGGTCGTACAAGAAATCGATAAAGAAGGAAATTGTATTTCCAAGTGTCTAGTTTTTGGATTAGAACTTTAAAATTTTTTAACCTCTGCGGTTTTTGAGTGATCGCAGAAAAACCAGCAACAAAAAAATTTTCAAAATTTTTTTAGTTTTTTTTTTGGTCTACGAGCGTTTTTTAGCTTAACCACTATAAGGATCGGATACTTTCTTCATTTAGCTTTAATTTGGTTTTTTGAAAACCTCGATACGTCCACTTCTTGCCGAGATATCGGTCTTCAAATGGAAAAGGATTCTTTTGTCTTTGATTATCGATATCTCAGCAACCAATGATCGCACAGAAAGTTAAAGGTGGGTTTCAAGAACTTCAATGAATTTTACTTAACGACTAGCCATTGCTTTTCCGAAAAAATTTTTTTTCTTATTGTCACATGAATTTGAAAATGTAACAAAAAAAGGGGTTTTGGTGGTTTTTTGGAAAATCGAGCGCTAGATCGAAAATATTGAGGGAACCACTAATGTTAAGTGTGCCTTTTACAGTTAGGTAAATATGGGCACAAAAATCCTACAAAAAATCAAATTAATCCAGCCAGCCGTTTTTTTGTTTCACTCGATCGAATTTTTGAAAAAATTAAAGGATCACGTTTTTTGCTCTGAAAAGCTCAATTTTTTTTCTCATTTTTTAATGAGAAAAAAAATTGTTTTTCCTAGCTTTTTCCACATTTTTGCTCCAGAAAAAGCTTAAATTTAAAGCAAAAAATAAAATTAAAAAAAAAAAAAAAATTCAAAAAATAAAATTTTTTTCTCTTAAACTTTTCAAGAGAAAAAAATTACAAAAAAAAAATTTTTTCTAATTTTTTAAACATTTTTTTTTTGAAATTTTCTTACCCACGTAAAAATGAGAACAAATATAGGTACCAACAATTTTCAAAAAGCTTTTAACTTTAACTTTAACATTCTTTTTCAAATCAATTTCACAAAACAATCAACTTCAAAAACTCTATTGCACTGTCAAATTGTTTCCTTTGCCAAGAAACGAAAAATAAAATTAAACATTTTGAGTAATCCCCGCCTATAACAAATGTAACTTTGCAAAATTGACCAAGAAAAAAAAAATGGGATGCATGTGTATAAGAACATTGAACACACATGTTTCATATTTTTGACTTTTGGTCCAATTAAACAGGTAAAACAATAAGCAAAGAATGTTATAAAGGTGGTCCATGGTCCGATTAGCAGTTGTCCCGATTGTAGAGGGATATTTGTATGAAAAATAGAAGGGAAAGCATTAAGTGCGGTCCGAATAGGAGGTGGTCCGATTATAGAGTGTCCCAATTAGCAGGTTTTACTGTATATAAAGCTATAATTTGTATCTACCCTTATTTTAGCACGACCTATTCGTTTTGTGTTTGTTTTTTAGTCAGACTAAAGACGTGGTGCGCACCACGTCCGCACAAAAATTACTAGATGGTCGAATGGTTAAGGAGTTGGATTGCTAATTTTATGTGTTCTGCACACGCTGGCTGCTTCGAATCTAGTTCTCGTCGGATAGTTTTTTTTTTATTTTTCAGTCCAAAATTATTTATCATGGAACGGTGAAATTTTTCTTATAAAATGAAAGGATGTGACTGTGGTGCGGCGAAATTGTCCGTCAAACTGCGCTTGTGCGACTGTGATGCGGCAGCCAAGAATTTTTTTTTTCATTAAAAATTCAATTTCTATTTAAACTCGGGGAGTCAATATTACTATTTTACAAATCAAAAGGAAGTCAAATTAACTTTTTAAATATCCTTTTCGAATTTTCCACATGTGCTGTACGAAGGTACAGCACATGGGTGGGAGGGTTCGTACGAAATTCTTATCCCAGTTAAATTGGTATAACTATTCAAGCCTTTGACTAAGAAGTGTCAATTTTTTTTTGTTTAAGTGTAATAATATATACCTATATCTATATTACATATTAAGTCCATTTAATCAAAGCTGGAGTGCTTAGATATATAACTTAAAATAAATAAGTAAAAACTGTACGAACCCTGCCTAGTGCCTGCCTATGATTTACATGGGAATGATTGTGTTTTTGAGTTTGGAATTTTATAACTTTTTAATTGTTCATCACAAAGGCTGGACTTAATCATTTTATTGTATAACATTGAACGCTCACTCTCTCTTTTAAGCTTTTATTATAAACAATTGGTCATATCTCAGGCATTAATGAACCGATTTGAAAAATTCAAAGACTTAATTGTCTTGCTAGGCATCAATTATAACATTTACTAATTTTTTTTAAAACGACACTTACCGATTTTGAGATAGTTCCTTTTGTTTATAAAATTTCAAGAATTTTCAAAAACTAACATTGCAGCTAGATTTCTCATCCCCAAAAACATATAAAAACACTCCCATATTGCTTTGATCTTAAAATCTATAATCAAAGCGGGTATAAAGTTTAAGCTGAGTAGGGGTATAGTTTTTTCAAATTAAGTCGAAAAATATGGGTCATATAGAAAAATTTATTAAGATAAAAGCTATAGAAAGTAAAATTTTCTACAAGTTTTTTATACATAGTTTTTGTCAAAAATCAAAAATGGCCGAGCTATTCACTAAAACGTGTTTTACGCTTAATCCAAGATGGCGGTTTAAGCACAAGGTCGATTTTCCCGAAAAACTGGTTTTAAGCTTTCAGTGATCCCCTCTACCGTTCTATGAAAAAAAATTGCACGATCTAATTTTTTCCATTTGAAATGTTTAATTCGACTGGGCTAATGCTGGTGTGTTTGCATTTGCATTTGCTTTTACGATTACTTTTTGGGGCTACATTTTTTCTTGATTAGCGGTCGTATTAAATCGCGTAAATATAATGAATATCAGGTAAGTAAAAGAAGAATGGCCACACTACTTGTGCGCTGATAATACAAGACTCACAACTTTGGTAGTTAGATAGGCAAGCTTAAGGTACCTCTTAGCTATTCGTTCATCAACCTAGGGCACTAGATGACTATACGACAACGAAAGATACAAACAACGAGATGATGGTGGCCGTTCGGTTATCGGTAAAATTGGACCACTGCTTCAACGAATAGCAAGTAGGTACGAATATGTTGTTGTTTGATAGATATAGAAGTATAGAAGTAAAGGTAGTTTAGTCACAAGTCAGTCGTAGGCGATGTTGTTACTCTGTCTGGGGGCAATTAAAATCCATCCTGAGCCCTTCGTCATCGTCTTGTGGAAGATGGAATATAGTGCAACTCCTGTGTACATTGCCTACAATATTCTATGATTACAACGATGAACTTGAATTATGCATGCACACTGAAATGCACTAATTCACATTTGATGTTCGAGCAAACCGAATGGTCAATGGGGTTATCCTTCCTATACTCCTTTAAAGAATGCATATCTTTGTTATTTGTTTTATTTTTATTTTTTGTATTTAGGTATTCTTCCTCATACATAAGTTTGTAAGACAATGGAGAGCAGTACGGAATATACCTTAGAAAAAGATGTAAGTTTAAGCCAATAGTGTGCCAAATAGAAACTGTTTTGTTTTAATAATTTTGTTTAAGTAAATTAATTATCGCGTGTTTATTATTCAACTTAATTATTTTAAAATAAGTTAAATGTAGTTACGCAAGTTAAAACATTAACTATTTTCTTTTTTTTCTTTATTCTTCTCCTTACCATACAAATTTTTTTCAGAGTGTTGTTCTGAAATAAAAGTAAGAAATTGAGTTTTTATAAAACGTGGAACTGTTAATTAATTTGCAGCAAAATGGCGTATGAAATAAAAAATATTTTGATTAATTAATTATTTCTTATTATTAGGCAATGTTTAAGTGAACGAATTGTAAAAAACAAAAATCAATTATGAGCGCAGGAAGCAAAATACTGTTGCAAAGTTGGAATTTTTCAAAATTTCACAAAAACTGCATTAAATCGAAAACCGTATGGATTTGGCCCTAAAACTGGCCTATCAGCATATTTCGTTTGATCCATTACTTTTGGGACACCCGGTATATTAATATACAGGGTGTTCCAAAATTTAACGTCGAAACGAAAACGGTAAATAGGGTAGGTGGTGACAGTTATCAGAAAAATAATAAAAAAAATCGCAGCCATATATTTTGGGAGTTATGGGCATTTGAAAAAAAGTCGAAAAAATGGTCACCCTGTGACGGAATACAAAAACTTATGGCGTTTTTAATTTGCAATCTGGAAGCAAAAACAAAGCAATCTGATTGCGTTCAATTGGGCAAAACTGACGGTTCTGATTCTGAAAAAAAGAGAATTTCTCTTCTGGTTTTAAAAACACTAAAAACTTTAGGGATAACAGCGTAATTTTTTTGGAGAGTTCATATTGATAAAAAAGATTGCGACCTCGATGTTGGATTAAGATATAAATTTAGGTGCAGGTGTTTAAATTTTAAGTCTGTTCGACTTTTAAAATCTTACATGATCTGAGTTCAAACCGGTGTAAACCAGGTTGGTTTCTATCTTTAATTAATTAAAATATTTTAGTACGAAAGGATTAAATATTTAATTAATTTATTTTAAAATATAGAATTTAATTAAATATTTAAAAACTATTTTGGCAGATTAATGTAATAAATTTAGAATTTATAAATGTAATTTATATTACAAATAGTACTTGTTTTATATAGAAATTGTTTTATTTTTAATTATAAGTTTAATATTAATTATTTGTGTTTTAGTGAGAGTTGCTTTTTTAACTTTATTGGAACGTAAGGTATTAGGATATATTCAAATTCGTAAAGGACCTAATAAAGTTGGATTGATAGGAATCCCTCAACCACTTTGTGATGCAATTAAATTATTTACAAAACAACAAACTTATCCTTTAGTTTCTAATTATATTTCTTATTATTTTTCACCAATTTTTTCATTATTTTTATCTTTATTATTATGAATGTGTATACCTTTTTTTATTAAATTATTTTCATTTAATTTAGGATTATTATTTTTTATTGTGTTGTACAAGATTAGGAGTTTATACAGTTATAATTGCTGGATGATCTTCAAATTCTAATTATGCATTATTAGGAGGGTTACGATCTGAAGCTCAAACAATTTCTTATGAAGTTAGTTTAGCTTTAATTTTATTATCATTTGAATTTTTAATTAATAATTATAATATATTAAATTTTTATTACTATCAAGTTCATTTATGATTTTTTATTATTTTATATCCTTTAGCTTTTATTTGATTAATTATTTCATTAGCTGAAACTAATCGAACACCATTTGATTTTGCTGAAGGAGAATCAGAATTAGTATCAGGATTTAATGTTGAATATAGAAGAGGAAGATTTGCTTTAATTTTTTTATCAGAATATGCAAGAATTTTATTTATAAGCATATTATTTTGTTTAATTTTTTTAGGAGGGGATATATTTAATATATTTTTTTATTTAAAATTAATATTTATTTCTTTTGTTTTTATTTGAGTACGAGGTACTTTACCTCGTTTCCGTTATGATAAATTAATATATTTAGCTTGAAAAAGATTTTTACCTTTTTCTTTAAATTATTTATTATTTTTTATTGGTTTAAAAATTTATTTAATAAATTTTGTTTAATGAATTAATTTTAGTAAAGTTAATAGAAAATTTAAGTTTCTATATTATGTTTTCAAAACATATACTTATTCAAGTTCATTAACTATTAATTTAATAAGTTATCTCATCATTTAGAAATTAATGGATTAATTAAATAATATATAAAATATAAAACTGTTAATAATTGTCCAATTAGTACATAAGGTGCTTCAACTGGTCGGGCTCTAATTCATGTTAATAAAATAATAATTGTTACTATAATTCAAAATAAAATTTGATTAATAGGATAAAATTCAATTCCTCGGAATTTTCTTAAATTATAAAATGGTATAATTATTAAAATAGCAATTGACATTACTAAAGCAATTACTCCTCCAAGTTTATTTGGAATTGAACGTAAAATTGCATATGCAAATAAAAAATATCATTCAGGTTGAATATCAATTGGAGTTACTAAAAGATTTGCTGGAATAAAATTATCAGCCCTATCTACCGTTTTCGTTTCGACGTTAACTTTTGGGACACCCTGTATAGTAGTTCCGTATCTTTCGTTTGAAAAGTAGTTTGAAATCTTTTTCTTTAAAAATAAACAAAATTAATAAAAATTGTATGCTCTATAAATTCTGATAATAAAAAATTGTACAACTATTATAGAAACTGAGAAAAAATAGAAAAAATAAAACGACATAACCTTAAAAGTGTTTTCCTCGCTGAAAAACAGTGAATGCACAAAAAAAGTTATTTATATTACCTACAACTTTGGTTGAGTAACTTATTCGATCAAGCCAATAGTTTGGGAGATATAGAGCATTTCGAGTTTTCGAACTTTTGTCGCGCATACTTTTTTCCTTGAATACTTTTATCTGTTCATACTTTCCTACTTTTTGTTTTCACACTTTTGACGGGTTCCCATTTGAACCTTATGCAGAAAATTGAAATGCAGATCTACCAAAAGATGTCGCTATAGTATTTTCTTCGATTGATAGTACTATAGAAATATATATACAATGGACAAACTATACCAACACTGGAAACCATCGACAAACTATACCAGGACTGCAAACTTTCGTACGTCTTACCCCCCAAAAGCCTTTTGTGTACAGTGTTGTCTGTGAATATATGTGAAAGCCACCACGTTGGTAAATGACGTTAACACACACACATTTATAGATTCACGACATTCACCACACATCGGACACGAACACGACATTCACCACACCTCGCAGCTTGTTGGCAAACGTCAGTTGACCGCCGAGTTTCCAGTCTTGGTATTTTTTTGTTCATGGTACATGGCGTTAACACGCACACATTTATTGATTCACGGCATTCACCACAAATTGAACACGAACACAACGATAGATTCACGACATTCATCACACCTCGCAGCTTGTATGCAAACGTCATTTGACCGCTCAGACAGTGTTGCCAGAGCCGGATGTTTATCGCTAAACAGGCTCCTTGAACTTTTAACTCGCTCCTTAAAATTTTGATTTTCGATTTATCGGATTTTGGCTCTTTTAATTTCGAACTTGGCGATTTCAGGCTCCTTTAAAATGAAAGCATTTTACAGCAAAAATCCACCAAGAATGTGACAACCAATTTGCATACATTTTTGATTTGATTTTCATTTAAAATTTAATTTTACGCCCGTAAATGAGCATGAAAACCAAAATATATCAAAAAAATGAAAAAAATACTTACGCTTGAAGTGTGATAAGCAAAAGAGTAGAAGCAGAGCCCGACTCAGGACAACACGACTTTGTACACCCCGACTCACGACAGCCCGATTCAACCCATAGCCCGACTCAAGATAGCCCGACTTATCGCAACTCGACTCAGGTAAGAACTCGACCTGAGTCGAAAACCGGGCTGTCGTGAGTCGGGGTGTACAAAGTTGTGTTGTCCTGAGTCGGGCTATACCCTTCCGAAGCAAATTTCAATTGTTTGAAAATTGAAAAAACAACATTTTTAAATTTCATGGCACAAAAATTTTTTGCGTTTTTTTGGACCATTTTTGAAAGCGGCTAATTTTGGCTCCAAGATTTTTCAAAATCGGCTCATTGCCTCGAAAATACTCTGGCAACACTGCGCTCAGACTCAGTTTCAGTCTAGGTATAGTTTGTCGATGGCTCGATTATGTCTGTTTGTTGAGTCGACTGAGACGTGCGTCGTCGCGCCGCGCCGAAAAGCTACGATAAATTTTTCTGATCTTTCATTAACTCGGTACCATGCATGTGAAAAGTAAGTTGTATTTTTAACACTATAATTACAATTTGTAACTTTTTCTTTTTTTTTTAAATAAAAGGTGGAAATTCAAAGTATTTTTTTTCCACAGAAGATTTCAAAAAGATACAATTTCAAGAAAATATTTCAGATTATCAGGCCAGATCCTGACCCATGGGTGGAATAGGAGTCTCTGGTAATTAAAAAAAAAAGAGAAAAAAGAGACCAAATTTAAAGTATGTACCTAGTCATAAAGGTAAAAGACAGGTGCCAAATAATACTGTTATTTACATCTTCTGCCTACAGCTATTTTCTTAATTAAATCCAAAAGAAGGGTGGATTAAATGCACCATGTGTCCAAATGTGTCCCACGAAACTTATGCTGGAGTGATATTCCAGCCATATTAGATTTGGCTGTATGGAGGTCTGAGAAATAATTTGCAACTGCAATTTGGACACAAAATATGAAAGTACACTACCACAGAAACTGAACCCCCAATTTTCCACAAAAATATCAGTACGACTTTGGCCGCCATTTTTTTAAACAGTTTTTCAACTATCGCTTGTTTAGGTGTTAGAGAAGAATGTTATGAGACAAAGTTGTAGTAAATTTTATTTTTCCACAAATTATGTAAACAAACTTTTTCTCTAAAACCAAGTAACAGTACATAACGCTTATAAGAAACTCAAAAATTGCACAATATTTGTTTCTTATAACCAACTATTTCTTATATTCTTAGAACGGATATAAGAAACAAGTTTCTTATAAGGATATAAGAAACAAGTTTCTTATACGGATATAAGAAACAAGTTTCTTATATAAATACTACCCAGTAGTACCTACCAATTCAATCCAATTATTATGTAGCTATTTTATATTTTTAAATTCTTTTCTATTTTTTCCCGATTTAATTAATTCAAGGATTATGTATCAATTTAGTTTTAAGTGAAATATTAGCCTGAAGTATCTAGGTACTGCTTGCTAAGTAGTTCTGGTTGTATTCAACTCCATTTCTTCAATAGAAAAAATGTCTTTGAATGGATTCAGATGCACTAAAAAGTACTTTGCTGAGCCATAAAGGAACACAACCATTATTTCACAACATTTTTAGCAAAGGTAAACACAGCAGGGATATAAAGGACACAAACACAACAAATTGAGCACTGAACTGAAATTTTTTAAATTTTAAAATTCCCACGCCTCTTTCCCCCCCCAGATACCGCACGCGCTGGGGTCCATTTTCACCGAGTACGAAGTCATTTGCGGATGATTATCGTATCGGCACTTTTTAGTGTTTTTTGAAGGTAAAAACAAATTAAAAAGAACTAAATAAGTATAGAGAATGGTGATACGAATATCAAAGGAAGGTCAAAGATTGGGACTGCTTAGTACAAGCATTTATTATATCTATGCAAAATAAAAAAAAATTTAAAATGAACAAAAAAAATAAATTTAATATTTCATGTTTAATTTTCAGAAAGTCAAAATTTTAAAACAAAAATGTTTTAATAGTCAAGAGTGTTGAGAAAAAATAATTCAATATACATATGTACATAAAATTAGGTAGATATTAAATGAGAAAAGAATCAGTAAACATTAAACATAAATACAAAAAAAAGTTTATGAGCGTGGTACACTGGTTTTTAGTATTTTTTTCAGACTAGTTTTATTAATATTAAAATCAAACAGATTAGTATTCAAATTTACAAGCTTACACATGCGAGTTAAGGGCACATGCATACCATAATTAGTACGGTGTTGGGGTAATTTTATTAAATCTAAGCTACGAAAGTTATAACCTCCTCTCCGGTAGTTAAAATTAATAGAATTAAATTAAATTTTCTTCAAATAATGTCAAACTCAAATGACATTTGCACAGGTTGCTTTGAATTTTTCTTAAGGTTTTTTTAAGAAAGTTCGTGGTTTGAAAAATGTTTCTTTTATCAGTGTTTTTCTTATAAGCGTGTTTCTTATAAGCGATAAATACTTATGTAGGAATTATAATGAATTTCGTAAAATGCTATGCTCACTTTTTATCAAAAAATCGTTAAAATCAATAAAAAAAAAATTAGCAAAAACAGAGTGGGGGGAGAGTACGATAACTGTGGCACCCAGATTTGATAACGGTATTTTGAAGAGGGGTTCAATACAAGTATTTTTTACTATATGTGGGGTGGTATATCTCCCCAGGCACATAGGAGTATTTTCATCAAAAACCTGGCCAAAATTATTTTTCGTGGATTTTGTCATTATTTCTGTTTAAAATGAATATTCCTACAAGAAAGTACAATATAAACCTAGTTTTTTTTTTATTTTTATTTTTCCATGAAAAGCTCATAAATTTGATTATGGCCTACTTCCACCTGTCGACATTATTTTGCTCAAATTTTTTCCCCATGTCTAATACGCAATTCACAGTTTCTTTTCTCTCTACCCCAACCTTAATTAAGATCACCCAAAATAAAATAGATACACTAATAACATCAATAAATTTAATATAAAAATAAAAAACATTGCATAAAGTACGGAGTATTTTCTATCAGAAAGTGAAAAACTAATAGACCCTCAATTCTCTAAAGAGGACGTAAGAGCAACCAATTTTGGTTGCATTGGTTTAAGGAATATAAATAAACTAACTCATAACTACAATAAAGCGTAAAATTGTGGCTTTTGAAAAAGGTATCATAACTCTAAGTGTTGCCCTTGTTTTTCAAAACTTTTTTTTTTTTTACGTTGTTTTTTTTTTTTAGAAAATTGCACCTCCCACCTGAACGGGGAGATATATCTATTATATTGAACCTCTCTTCAAAATGCCGTTATCAAATTTCGGCGCCACAGTAATCGTACTCTCCCCTCGCCCTGTTTTTGCTTATTTTTTTAAATTAATTTTTCGTTTTAGTTGGATTTAGATTTAATTAATTTAGATAATAATAATTAATAGTTCATCAAATCTTATAGCAACAATTTTGATATAAGTTAAAAAAAAGTTATGGTGAGTATAAAAAAAGTCATAATGCCTAAATGGAAGGTTTAAGAGTAAAAAGTCACTTAACATATTTTGTGAGAAATAAAATTTACTACAACTTTGTCTCATTACATTTTTCTCTTACACCAAAACTATTCGAACTAAAAGCGATAGTCGCAAAACTGTTCAAAATAAAATGGCGGCCAAAGTCGTACTGATATTTTTTGTGGAAAATGGGGGTTCAGTTTCTGTACTAGTGTTCTTTCATATTTTGTGTCCAAAATGCAATTGCGAATTATTTTTCAGCAAAAGTATAACTTGGCTGAAGATATGGATAAATCTGTAATTATTGTAAATAAATTGCATTTTTAGCGAAAGAAACGGTTTTGCTACGAACAAAATTTCATAGGGTGACCCCATATGTTTTTTTTTTTTTTAACGTACTATCTTTTGTTCAATATATCCTTTGTTTTATACATAATAATGAAGGTTCCTACGAAAAAAAACAATAACCTTAATGAATGAAGGCATTACCTTTTTTAATTGGGATATGTTTGTTATTGGTTTTTAGGCAGTTAAACACTAAAGGGACGGCCTTGCCCTCACTTCTCCTATACGACAATTCCTCCGAATCCAACCACGAAGACAGTGATTAGTGAGCACGCTTTGATTCGTATTTAATTTATTTTAAGCTGCTGACCCTAGATTTCGGTGCTATGTTTTAATATCTTTTCCATTTCCTTTTGCACTAATTCTAGCTTGTAGATATATCTATATTATTGAATCACTTATGTATTTATACACATTTAGGATTGTAGGTGCCCTAGGTCCTGTGCAGTATAATTAATTTTGTAATTAATTATTATTTTAATTAGCAGGATTCACGCATGCGAAACTCGCATTACCATCAATTATAACTCACATTTTGATGTCCACTAATACAAGCGAATTCATACTCCATGAAAGTTAAGCAGATAAAGTAAAGGAAAAAAATTCGTCCTGCCTAAGGCCAATTCGACGTTGATTATTTCTGTTCTGTTAGCTTACTATTCAACATTCAGGATAAGACATTTTGAATAGCAATTACAGTCCATAACGGGGTGCGGGATAGACAGCACACGCAAATGCAGTTCGTTTTTTTTTTTTTACATGCTTCCATCTCAACAAAGTTAATGTGCTAGAAAGCCAAAAGCAACTACAACTACTATTGCCAAGTTACTAGGCAATAACTCGGAAATGAAAAATTTCTCCGAGAGGTGAATAATTAGCGAACAAAATAAATTGGGTTCATATGGTCGTCCACTTGACCATTTCCTTCATTACATTTTGTGTGTAATGTGTATTAACATGGGTCGAATACATGTATGCATATGCATGTATGTATAAACTTATACCTATACTACATCAAGTGATCGTCGTAGTTGATTTGCAATATCGCATTAATTCCAGTTTTAAACTGCCTTCCTTCGAAGATTCAATACTAACAGTAGGTGTTACAAGAACCTAAGAAAACATAAATGCTCGACTGGTATGGAGCATGAAATGTTTTTGAGTCTTATCGTCGTTGGCTCAAGAAAAGTGTGCAACTCCTATTTTCTTGAAAATAAGATTTTGAATTTTGATGCAATATGTTAGATATGAGTTAGAGCTTTAAAGTATATTTCAAATATCGGTACTTGTACCACATAGGCCAGTTTCCAGACGTTATCAATGAAAAAAATTAATTTTATTATTAATCCAATACTGTGTTACTTGATTATAATTCTCATATAATTTTGAATGTGTAAAATATCAAAAAGGTATAAACCATTTTTCTAGGACAAAGGGTTTAGTTAGGGCATACATGTCTTTTTTGGGTTTATTAAAGCAAGCATGTTTTATTTAAACAAGCATATGAGTAGCATGAAAAATAAAATCAAACCCAAAAACGACATGTATGTCCTGACTAAACCCCTTGCCCTAGAAAAATGGTTTATACCATTTTGAAAACGGTGTTTAATGTAGACAAGATCCTCATCAAAAAAATTTACCTTAAGGCCATACTTAAAAAAATGGCCGTATAAGCCAACATTTACCTTTTTCAATTAAGAAAAAACTTTAGCCCTCTTGGGGCGCCATCTAGCGTCAAAATAAAAATCTGAAAAAATTAGGGAATTTTTTTTTTATTATTTAGAAACAGTTTTTCCACTTAGGAACTTGATTTTCGAAAAAAAAACCTAAATAACGAACGCCCTAATATACAGGGTGTCCCAAAAGTTAACGTCGAAACGAAAACGGTAGATAGGGTAGGTGGTGACAGTTATCAGAAAAATAATAAAAAAAATCGCAGCCATATATTTTGGGAGTTATGGGCATTTGAAAAAAAAGTCGAAGAAATGGTCACCCTGTGACGGTTTTTCATGTGCCGTGACTACAAATCTTAAGTTTTCTCATTTTTTTCTTTTGTTACAGAACCTTGAATAACCCTGCTATCAAATGCATTCAAAAATTTTAACTCAGCTACATCAGTTTTAAAGAAAATATTACTTTTTTACCCAACTTAGTACTAAAAAAATTTACATGACTCTAATTCAATGAGCCGTAGTGTAAAAAAAATGAACTACGATGTTTCGGTAAGTTGCCTTAAAAGTTGGTGTGTTCAATTCTCTTTTCAAAATGGTACAACATTGTTGGGAATATTCCATAAATAACCGAGATCTTTTTTTTTTTTTTTTAAGAAATCCGACTTTTTTATGAGGTAATTTTTTCATACAAAACAGGGTTTTTCAGAGCAAAAATACAAACAAAAATAGAGGCTTTTGTTCAAAGAAAAATAAACAAATAACAGTTCGAGAAAATGTGTTTATTTTTGGTTGTTTTTTGTTCTGAAAAACCTTGTTTTGTTGAATTCAAATTGTTATATTTTGCGATCTAACTGCAACTTTGGAAACTTTTATACATTTTTGAAAACTACAATAACAGGGAAACTTTTTAAAATAATAAACCATTCTCACACAGTACTAATTTTTTTTGCGGTGTTGCTCTCAAAAAAAAGTAAGATATTGTTTTTTTATAAAACTAGAAACTGTTAGTTAATTTGCAGCGAAATGGCGTGTGGAATAAAAAATATTTTGATTAATTAATTGTTCCTAATTATTTGGCAATGTTTTTGTAAAAGAATTTTAAAAAACAAAAATCAATAATGGGCGCAGGAAGCAAAATACTGTTGCAAAGTAGAGATTTTTCGAAATTTCACAAAAACTGCTTTAAATCGAAAACCGTAAGGATTTGGGATGAACAAGTTACCAAATTCTGAGAGCCCTAAAGTAGGCCTATTAGCATATATCGTTTGATCCATTACTTTTGGGACACCCTGTATATAAGAAAAGTTTAATTTTTTTATTTTAATTTACCAGCCACGTAAAAACAAAAAAAAAAGGGGTTTCCTAGAAAAAAGTAGTTTTCATTTTTTTTTTTATTTCTCGGAAAGACAAGCATTTTTGATTCGATTTTTTATTTTTGTTTAAAAACAAACTAAACTTAGTTACATAGGTACATTAAGTTTTGAAAAAAATTGTCGGTTTTTTTTTTAGAGTTTTGATTTTGAAAATTAATTTTTCAAAAACTATTCCATAAAATAGTTTTATATGAAAATGAAAACAAAAAGAAAGAAGAACTTTTTGGCACAATGATCGAGGAAGGTCCATATATAGACGCGTTAAAAATACTTTATAAAATGACGACTCGTACACACGAGACAATTCGATGGCGAAGAAATTTATAAGGTTGTATGTTTTATGGAAACCCCTGCAGGCATACAACCCTATAATTCTCAGCCAGCGAACTGTAAAATATCTACATTGATTTATTTGCTAGAAATTGGAAGTATGTATGCCATGTATGTATGTATATGGCCTATGGGTTGCTTAGATTTTTAAATGAATGAATGAATGTTGTGATGGGAAGTTGCACTGCGACCCCGAAATTAAGCTGCAAGTTACTTCTTACAGCGCGGTCTCCAGTTTGATTTCAAGTATTTAATTATTTGGAGTATTTCTATTGGCGGTAGATCTTTACTTGCTACTTGGTGCTGTGTTCTGGTATCTCTTCTTTATTATTGCAAAATCGTCAGATGACACTGTTTGCCAGGCCCATATTGTTAAGGTGTTTTCTCAATTTGCAGTGGCCTATGAGGAACCCTGTTATTATTCTCAGGTTGTTCCTACTCAGGTTGATGCAGGTTTTAAATTTTTTTTCGGCTGTAATTCTCAATTAGTAATTTTGCCTGCCTGGAGTTTAGGAGTTTCTTTCTAAATTTTAGTTCGTGTTGTATCATTTATTTAATCGTGCTGTCTCCAATTCCGCTATATGGTTCTGGGCCTATAAGAGGTGCTGTTGCACCTGCTTTTGCTAAGGAGTCTGCTTCTTCGTTCTCTTGTACTCCAACATGTCCAGGAACCAAGTAGAGTGTTATTTTATTTGCCTTGCCAAGCTCGTTCAGCTTTATCACACATTCCCATACAAGTTTGGAGTTGATTGCGTATGAGATATTTCTTTTTTGTTTTGGTATTTATATTTTCTTTCGAGATTTCGTTCTATTTTAGGAAACTGTTTCTTGGGAATGGAAATTTTGGTTCAAGGCCCAAATTTTCCTGTTCCATCAGCTGTTCTCGATCCATCAGTGTACCACTTGATGGCGTTTACATTAAAAGTGTAGTTCGTGGATTTACTTACCAACTCTACTAAACTACTAAACTTTGTTTAAAAGTTTTACTCGAAATTGTTTTTCTTGATCATGCAATCTTTTGGAATGTCAAGCAGATTTTTAACTGCGGTGTTCGATATTGACTCCCTTTCCCTGAGACCTATACCCTTGCCCGTATCAGTTCCCTCCTTTCAAGATTGTTCCGTTAGCAGTACTAATTATTACTTCATGTAGTGGTGTCAAGCGGAGCATGACCTCCATTGCTGCTGTAGGGCAAGTTTTAATTGAGACAGTAATACATAAGCAGGCTAGTTTTTGAACTTTGTTTATTGCTTTTTTAATCGTTACCAGGTCGGTTCTTTTGTGCGAGAGGACCGCCCCGTAGGTGATAATGGGTCTCACCATTTTGGTATACAGCCAGTCTACGGCATATTATGAGGGATTTTGTGGCTTTCCCGAGTGTTATTTCTAAGTCTTTATTCCAGAGGGGTTTACTGTCTAGTGTTATACCTAGATATTTACCTCTGTCTTTAGGTGAAAGACCTTACCTGCTAGCTGGATGGGGTTGATATGAGTCAAAAGCCGTTGCCTTATGAATTGTACAGTTGTTGGTTTTGCTGGGTTGACATTTAGCCCCACCGTTAAACACCATTTACTTGTAGCTGAAAGTCCTCTTTTTATGATTTTGCGAAGGTTCTCCTCGAACTTAACTTAGTCGGTTATTACAATATAGTTGAGTCGACACCCCTCCTTTTTGTTGAAATGATTTTCTGTGTTGTTTCACCTCTTCCGTTCTTGTGCTCAACATTTCCCTAATCCTTTTTGTTATGAAGAGGGGAACACACTTTCTTAAAAAGCCTTAGATACTGATTCATGAGAGGTGTTGTCGAAGGCCCCCTTTCTATCTAGGAATGCGGATAGTGCACTTCCTTTAACGTTAAATGCTTTTTGTACGGTGTTTGTTGATGTGTATAGAGCAGTTTCAGTTGACTTACCTGCCAATGTCTTATTGGTCTGAATGACTTTGGATGAGTTGTACCTATCTGAGGATTACTTTAGCTCTTCTCCAAAGATTTGGTACGTACCCAAGTGCTACGCTGCTTCGAAGAATGCTAATAAGCTGTGGCTTTTTCTTTACTTTATTGTAGCGGCGTGGGAAATATGCTATCCACTCCGGGTGACTTGAAGGGTTGAAAGGTATTTAATGCCCATTCAATCCTATTTCCTTAATAGATAGCTGAAGTTATATTCCAGCGTTCACGATTAGGCTAAGGAGGTATCCTCTCTATTTGGTGGCCTGTCGAAAGAGAGCTTCCCGGAAAATGAGTATTTAGCAACAGAGTTGACTCTTGCTCTTCGTTTTCAGTAAAACTGCCGTACGGTTTACGCAGAGCTAGCGATTTTATAGTTTTTTTTCTTTTTTTCACAAGACTGATAATGAAATATACCGACCGGTTGTCTCGACCATAAAATCACCTTGCCATTAATTGTTTAAATGGATCATAAGAAGATCTAAAGATCTTTAAAAAAATTGACAAAAGTTTTTCATCAAAAACTAGTCCTTTCTGATATTACATCTTATTGCACCTATGTTCCAGTATGCGAAGCTATAATCATCGCTACGGTTTCTATCCAATTGAAAGCAATGCATTATATATGTAGGTACTATGTATGACGTATGATCTAAACAATCGAGTAAAAATGAAATTCCACCGCACCACGTCCGCACCATTATTAGAAATTTCTACTGCACGGCATCACCGCTGCACCACGTCCGCACCGCGCACCGAGGTGGTGCCCCGAAATTTTCCGCCAAACGGCGGTGGTGCAGGTGTGGTGCGGCGGTCAAGATTTTTTTTCTTTAAAAATTCAATTTCAATTTACCAAGTGTTTGGCACAGAAACATAGACGATGTGTTATGTGTTAGCAATATTTAAGACGAGTTAACTTAAATTGAAAACACAGTTGAAACGACAAGCAGTGCTAGGATAAAATTCAATTCACCCTTAAAGTTGAAAATGAAAGCAGTAAGTTAAAAAGAACAACCAAAGGTTTGAATTTGAAATTTACAGAAAGTCAGCAAGCAACGATTGTTATAAAACTATATTCTGTCCAACAAAGATTGTCAGTACAGGTCTTATGAAAAATCTGCAAAAAAATAAAAAAAAAGTGACTAGGCTGGGAATCGAACTGGAGACTTCAAATCATTAGTCGCCCACCTTACCACCTGAACCAAGCTGCCATGAAAATATTGATCGCGATTTTTGTTCTAGTGCTAAGTTGCAAAAGAAATCAACTTTTCAGTCAAATTTTAATAAGATTTTTTCTATAAAAATAATAAGAAATCTCCTTAAAAAAACCTTATTAATCGTTGATTTTAATAAGATTTCCTTATGAAATGTATGGACGGTAAAGCAATATGGCAATCTGTTAGTTTTTAGCGGGTCATATTTTTCTCTGTGTAGGTACTCTCTGAAATAAAAGGATAAGATGTCGGAAAAACTTAAATAGATTTAATGGTAATATTTCAAAAACGAGATGTGATCGAATATTCTTGTCTTCGGATTCGAGTACAGCAACCCTTTGAAAAGTATAGCTTAGTCTCGACACCAAAAATCTTGTAGAAATACTTTTGTTATTTAAAGGGTTCTTAAAAGAACATTTTAAGGTGTTTACATAGTGCTTTAGGAAATGATCAAAGAGGTAAAAACTAGTTTTTTTTTTTAAATCCCTTACCAAACCTTGTAATGGACCACAAAATTGTTGGTTTTCCTTATAAAAACTTCATCGACGGCTTCTTTAACGATACGAAATTGGCAGAGACTTTTAGGGAGATTTTCAGATAGGTGATTAAATTACTAAAATACACAAACAAACCATTTAGTACTGCACATATTATACTTGTATTTGTTTATACTATATCTTTTGATTTTCTGAAAAAAAAAAACAAAAATTTCGTAGGGGGTTAAACCCCATAACCCCCCCCCCCTTAATACGACTATGGTGTCAGCTCGCATATATTTTTCAACCTTTTTTTGTCACACAGTGTAATTATAACGGATAGGACCAAAACTCTTTTGAAAGTAAGTACATAATAGTTAAAAAAAAATAGATAGGTATGTACTGTACATATTATATGTATATGTTTGACTAGAAGTTAATTGCGAAAAAATTCAATTGATCCGAATTTGAAAAGTCAATTGAACATTGAAATAGCCACAACCATTTTTTTTAACATTTAAAACTGACGATGTTTTCATTAAAGAAAATTTGGAATGACTTAAAATATTCAAAAATTATTTTTTTTTATATTAAAAATATTGATATCGATTTTAACTATGAAAATAGTTAAGAAATAAAGTACTCGAATCGGTCGCACCTCGCACATACTTACAACTTACTTTAATGTAAACAGATGCTTTATTTTTATTCTATATTATATTGAAAATAATATTAAATTTGTTTTTAAAATTGCAAAATTAATTCTTTAAGTAGTTTTAAATTCCAAAGGAAATATTCCATAAAATTTCTTTTAAAGTAAAACGTTATTAGAATTTTGGTTTAAAAAACGTTATAGCCTTTTTGTAATAAAGTTTTTTATTCCTACATAAACATGTTCAAAAAAAATTACAAAAAAAATTTCGTATTCCAGTTAAATAGAATTATTAACCCACATATCCATTATAAAAACAAAGTTTAAAAAAAATTCATTTATAAAACCCCGAAAACTAGATTGTATACTCACACTGATCCCCACCCGCCTTCCTAAACATCAAAATTAAAAATCTTTTCTTACCAAGTTTGACCAAAATATTCGTAACATTTCAATGGACTACGGGTAAGATTTTACTTACTTGCGTATACGGAACTACCAATAAAACACATCTAATGTTCTTTTCTTGACCAACACACTGTGGGCCACCTTCACAGTCTAAAAAGTTAAATTGGTGTTGCTGGTATTCGTATATTAAAAATGAAATGAATGGTAATGATAATTACTAATGACCCCCATACGGCGGCGGTAAGACTTACATTCTCATCGCTCCGATTTCTCGTCCTACGTTTCTTCTCTTTATAATTTGTCCAAGAATTAATAATTCTCTTGCGATCATTTAACGTGACTGCAGAAACACCACCGACCGCCCGCTTTTACATACCTTTTTTTCCAGTCCTCTTTATTCCTCGCTCTTCGGCAGTGTTCCATCGCGATGTCGTTTGGGGCTCATTAATATAAATCGTGATTATAAGCAAGTCGTGCCTTGGGCCTTTTCTATACGGATAGACGGGACATTTCCTTGAATACGAGTGTAGAAAATGCATAGTGTACAACAGTTTTGTTTTGGTTTTAATAATAATTGCTGGACGTGTGTTATGTTGTCATATGTTGGAGTTGAAGCAGTATTCATTCGTACCGTGTCGTTTATTGGTTAGTATCTCCAGGGTACTCCATTTGAGTTTTACATTTTTATGTAGTTGCATGTGGATCAGTTACTGTAAGACGAACGCTTCGAAGGCAGCATTTTTTGGAATGCGTTTTTAAAATGATAGGGTGGTTAAACAGATCATGCTCATTAGCTTACAACGAAATATGTAGTTGATTATACAATGAATGTAGCTGATTGATTCACGAGCCGTATTAAAAAAAAAAGCAAGAGTGTGTAGGACGAGTTAAGGTAAGAAAAAAAAATTTACATCGAATTAATATTTTTCAAATTTGTTTGTATTAATGTACTCGCCCGATTTATTCACTCTCCATTATATTTAAAGTCCTCATTAAAAATTAAAATCTGTCAAATCACATACCTACAAATTTTAAAATATCCCAATTTTAATGGAGACTTTAAATTTAATGGAGTGTGAATGAATTGGGCTTAAGGGGCAATTTATTGAGCGTCAATTAAATTTTGAAATTTATCGTTTTAGTTAATAGCGTTGTTAAACAATTGACGCCTTTAAGTATACATCATTAAAAGTACATTTAATACACTCTGCTTTAGTTAAGGTCTTTACTTTTATTCCATTAAAAATATCCTAGGGATTTTTTATTTCTTTGAAAAATAAAACTGTCAAAAGCAACAATTTTGTCAAATCATTTAAATTTGAAGGATAAACAATGTAAAAAACATAAAAACTATGGCCCGTAAGTATTTTGCAACTGAAACCCAAGACTGAAAATTTTACAATTTTTTTAGATGAATAGCATCTTTACCCTGATTTAACTGTTTGTGTTTCTTGTTAAGTGGAGATGATATTCTCTAGTAGATCTAGTATATATGCTCTTCTGAGCTCTGCGAAGTGGATAGGTATGCATTTATTTCTCTGAATTTTGTGTCTATAAGAGTACCTACAAAAATTTCTCGTCTGGACTTTTATTCATAATTATTGTGTTGTTGTTTTAATAATTCTATGGCTCATTGACATTTTTCAAATAAATTAATAATCAAACAATAAAGAAATGACATTTGACATTAATGGAGAGTGAACAAAAAGAAATCCTGTTTAAAACCTCCATTTGCTCTAAAAATCCGTCTTTAAAGGTCGAATTTAACTTTTTGTCTAAAAGGACTTTTAAATTTAATGCTTAATCAGAATGATGTCAAACTTCAAAAAAATGTTTAAAAGTGACTGAATAAATGAATTTTGTTCTTAATTTTAAAATTCCCTTTTTTAATGAAGCTTTTAATTTTAATGGAGAGTCAATAAATTGAGCTCAAATTTGTTTTCAAAATTGAATGCTCTTATTAGTTTAAAGTCAAAAACAGAAAACCAGATTCGAAAATATTTCGTCATTTTCGAGGAATCAAATAAAAAAAAAAACAGTTTTTTCGAAGAAAACCATTTATTTTTTTTTATTTCCGTACCTAGTCTTTTTGGTTAAGTAATTTATGAAATATTAACTTTTCTTCAAGTTTTGTATATATGTATATATTCAGAGTCTGATTTGGATACAATAAAGTGATACAGTATTGGATTAACCTTACATTTTTTTTACATTATCTGGCCGAACCTTGGACTTTTGCCGCCCCAGACAAATTCAATTTTTGCGTCCCAAACATAAAAAAAAAAGAAAATCGTAAAAACTGTTATTAATTTCTTCTTCTTCAATTGTTGTCAAGGCTGTTAATCGCTCTTCAGTCATAGTTGAACGTAAATATGATTTTATTATTTTAAGTTTTGGAAAACTAGCTTTCCCTGTAGCAACACTTACAGGAAACGTTAAGAAAATTTTTAACGCAGCTGTTAAATTTGGATACAATTCAAGCAAATGGTTAAAAACTAAATAATTTAAATTGATAGGAGTTTGAGATCAGTATGATTTGACGGTTGATTAAATAAATTAATTTCACTAAAGAGATCCCTAGCTATTGAATCCTTTAGATCTTCGTCGTTAATTAATGCTGCAAAAATTGTTTCAAGTTTCTCGCAATCCCTCAAGTCAACATTCTTTGAAATATCGCAGAGAAAACCGAAGTTTTTCTTCAGATATTGATACTGTCCAAAACACTCGTCGAGAGAAGATAACGTCACATCGATTACGTCACGTGGTAGAAGAAAACACCTTTAAATTTAAATTTTGATTGAGATTGTTCAGACTGATAACGATAAAGGCGACTACGAAAGCTCAGCGAATCGGACACAATGAAATCTACACGCATAATTCATCTTTGTAACAATAGCCCTGTTCCATTGGAGGTGGTAGTCTACTAATAGTAGATGTTTTGGTTAATCTAGTACTATCATCTACTCATGCTCTTCTTCCCGAGTAGATACGATTTGTATTGAATTCGTTGAAAGTGCGTTCCATTGAAAATCGCTAGTAAACTACTAGTAGTACTTTGCCACCTCCCAAAGGAACAGGGCTAATATCTATAGCGTTGTTATATAGTGCTTTAAATAAAGATGTTTAAAAGTCCATAGATTTTGACTGAAGCATGAACAAAATACAGTTACAGAGTTACCCTTTTTTCAGTTTTAAATTTGTTCCACAAATGTTGCCGCCCTAGCTGAGTGGCGCCCCAGGCTACTGCCTGTTTTGCCTTAAGGAAGGTTCGGCACCGCTTACATACATTAAATTTTTTTTAGAGTAGTGATATTCAGGTACCTTCTAGGTACTCGCATTCATGCTCAGTTTTTTATGCTGTCAACAGTTTATTTATTCAAACCATGAATACTAAAATATATAAAGAAAGTCACATCATAAAACTCAGCTGCGTTTGTATTGAGGTACCCTTCTTTTTACGTAAGTGTGTATACTAATAAATGCATCTACGTACCATCCTCATAGGAGTAATATTATATCGAACAAACCCGAAATATTACCCATACTTGCATGAGGGCATTATATGGATAACATCGCCCCAAGTCTAACCAAAACAGTATCTCACATTATCACGTATAGTTCACATTATGCCTACATGAACTTTTGCTCCATGTGGTTGAATCACTAAAACACGTACAAACGATTTCAGCATACAACTACTTTTTGCATTATTTCAAGAAATCTTTACCTACCCTTCATAGAGGGGTGAGTATTTATATGAAACTTCAAAAGTTGAATTGTTGCAGTTGCAAATCTTTAAGTCTCTTAAATATCTATGCCCTCAACACAACACCATAGTGCGTATATCCTAAGAGGCTTCATCTTCCATCGTCGTTGTGTAGGCCTCATTTTACATAATTTCATGCAGTTTCTGTCCCAAATATTTTTGGTGAAACGATGACGACTATGGCGATGATATCTACCCCTTGTTCTTCCAGTATTTTGTGATTTTCCAACCCCCGGAATTTCAAAAATCATTTTATCCCGATGGTGCTGCTTGCAACCCATGATTAAAAGTCGTAGTATAATCTCCACTCACTCACCCATCAAGTAGTCGTTTCCCTCACACCAACGAATACTTATTTTATATATTTTTGGGAAATGCTCGTTGGAAACCGGATGAAGGGATGCGTACATCTGTACATACATACAAGTGTTTCCACCCCCTTCCATCTACCACGAGAAATGTTAGTCGTTTGGCAAACAGTTCGATAGTGAATTATCTGTAAGACGATGCAAAGTAAGTAAGAGGCAGGTAGAAGTCCTTTTCCTTACCCCTCAAGGACTGGTCACTGAACCAGGGTATGGAAATTGCACAGAAAATGCTTGTCTTTCCAATGTGTGCAAAAGGGTTAGTGTACAGGAAGCCTCAAGGGTGAGTTGTTTCAATGTTATGCAAATTAGAGTTAATACAGACGTCCGAATTGCAAATTAAATTGCATATTCTGTATTAAAAACACCAATACAATGGCACATTGCAATATTACAGCAGATGGAGTATTTCGACCTACACGTTCACATTGCAAACACGCATCCCTATAGACGCTATCGCAATTGTACAAAATAATTCAAATGAGTTGGATTCTACCATTCGCAAGTAAGGTATGGGTGCATGGACTAACAGTTGTTGTCTTTTGTACTCATAACTTTATTGTATAAAAAGGAGGTTGTGTATTTTGCTTAAGTAATTTAGTTTTGGGGTGTCATTTATGATCGCCCAATCTTTAATAGTAAAAAATCTTTTAGATAGATTTTAAGGGATCTTGAAATTTTCTCTTCAATCCTTTAAAGTCTCTTATAATAAAAAAAAGTATTTGTCTTAATTTTTGTGATTCTATAATATTCAATCGCTCAGGGAAATGACACAAAATGTAATAGATTATACTTAATTTTTTTGTATTTTGATGGTATTCACCCTGTGTTCATAAAAGTCTTTCCCCAGTCGTCTTACCATTTGTAACTCATGTTTTTAACACAATTTTTATAACAAATATTTTTCCAAATCAATGGAAATGGGCTAAGGACCTCCCGATCCCAAAGACGCGTGCAAGGGGTGAGTTAAGGCCCATATCTATCCTCTCATTTTTGTCGAAAGTATTCGAAGGAGTAGTACAAAAGCAAATAGGAACTCTTCTAAGGGTACGGCCACGTTCTGAGCGGCAATCCTTAGGGGTAAAACTAAATTAAAACTTATGAACATCTATGATAGTGGCCACGGAGACCATGAGCGGTTGAGCGTCAATCCTGAGCGGTTGAACTACGTTTATCAGCCGCTCAGGTCTTTTCTATTTTTATTAAAGTCCTGAGCGGAGAACTTCATCATAATTCTAAATTAATATGAATATTTTAGGTTGTGGCCTAAATTATGGCTTCTTGTGAAGAAAAAATATTGATTATAGGTATATAAATTTGTATTAAAAATTAAAACATAATGTTTATATTACATAGTTTACGCTTGTATCACGCACTAAAAACTTTAAAATAATTGTATTGACTTATTGGAAGTGGTTTAGACTTTAGATCAAAAAGTGTAAAGCACTTTGTTCAAACTTTTTAAAAGTACACGCAACAAAAATGCGCTCCGAAGATACAAATTTCTCAAAGTATTGTTATGTAATTTTAATAACATAAAACCAAAGATCATATAACTAGTAAAGATGTCGCACGTAGAACAAACTTCTGTGCTTGGAATTTTCTACCATCAGATTTTACCCATAGGTCCAAAACATGTATCCAAGAATTAAATTGTTGAGAAACATTTTAAAATTTTTCGATGACTGCGTAGAAAAGAGAGGGTTGATTTTTATAGATGAATTTATTTAATGGGAGGAAGCGAGATAGTAGTTAAATGTTGATACGAATAAGGAAAAGAAAAAAAAATACATTTGTCTGCGAGAATTTTGACAATAACTCGGCTATCTGACGAGATGCGAAAATTTTACAAGAAGCTTTTTTGTAGCTTTTAACGAGTTCTACAATTCATGCATACACATTTTTTGTGTATCATGAACCGTTTTTGAGATATCGATTAAAAAAGTCAAAAATTTAGGACATGCAATTTGTTTTTTGACAAAATCTATTTTTGGGTGATGAATATCGAAAAAATTATTGTAATAAAATTTGTAGACCACATTCAGACCTACAATGTCGTATTTTTATATTTTTTTTGGACAAAAATTACGACTTCCAGCCGGCCGCAAAGTCGTTTAGGCCGCGCCCACCGCCAAGCAAGCCGCCCGTTCGGTTGTAAAAAAACAATCATTCATGTTTTTTTTTAATGTTTATATTATTATATCAGTAACACACAGGGTCGGACTGGCCATATAACTGACTTGGCGATTCCCAACCGGGCCCTCAGCTATCCCATAGTTACAAAATAAAAATACATAAAGAACATGTAAAAAACAAGCACAAATACAGATTTCAAATAAAGAAAATGGGCCCGTTTAACAAATGCAGGCCCTTACTCTAACTATTTGAAAGTTATATTTATAATTATATAAGAAGTGAAAAGGTTTGGGCCCCAGCGGGGTACAATTGTGCATACCCTTGTACCGGAGCAGTGTCCCGGGGCCCCCACGTGCATATGGCAGGGCCCCGCGCTAGATTGTTGATTGGAAGAAACAGAATGTAAGAAATAAACAACGAAACAAACAGATACCTATGACGTGCACTCCGTTTCCTTATTTTCACCTAAGATATCTATTTTAAAGACTTGAATCAACAGAAATAGAAAAGATACAAATTATAGGGATTTTCGCGTACCGTACTTGTCCTCGGGTCTTGCTTGTACCTAACATTAATGGACCCCCGTAAAAATTAAATGGGTTTTGTAAATTCCAAATACAAATTAAAATTATTTCAATTCCAAAATCACAGGGGATATTTTGAGAGCTTTACTACACAAGAGCCCCAAAATAAATAAAAGGGTATGGGGTATCCTTTTGGATATCTGCAACATTTTTTCTTTCATCAAATATATTTATAAGGAAAATGAGTGAATGTTTGCAGTTTCAAAAAAAAAACTCCGAATTTCTGAATGACTGCAATCAATCTGAACCCATATTCAGAACTTTTGCTTTTAAAATAAGGAAAGAACAAGTCTCATAAGCCTTTTTTTTCGTAGATTAATACAGGATTATTTTAATTAATTATTTTGTCTATAAGTCTAAAACTCTTAGTAATAGGCTCGAAATTAGCAAAACTCGATTTTAGCAACAAAAAAAAATAATATGTAGTAATAAAGCATACATCTAACTTCTAAACTTGGAATTGGATAAGAAACAGTTCACCTGTAGCTAAGTCGATTTTAAAATCATAGCGTTTTTAGATTTGGAAGTGCGATGTATATTTTATTTTTTGTTAAATAGAGCTTTAGCTAATTTCGGGTCTATTACTAAGGGCTATTGCCTGTTAGCAGTTGGAAGTTCAAAAATTTGAAAAAGTTATTCCGCTTTTTAATAAAATTTTCAACTCTTTGTGAAGAATTTTCAAATTAAAAAATTAAAAAAAAATATATTCCATACATTTTCTTAAAAGGAAAAATAAAGACAACAAAGACCCCCAACTAAAGTTTTGCCCCGGGGCCACAGCAGCTCAACCTACTACGCCTCTTGGAACTCTGTTCTCATGCTCTCTTTATTTAATTTTAAGAAGTAATTATTAAAATAAGAAAAGTCAAAAGAATGATGTGTTAGAAGTGGAAATATGTATGCAAAAATTCTGTTTAGATCACCAAAAATCTTTATACAAGTATACTTTCCTTTTCCGAGCCGAAACAAAAATTCAAATTTTTTTGGTATCTATTGTAGGTGACTTTTTTTTAGTTCCGTTAGATTAATTTTTGAAAATAAAAAAATTATTAGCAGCATATGGGTGGTTGGAAAACTTAGGATAAATGGTATATGAAAGCGGAAAAATAAGTTGCCCACAAACTAATTGGTCGAAAAGCTTGGGTGGGCGAAAAAGTGGGGTTGGTGTCAAAAATCGTGGTTTTTTACAATTTGTATCAAAAGTAGACCTCCTATCGAAAAAAGTTAAATGCAAAAGTTGTCTTCAAAATGGCGGAAAAAGCTCATAGGAAATCTTGGTCGAAAACTTCATGTTAAGCTTTTTTAAGCATCCTCTACAACATATCCAAAATTTAGCTTTCTCGGTGATTTTGCATTTCTATGAGAACTATTATTCGACTTATAAACAAGGGAAATTTTTTTAAATTTTCTTACGGAATGATGCTTTCTTTAAATTATAATAACTCGGCTCCCGTGGGTCGTAGAGAGCTAATTTTTTTTTAAATTGTAGATAACTCAAAGGACTACAATACGAAGGATCTGTAAAATTAAGAAATTAAGTTCAATCATTTTTTCTGCCCCAAACTTTTTTCTAAATTAATTTTTTCTTGAAAATATAGGGTGAGCATATATTGTTTTATGTTATTAAAATTACATAATAATACTTTAAAAAATTTGTATCTTCGGAGCGCATTTTTGTTGCGTGTACTTTTAAAAAGTTTGAACAAAGTGCTTTACACTTTTTGATCTAAAGTCCACTTCCAATTAGTCAATAAAATTATTTTAAAGTTTTTAGTGCGTGATACAAGGAAGAGAATGTATGTTCATTTTTTGGTCTACGACATACTGGAGCAAAGATATTAGCTTGGAAGTAAAATATCCCAAAAAATGCATTTTTGTGAATAACTCCGCTAAAAAGAATGATCAGGTGGTGAGAAATTGGGGTTAAGCCTTTTAAATATACCCCTATCGATCCATGAAATAAAAACTGACAGTGCCTCTGTGCGCAAGGTCAAATGACGCTTTGACTGGAGTAGAAGGATTTGAAAGATATATATTTTTTCCAAAAATACATTTTTGTTGCATTCTTTCTAACCATTATTAATCATGAAACTACAACTTTTGCAACATGACCAAAGTCAAAACAATGTTTTTTTTTTTTTAAATCGGATTCAGTAAAACAAATTCATAGGTACATTGCGTTCAAGATCTGATCACAACGGATACAAGTCGCTCGAAAACCGTTAATATAATATTGTAGCTATCTAAAAATGATAACCACTAGGCGTAGCTCAATGGAGCTAAAACTGTAGCTCTAGAGAATGAACATTAAAATATTAATTTTTGGTCATTCTGTCCTAACCCGACTAAAAGACAAAAACACTTTTTTTTTAATTTTTATTTTGAAAGCTCAATAGTATATTATTAATTAAAAAAATTTTATTTTTCCAAAAAAAAATTAAAATGCTACTTCGTGAAAAAGAAGCTAGTGCAAAAAATTACATAAATTTAAAAACTGAAAAATAGGGCAACTTTTGAGTGCTGTAGGATATAAGTAGGTATCTCTTACATTCCTTGATATAAATTTTCCAAATTTTGGGAATTTAGAATAGTTATATACCTATGAAAAATAAATGAAACAAATACATGCTCTAAATTTCATTTTTAGCATTTATTTCCTCAAAATCACACTGTGTCTGTGCGTCCATCTGTACATCGAGCTAGGGCCTAAAATGAATTTGCTTGAAACTTGGTACAGATGAACTTTGTGTAATTCCCTACCATTTTTTTTTTTAATATTTTTAATAGGTACCTATCTCTTTTTTAACGAGTATCTCCCATACAACGTTTTGGATGTATTGCAATTTTCAAAATCATAAATTTAAAATAGATATTTAAGATATCAATACGCCATGCATTTTATTTTATTTGTTGTTATTAATTTTCGATTTCAGTATTTTTTTGCTGTCCCGATTTGTCCGGACTTTAAAGACCTGTTATCCCGACATTAATAAAATTTTACCTGCCAGTCCTAGTTCAAGAACAAAAAGTTTCCTTCTCACGGTACTTTGTACCCTCTACATTAACGAACTCCCATCAATAATCTCAACATCATCCGTCTAAATGTATGCTGATGTTGTGCAATTGCTCAAAAGTTCAACCCCTTGGAATTATCGAAGAATGCGCGAATACCATCAACATTAATTTGTAAAAGATTTCTAAATGGTTAACTATGGGGGGGGGGGGTTTCCATAGCATTTTAATGGAAGATGGTTGACTAATTGTTGTATAACTTTTGCAGTTTATAAGATAATCTTATGTAACGTACTTTTTTGAAAAGGCAATAAACGTATGCACATTTTTGTTTTTTGCATCATTTAAATTTTAGAAACATTTCTTTTGCGATTTTTATAAGAGTCGAAATTGATTTTTTTTCCTGCAAATTTAGATTGAGTCAGAATTTTGGCTGGGGCACCGTTGTTTATAAACTTTTAATTTTTTTTGTTTTTGTTTTATAATGATCAAATGTGTTTTCATGCAGCAGGCGTAATAGATTTTTTTTTTTATTTATTTACACACTAAAAATTTGATTTTAATAAACCCATATTTGCTTTCTTTTTTTGAAGAAGGGGCAGTCAAAGCATCCACAATTTATTTTAATTATTTTTTTTTCATTATATTTCAAATCAGTTTCAAAAAAAATATATATATTTTCTATTTATTGAAAAAAAAAACTTCCTCTTGCGCTCTTATTTTCTCGTTATATTTGTTTTTTTTTTTTTTTGTGTTTACATAATACTTTTTTTTTGTTTCCTATATCCTATTTTCTCACTCAGGCAGGCTGAAATCATTCATGGAATTCTGAAGATGCTGCAGAGAGTAAGTAGATACTAGATAGTAGATATTTTTGCAAAGATCACTATCTTTGGTTTTCAAAAAGGGTTGTTTTGTTCTTGTTGACTCTTGTGTTTTTCCCATAAACAAAAAATACCAAGACTGGAAACTCGGCGGTCAACTGACGCGTCACGGTTGTCCAAAATGACTTATCTCGTTGCAAAAATCATAACTTTTGAACGGGTTGAGTTAGCGGTACAATTTTTTTTTTTATTTGAAGGACATTTCTAGGGCTGTTATACCAATGAATTTCAATAAAATTATTTCACAGGGTGTTTCGGAATCATCGGCCAAAAACAGATTTTCTTTAAAAAAAAAGTTTAAATTAAAATTGGTATGCCATTTTGTAGAAATCACTAATCCACATTTAAAAACAAAATTTCAAAAAAATACAATGTCCCGTTTTCGAAAATTTTATTATTCAAAAAAAAATTTCAAAATTTTTTTAAAAATCCAAAATTTATTTTTTTTTAAATTTTATTTTTGGCTTATATTTGAGTTATATAAGTGCTTCTTCACAAAAAGTTTCGTTGAAATCGAATAAGCCGTTTCGGAGAATATCGGATTTGAAAAAAAAACGGTTTTATGGCAGGTACCGTAAAAAATCCATTCGGTTCCATGCATTAAGCCGAATAGGGTATGTGTACCAATCAATTGTTGATCCAAAATAAAAATATTTAGCTGCGCATGCTTGCGCACTGCCGAGATTTTGTACTTTGAAAAAAAATGAAGGCAGAAGGAACAGATTTTCTTTCAAAAAAATGTTTAAATTAAAATTGGTATGCCATTTTGTAGAAATCACTAATCCGCATCTAAAAACAAAATTTCAAAAAAATACAATGTCGCGTTTTCGAAAATTTTATTTTTCAAAAAAAATTTCAAATTTTTTTTAAAAATCCAAAAATTATTTTTTTTGAAATTTTATTTTTGGCCTATATTTGAGTTATATAAGTGCTTCTTCAAAAAAAGTTTCGTTGAAATCGAATAAGCCGTTTCGGAGAATATCGGATTTAAAAAAAACCGTTCTATGGCAGGTACCGTTAATAATGATTTTCCAAAAAAATTTTTTTCATTTGAAGATAGACCTTGTTTTCAAACTTACATTTGAATTTTTTAAACAAAATCGTTGGAGCCGTTTTTGAGCAATTACAGCTTTACTGAAATTGGTGTATGACAAGTACCGTTATTTTTGGCCCAAAAAAATTAATTCCAAAAACCCCTCTGGAGGGTCTCCAAAAAATGCTACATACCAAATTTGAAGTCAATCGGTCCATCCGTTTAGGCTGTAGATCCTTATACAGACAGACAGACAGACGGACTTCCGGGACCAACTTTTTTGGCATTCTCTATAATCGTAATATCATGGAAAAGTGTAATCTGAACTTTTTTTAGATGTGAATTAGTGATTTCTACAAAATGGCATACCAATTTTAATTTAAATATTTTTTTTTTAAGAAAATCGGTTTTCGGCCGATGATTCCTAAACACCCTGTAAAACAATTTTCTTGAAATTCATTGGTGTAACAGCCCTGGAAATTTCCTTCAAATTAAAAAAAAAACTGTACCGCTACCTCAATCCGTTCAAAAGTTATGATTTTTGCAACGAGATAAGTCATTTTGGACAACAGTGTGACGTTTGCCTCATAAACAAAAAATACCAAGACTGGAAACTTTCGTACGTCTTTCCCCCCAAAACCCTTTTGTGTACAGTGTTGTCAGTGAATATATGTGAAAGCCACCGCGTTGGTAAATGACGTTAACACGCACACATTTATAGATTCACGACATTCACCACACATCGGACACGAACACAACGATAAGTTCACGACATTCACCACACCTATGGTTTTTCCTAACAATTCATTTCGTGTTTGTAACATCGCACTCGCGCGTGCGAGATGACATTTTTGGGTTTTTTGTGTCAGCGAAGTTCTTTGCATTGTGTAATAGGGAAGTTCGAACATTTGTCCTTGTCTTCTCTTTCTATTTACAGTTACCATTTTGACGTTTTAAAATGGGCGAAAATCAAAACAAACCAGCAAAAACAAACCAACAAAACAAAAAAGCAAAAAATACAACATAGAAATATATTTTAAATTCCGTAATTTTTTCGATTTTTAGACGCTAAATTAAGTTATAGTAGAACGTTACTACCAAAAAAAAACACTTGAAATCGATTTGTATGAGTTTTTTTTACAAACAACAGTTCTTTAAAATTGCGCGCGTCCTTGAAAAATTTGGTTTGTTTTGATCTTCACCCAGTTTAGGAGATATTTTTTTCTATTTTCTTATGTTCTTTTGGTACTGACAGATGAGCTAAATTCCGAATATTCACATCGCTCGTTGATTTCTGGGTTGTATTGTTTATTATACTACACTCGCGCGTGCGTGCGGGGTTATATAATATAAATATGTCCTTTTCTTTTTCATTGTCTTTGTTTATATGATGCGGATTCGGTTTTTATTTGTAGGTTACCACAGAGAATTTTTGCCATTTTAGGTATAATAGCTAGTTATATGGAGGGCTTAGAGCTGAAGTGAATCAAGTCACAAGGAGATATAACGAATCAAAGTAAATACGTTTCTATGAATCTTATGGTGAAGATTTTTTTCGAACAAATGACAATTTGAATAGAAACACTTATAAATCAAACTAATGAATGACGTTAGTAGAGTCAAACCTTGCGCAGATTTAGACACTAGATTTGGATTTTTTTCTTTTTTTGACTTAGTCCGTTTCAGCTGTGAAACCTCCATATGTAGGTATAGGTAAATAAAATACTTTATTTATTTATTTATTGCCATACAATCTAGACTTAAAAACTAAAAACAATAATTTAAAATAAAACTATAAAATTAAAAATAAAAAGAAAAAAAAATTAATTAACATTATATAAATTGAACAAAAATAAGATTTAAAAGAAAATTGACAAAATTACATAAAAATAACCAAAATAAAATAGGCGAGAGAAAAAATAAGAACTAAAAAAAAAGAAAGTAAAGAATATGAAGTTATTGGCGTAAGGAGGAGTGGTTGGAGTTTCGTAGAACTGGTTTAAAGATGTGAATTGTGAAAATCAAAAATATTTGATGCATTATTAGCATTGCGCAACATTCGAGACATAGGATTATAGTAGCTCTAATTTGTGCGGTGGAAAGGGACGCGGAAAAGTGGTACGTTTCTAAGACAACGGTGATTAGTGTTAAAAGATACTTGACGTTTACGTGAGAATTTCAAGTTGTGGCATTTGCTGACATTGAGTTCTAACATGTTTTTTTTACACCATAGAGAAAAAACGTCTAGGTTGCGTTGTAATATACTAATGTCCGAAGGTGAAGAGATGCGTTTATAAATTTTCATATCGTCCGCATAAATAGATAAATCACAATCAAGCGGTACACCGGAAGGTGCATGAAATGGGTTAGAATAGGATGATCTAAATGGACAATATACTTTCTATTATTCAAGTAGGAGTTCAGCCAACTAATGAAGAGAGGGGGGAATCCTAGGCTTCTTAATTTCAAAATAATAATTTTGTGTGACATTTTGTCGAAGGCTTTGGTAAAATCGGTAGTAATTACGTCAACTTCATCTCCATCATCCATTGTGCACAGAACATATGTGACAAATTCTACCAGATTAGTAACAGTTGACCTGCCCATTACAAAACCATGTTGAATCGGGGACAAAATGGATTTGCAGTGAAATGAAAGCGCATCGTAGATAATGCTTTCGAACATTTTTGGTATGCACGATAGTTTTGCTATTGGGCGATAGTAGTTGGTGATATCGTTCTTGGGACCTTTTTTATGGATAGGAATAATATACGATATTTTCCACGTTTCTGGAAAAATGCCTTGCAAATATGACATTTTAAATAATTGAGTAAGGGGATAACTGAGCTCATTAATACATTTTTTTAGGACAATAGCCGGGACAATAGTCAGGTCCAGTAGAGTAATCATCTTTTAGTGTTTCTATTTTTTCTTTTACCATGGTTGGTAGAATGTTTATGGTAGAAAGTGAAACTTGGGCACAGTTTTTTAAGTATTGGAAATATTGAGTATCGGGTTCAATATCGCAGTTAGTAAAAGATTGCTTAAAAAAACTCGCAAAAAAATTAGCTATTACAACAGGGTCTGAAGAAGGACAATTATCATACGTTAGAGAGGATGGGTATCCATCTGATTTTCTTTTTATATTAATAAACTCAAAGAAACATTTGGGATTCGATTTTATACTGGATCGCATACGAAAGATATATTCATTATAAAGTTGTTCGCCCAGGTCAGAAAATGTGTTGAAAGCATTTAAAAAAGCTTGATAGTTATAATGCGATTTTGATCTTTGATAATTCTGCCACAGTTTATTTCTCCGGTTAGTTACGAAGAGACCTTAGTTGTTTATTATACCAAGGTGGGGAGGTGGTGATATTTTTACGAGGTAAAAAAGGAACGGTGTAAGCAAAACAGCTGAAGATTTGAGTATAAAACATTTTAAGTGCATTATCAATTGTTTTTTTTTATCAAAGTCAAATTCCAATTTACTGAGTAGGACGTTTAACTCTTGAAAGTTGGCCTTACGAAAATCGAAATAGTATTCAGTAACAGTAGTGGTATTAAATGTTTCATATGAGAAAGACATAATGAGAGGAGGGTGGAAACGATCCAGAGTTGAAAGAAGATAATCACTCTCAACTACAATAGAGTTATCAGGATCAGATGTAAAAATTAAATCAAGTTGTCTATCAAGGCTGTTGGTGACGCCACTTATTTGAAACAGGCTAGAAGCAGTCATACTATCTGTAAATAAAGTTTCTATATTAGATTTGGCATTGGTGGCACAATAGTAGGTGCCTTCGTATAATCTGTGGTGAACAATTCACTTCTGAGAAAGTCGCGAGTAAAATTAGCTTCGGTTAATGCAAAAATATCGTAGGGGAATTTTTGTGAATTGAGAAAAATCTGAGATGTTTTTAGTACGGAGACCTCTTACATTTTGGTACTATTGATAGACAAACTGGGTGATTTTTATTTTGAAGTTTGGAATCTACAAGGTTAGGCACGAAAAAAATTACGATTGTTGCGATTTCTTGGAGGATAGGATATGCACTTTGAGTTAACATATGAGCCATAAGCTTTTAGGTCATCTGATACCATTTGATTTGTAACGTTAAAGGTTTCATGAAAAGAGTTATAAATATTACGAAGAATGGTAGGATTAGTGGGAAGACCTTCTTGTTGAATGGAAATTTTAACATTAGTTTTAGTCTTACCTTCAACTAATACAGATTCTGGTTTATCATGAAGGTAAGCGAGGTAGAGGCGAACGTTTTCGTATATGCGACGGTCTCTAAGCCTAGACATTGTGTAACGGGCATCAGGTGAATTTGAGTTTCCCATTGTCAGTTTAACAGCAGGAGGGAGCAGTGCCGGCTTAAGCACTACCGGCGCCCCTGGGCAAGGTTGCAAGTGGCGCCTCTCAAAAAAAATTCATTTTAAAACAATTTTTTAAAATCACGAAAAAAAGCAATAGCAGATTATGTCTTACCTCTCATATACTTGTTAATTCATTTATTAACAATGTGCAGTTTATTAAAGTACATAAGGTTAACTTAAAAAAAAAAAAAATTAAATAATCATGTCATTTAGGCTCAATTGACAAGTTTACCTTTATATCTGACTTTTTTGTTTAAACACATTTAAAGAGTAGGTAGAGTTGGTTTTATTTGAGCAATAATTTTTCAAAAACTTTTTCAACTAGGTACATTAATATCGTTTTCGATTGGAATCACTCAATGATTCACTAATTCTGAAACTCAATAAAAAAGTTTGAATCGCTTCCACCCAATTCTGAAATTTAATATCTGTATTGGTGAAAAATCAAATAATTTTTTTTTGATTTTTCACTAGGAGAATAAAAAACTTGCAGCAGGCTTCTGAATGATTCCGGACGGCCAATCGAAAACGACATACATTAAGAAGTATTAGGTTTGCTCGTTGTGAGCTCTAGGGCACTCTGGGTCGCTCCGAATTCGTTGTCAAGCGTTTTTTGTAGCTCCTTTTTCAACCAGAGTTATTTCCTCTGTGTTCGATGTTCGCTGATGAAACTAAAGCTCTGAGGTGTTCGATGAAAAATGAAAACCCGAGAAAAAATTGGGGCGCCTTGCTCTTCAAAGATGAACGAAGATTTTGGACACCATTGTCCTTCCGGAAGCCAAACAAATTAACCCAAAATTGGGGGGCGCCTTCATTCTTCAAAAAGTTTAGGACAAACAAAACGAGCGCTGTTGAAAATGTAAAATAGAAAAAAATTGGGGCGCCTTTGTGAAAGTAAAAATGAATAAAACATCGATTGGAAAGACTTTGTTATTTATATCACTTTTGTAAAAGTTCGGGGCGCCTGCGGCGCCCCTCAATTCTTGCGCCCCTGGGCGTCGGCCCAGGCTGCCCCCCCCCTAAAACCGGCCCTGGGAGGGAGAAAGGGATCGAAGAAACGAGGTGAATCAGTTTTGGCGATGGAGCCTGATTGGTTGTTTCTAGGATTTTGTAGATCAGTGGACTTATTTTGTAAATTGTGAGAAACTGGGTTATGGGAATTAGGAGCTGCAGGATAAAGAACATGTGAAAAGGAGAAATTTGGATATTTTTTATTATAATTATTATAGGATGATCTATTATTATTATGCTCATGGTTGTGATTATGTTGACGTGTTCTTTTGGGAGGGTTGTCTGAGCTGTGGTTTTTTGGACTACACCGAAAAAAAAAACCAATATCAATTTAACATTTTTTAAATATCAAATTAACATTTTTTAAATATCATCCAAAAATGCTCTATAAAATGTGTTTTATGATATTTAAAATGTTAAAACAACATTTTTATTATCAGGATGATATTTAAATGTTACATTTTGGAATTTTTTTTTGATATTTTATTATCATTTTTTCATATCAATTTCTCATTCTAAATTATTGAAAAACATTAAATAAAAATTTCTTAATGTGTACTAATTTAAAGGCGCTTTGTGTTTTTTCGAAGTAAAATGTATGATTTACTGAGAAAATTTGATCGGCACTAAGATTTTACTTCACATAGTTTGGGAGAAAATAACCAAACAATTATATCACCTATAATAGAAAAAATAATATCACCACTATTTTGTAAAGAATATTCCCTTTCAGTAATGTTTTGAAAAAAGAAAGAAAATTCTTAAAATAATAAAAATAATAAAAAAGAAAAGGAAAGAAATAGGTTTCATTATAATAAACTAAAACGTAAAATCTAGTCAGCATTGATATTTTAACTGTCAAAGTGTAATTTTCACTATCCACTTAAACTTAAAAAAATGTCAAAATGATATTTTAATTGTCAAAAAGAAATTTTCACTATCCCACCTGAAATTAAAAAATGTCAAAATGATATGATAAAATATCAAAATTGATATTTTAATTGTTGGACGACTTTTGTCACTGAAAAATGTTAATTTGATAGCTGTTATTATCAAATTTTTTTTTCGGTGTAGTTGTTAAAATAGGAGTTATGTTAGAGGTATTATAAGACTTAGATCAAGACTTATATTTAGATTTAGATAATGAGATGTTGTTTTTGTTTGCAAACATGTTAGTTGAACGAATAATTTTCATGTTGCATTTTCCTAGAGTTAAGAATGAGTTAGAGAAGATCCATGCGAACTTTTGAGGCACACAAATTTCGAAGCTTCCAGGGCCAAGACGGTTACATTGAGTGAGATGAATTTTGAATTTCTTCATGAAGTTTTCCTGTATCCAAATTTCGTTAGCGTAACGAGGTACTTGATTTGTAGAAAATGTTACTCTTTGGCTCATTTTTATTTTCTTAAGGCGATTATTCCATTCGGTTTTTGACCAAGATTGACCAAATCGTCTTAGTCCAGGAGAAAATTGTTGGGAAGCACCATTTTCGTTTGGCAACGAATTGTCTTGAGCAGGTAAATCGGATTCTAGTTCTAGGAGTTCAGATGCGAGCGATTTATTGTTTGATACGAAATGATGAGTTAACGATGTAGAGGAAATGCCTTCCGGTGTGGCTGAGGAGTTGAATATTTCGACACAGTTGAGTTCAGCTTGAAGTGATGAATTATTTGAGACAGTCATTTTTGCAAGTTGATCGTTTAATTTCTTGTGGGATCGGGTCAAAATTCTGCTTTTTTAACGAAAATTCTGTTTTTCAAAATTCTGCTTTTTTTCTATACTGCTTTTCAAAATTCTGCTTTTTAAAATTCTGCTTTTCAAAATTCTGCCAGCATTATACTTAAACAAAAAAATTCTGCCAATTCTGTTTTTTTTTTATAGCATATGTGCTGACTAAAGAAAAATACACCTCATTAATGTAATTCAACATTGGTACTTTCCTAATTTTTTTTTTTGTTTAAGTGTCGGAAATATTTTTTATAATGCATAGACTGACTTTCTTTCGAATAAAATCTATAACTTATTGGAACCGATGTTGTTTGATACAAAATATTCCTTTTCTTATTCAAATTTTTGATTATTCATCTTTATTTGATAAACTAAAAAAAATTTGAATTATTTTCGGAAATGTTTAGTATTAAAACAAAAATTAATATGCATTCAAAGAATGACAAATTATGTAGGTAAGTAATCAAATAAGCAGAAAATTTACCAAGAAGATGATTTTACAGAATTTTGCAAAAAATTAAAAAAGGGTTAGGAAAATGTTAAAAAGCGCGCGCTTTTTAACATCTTCCAAACCCTTTTTTAATTTTTTGCAGAATTTTGAAAAACTGAATTTTGAAAAGCAGAATTTTGAAAAACAGAATTTTGAAAAACAGAATTTTGAAAAGCCGAATTTTGAAAGCAGAATTTTGTGAAGCAGAATTTTGAAAGCAGAATTTTGACAAAAGAATTTTGACCCCGGCAGAATTTCGACCCCAACCCCATAAACAAAAAATACCAAGACTGGAAACTCGGCGGTCAACTGACGTTTGCCTACAAGCTGCGAGGTGTGGTGAATGTCGTGAACCTATCGTTGTGTTCGTGTTGGATGTGTGGTGAATGCCGTGAAGCTATAAATGTGTGCGTGTTAACGTCATTTACCAACGTGGTGGCTTTCACATATATTCACAGACAACACTGTACACAAAAGGGTTTTGGGGGGAAAGACGTACGAAAGTTTCCAGTCTTGGTATTTTTTGTTTATGCCCAACCCTTTCTTGTGTTAATTCAGATATCGATTCGTGGATAGATTTTGATTCTCTGGTTAAGATTTCTGGCAGAACTATAGAACTTTGACTTATCATTTCATACATATGTAGATATAAAATCTTTATAATACAAAATCGATTCAGTTACGAACTGAGTTCATTGCATTGGTTACTATAAAAAAATCATTATTAAAAAGGTGTTGAAAGTAAATTGGATTGATATACCTACGTATTTATAATTAGGTAATAATCTTGTTTTGTTTGGTCTATCCAAATTCACACAGCTATATTTATTCAAGACTAAATTTTATACACAGTCATAAATGTCAAAATTTTCTCGGCTAAATATTTAGTCCAATCCGCATGCGGCCAAAGTTTAAAAAAATCAGTTCAGGAGACACTTTTTGCGGCTTTCTTCATGATCAATGATCATAATGATAATGTCATACAAGATTTATCTCGAATCCATCCTCAAACAACATACACATAGGAACCTAAACATTCTATATATTGTATGTGCATACATTTTCATGTCAGCCGGCACGCGCGAGTGCTAGACAAAAAATTTCTCAACGAAGAACAACTCAAAAGTGAGTACGAACCTGGAAATAAATCCTTCTGCGCATCTACCCGTATTTTTTTTAATACACACTACACAAAGGATACTGTCAAGTATATTATATCAAAGCACCCACATAACACATCCTCTACCTGCTTCTCCGCTGAAGAACTATAATTATTATTATAATGCAAAAAATTTCTCTGATATACAGAAAACTCAATGCCATCCACAACAGCAACATGAAAACAAGTTTCTTTTTCATTTCAAAAATAAATAGGTATACACTCCAGAAATCTTTAATGAAAATATAGAATTTAAAACCAGTTTTCGTCCACAAACACCATATTCATATAAAGATATATGTAGGGAAAGTGGGGGCAAGACCGCCCACTTAGTGTTTGACTGTCTTAAAAACCAATAAAAAACATCTTTTAAGGGCAAATTTTTCAATTGTCAGATAAACCTCAGTTAGAGCTTATTCCTAGGAGTAAAAGTTTTTTATATTGACATTTATTCCTCTGATAGTCTAACTGACGATTGAAAAATCAGGGCTAAATAGAATAAAGTTTTATTCATTAATTTTAATGTTGCAGAAACTCTCATTACACTAGTTTACAAAAAAATAAAAAATTTATGGACACTAAGTGCCGTTATACTTTTCGTATAGATTTGAGCCCAGAAAACTCGAAAATCTTATCTTAAAAAAATATTTATGGATAGGTTTTCGAGATATAATTTTTCAAAGTTTTTTGTCGTTTTTTTTTTTCAGCATACTTAGTATTCGGGCTATATCTTGAGTAATAAATAACTAATCTGAACAGAAAAAACGGTTCCTGAAAGCTGATCAAATAAGCAACAATTACTAGAATGACTTTTTTGAGTCACTCCAAAAGTTTAAGTGCATTGTATCAAAACACTTTAAAAAAATCGACTTTTTAAAGGTAATTTTTCCAAAAAAAGAGTTTCTTACTGACATAAAAAACCTAAATCTTGCGAACCCTCATAGTTTTATATTTTTTATGTAAAGTGCACTTCCTGGCAAAGATAACAAGATAATTTTCTTTAAAATCTATGGATAAGTTATATATATATGATAATTTTTGTAACGATCAATATTTTCGACTTATTATAAAATTATTATAAAAAAAAAATAAAATAATAATACGTTTTGAAAAACATCAAACAAAAAACCGTCTTGCCCCCACATGGGGGTAAGACCGCCCTATCAAATTTTGTTGGTAGAAAGACCGTTCCTATTGTTTTAAATGCAGCCTATTTGATATAATAACACAATTATGCTATATTTTCATTAGTTCTCACTCCAGCACAAGCTTTTTGGTACCATTTGGTACACATTTTGCACTCATTCCAACAATACTTTGGATTGGATCTAGAAAGCAGTTGCAGATAGAAGGTACAAATACAACCTGTGAAGTCCTCTTCATCAGTATCATCAATTAGAGTAGATATTGTTTGTTGCCTGTTGCTTAGCTTTTTGGAAGATTTAACGATGAAAGTGCCAAAACTTACAGACGTGATGGATCGTTCCACCTATTTTATATTGCAAATGTTTCCAATTTTACTTTTTTTCATACAACATAGTACGAAAACCGTCTTGCCCCCATAGGCGGCCTTGACCCCACTTCCTCTATACCTACATCCATTTTCATGTCACCCCGCACGCATGATTGCGATGGCGATCTCATAAATAACAATGAATGAAAACATCCTGAGAGGAAAAAACCAGAGAATTCGATGGCGAGAGAACAAAACACATTCACTAATACACACAAATGCTTTTACATGAGATCTGACTTCGCTGAAAAAGGGAACCCAGTCTTAAAAATGGTTTGTTTTTAAATCTAGCGAAATCAAAATTCAAAGTTATTACCCAAAATTATTATTATAATTTCTCCTCGCGTCAGCCAGCGGAGGGAGATTGGAATTCTGTATATTCCAAACCTGTACATTTTTATTTTGACTATTGAACATTTTGTATTCACTTAAAAAAATTAAGTATAACAGTGTATAAGAGCGGTTTGCTAAAACGTAACTGAAGGATTTATGGTCCAAAAACCCCATACAAAAAAGAGAAAAACAAATAAAAAATAACAAACAAACAAAGTGATGAAATATGTACATAATGAAGATTCTTGGCTAAATATTACCGGTTTTTTTTGGTATTCAAGGTACATACATATGTCACTCAAATTCAATCCAATCTAGCCATATGCAAATTAATTGAGGAGATATTTTACTTCAAAGCATTTTCTTCAAAGAAAATACCGAAAATCTGTACTCCAAAATTATGTAAATGATAAAAGAACATTTTTTTTGATAATGAAAAAAAGTGCGCACTTTTTTCACAATCGAAACAATTTTTCTTTCATCATTTACAGAATTTTGGAATACAAAATTTTGAAATCCAGAATTTTTTATTTACAGACTTTACTAAATTAAAAAAAAAACTGAATTTTGAATTTACAGAATTTTGAAATACAGAATTTTGGAATCCGAATTCTGGCACATACAGAATTTCGACCCCAACCCGACTTTTTCTTTACAGCGCAGAGCCTCCAAATATTTAAATTTTGTGCGTAAATTGCGTACTGCATGGAAAAATATTCAAGACAAAATTTATCCCGAGAAAAAATTTGTATCAGAAATAAAATTTTTCCCGATTTGCGTATTAGGCTTGACGAAAGAACTTGGTTATTTTTTATATTAAAAAATTTTTGGGAGTGTTTTAAGAATCTGGTCTGAAGGAAGTGAGTAGTAACATGCTATCAATTCTTCGATGCGCTCCATAAATTCTAGAGCTTTTCCTAACGCATAAAATCGTAAGCCCCATTTACGGACGATATTCATTAATTCACCATCTCCGTTTATCCGTGCATATGCCATGGCCGATAGCCATAGGTGACTGAATGCATTCAGAGAGCTAAGAGGTCCTCTTGAACACCGGATTAGGCAGGCCTTGGAGTGTTCGATGGAGATGCCTCATCGTTGGTGGTTCCATTGGTGTCTAAGTTGATGGCAGCCATCTTCTCTCGAGCTCTGGTTTTCTCAACAAATATATTCCTCCGATGCATTGATAAAAAAAAAGTTAAATTTTCGGCTGGACGGATAATTATTAACGGGAGGCTTGGCCTTACTGGTATACCGTATACGGAAGCGTTTGGAACGTTCAGCGAACTTGTTCCTGCTGGTCGGGTTGCTGATTTTGGTAGAAGACAGTGAGTAGATATTATGAATGGAACTGGTTTTCTTATAAACCTTTAACTTATAGTTACTACTTAAATGCCTAAAAATTTACCTCTAAACGAAAAGAATGAAGAAGTAACTCCATCCAATTCAAATGCAGCTTGCCTGTTCCTAGCGTAACTGTGGACGAAACCACAAACCACAAAAAACCTTGGTATTGGGTAGGTATGAAGGTACATATGTAAAGGCATATAATATAGGTACATATGTACATATGTAAGATTTATTCGTTTCGCTTTACGTGCCCTTCCGTGGGAAGATAGATTCAACTTACCCCCATACCGTGACCGTCTGAATCTAATTGAATTGCAACCCTTAGCCCAGCGTCGCCAAATAGCCGACATACTCTTTGTCCATCAATTGCTTACAGGAAACATTGACTCATCTTCTCTCCTACGTGAAATCAACCTAAACACAAATCCCCGAAGTCTCCGCTCTCCACCCTTATTTTACCTTTCCCGTCATCGAACCAATTATGGCCACTTTGAACCTATGTCCAAAAAGCTAAGGCACTCGAACGAAGCAATGCCCTCCTTTGACTTCCATATAAGTAAATCGTCACTTAGAAAAAATCTCCGGAATATCCTGCTGCACTAATCATTCCCATCTTATGCCCCCGATATGAACACCTCCATCCAAATCCCCTTATTTTTTAAGCTTGGTGTTTAATGTTTAAGTTTTTGTTTTTCGTTTTTGTTGTTTCCCATAAAACAACATTAAGGTGGGCCTTAGGGCCCGGTCTTAATACAATAAAAACAACACAAAACAAAAAAAAAATGTTAAATTAGTTTAAGGTAGTTTAAGTTAGTTTTTAATTAGTTTTAAGTCAGAGCTTGTACTAAGCTTAAATAAATAAATAAATACGTACATAAGTTGAGTGTTTTTTAGTTAAAAAAAAAATTAAAATTGGAAAAAAGAATTAAGATGGGGTTAACATCCATACTCTCATTCAAATCGGGTGACCTAATTTATTGGTGGCTTCTCCTGCTAGCTGAGAAGACTTCAAAAGCGATTAACAAAGAAACTGAGTTCTTTTTTTTTTTTATTAGAAGAGCTGTTCAGCGATATATTGTTTACAAGCTCAGAGATACACAGAAGGAGATGGGAAACTTCTGACGTCATACTGGTTTGCCTACAAGCTCCGTCGGACATTTTTGGATAAGTATCCGTGAAAAAACGGACGCTTTTGGCTAAGTATGCCTGAAAAATCGTACATTTCTGGCTAGGTGTGCGTAAAAACACCGTGGCTACACTATGTGTGTTTTTCACATTTATTCACGAATACAAAAAAGATTACAACAACACGAAATAAACAAATGGGTTTTTGGGGGGGTAAAACGTACGAAAGTTTCCCATCTCCTTTGGGTATCTCTGTACAAGCTACAAGTCCTACATATGTACATATACGTATACATTGCCATCCCATAAGGTAAGCTTTGACTTATAGGCAACTCAGGTAATGAAAAATGCTAGCTTGTCTCGCCATAGAGCAAATAACGAAAAGTCGGTCAAAGCAGAAAAGATTTTTAAGCGAAACTAAAAAAGAAGAAAATAAAAGGCCTCCATCAAGTTCTTCCTGAACTTTTTTTGAAGCTCAACAATGAAATCGTATTGCATAAAGAAGAATAAATCAATCAAATTGTAGTCCTCTTGTATACTATCTACTGCTACTACGGGCCATTGAGAATTGCTTTTCATGCACTATAGGACAAGTATTGGTTTCATATAAAAATTAATTTGAAGTTATTCAAAGTAAAATATGGAAATCATATGAGGCCATCAAAAATTAGAATTACTTATACCAACTGAACTCTTTCCATCCGATAAATATTTCAAAGCAATGTTTTGTATTTTTTTTTTCTCTTTTTTTAAATTTTATTTCGAAATATGTAAATGTTAGGTTTTTTTAAATACTTATTATTATTATAGGTACAAAAAACTACTTTCACATGCTCCCTAGGGTAATATAAGTTTGGATTGATGCATTTCCTTGAATTCTGGTACAGATATCTTGTTTTAAGTTAATCTCCTCGACCAGTTCTTAGAACTGATGCCTCCCATAATTTTTTTTTGTTTTCGAGATCTAGATCACAGCTAGAAAATTTTTTCGGTAGTGCATATGAGTTTCAAAAATATTACCTATTTTTAATATGCAATTAAAAAATAATAATAATTTAATACAGGGTGTCCCAAAAGTAATGGATCAAATCAAATATGCTGATAGGCCAACTTTAGGGCTCTCAGAATTTGGTAACTTGTTCTTCCCAAATCCTTACGGTTTTCGATTTAATGCAGTTTTTGTGAAATTTCGCAAAATCCCGACTTTGTAACAGTAAATAATTAATTAATCAAAATATTTTTTATTTCATGCGCCATTTTGCTGCAAATTAATTAACAGTTCCATGTTTTATAAAAACTCAATTTCTTTCTTTTATTTCAGACCAACACCCTGAAAAAAATTTGTATGGTGTGGCACTGGTTTATTATTTGGAAAACTTGAACCAAAATCAATTATGAGCGGAGGAAGCAAAATACTGTTGCAAAATCGGAATTTTTCGAAATTTCACAAAAACTGCACTAAATCGAAAACCGTAAGGATTTGGGATGAACAAGTTACCAAATTCAAGCCTAAAGCCCTAAAGTTGGTCTATCAGCATATCTCGTTTGATCCATTACTTTTGGGACACCCTGTATAATATTAGTAATTACTAAAATATTTAAGTAGAACAAAAGGTTTTATGTAGAACTTAATTTCTTGTGTTTCGTTTGAGCATTACGCTCTGTTAAAATTCTATATGCTGAAATGAAATTTAAAAATTTACATAAGTTTTTCATAAAACCTTTTGTGACAGTGTTGTATACCGTATACGCAGAGGAAAAATTGTAGATAAAGAACAATATTCATAAAAGTGCATAACCCTATGCTATCCGATCCGAACCATGCTTACGAACCTATTCATAAAATGTTTTTCACATTATAAGATAAGGGTGTTTAGGGGTGAAAAGTGCTTACATAAGGACATTTTTGAATCCAGATTTCATTAAATTAAAGAATTGTAACTAAATTGAAAAAGTTTTCATACTTATTTAGTTTTGGTTTGCTATTTTCAAAATGAAAAAACAAAAGAACGAAGAAATTAGTATGCCCCTATCAGGTCTTGAAAGTGGTACCCATCACTGTTCACTCCATGACTGAGTGCTCTAAAGTCAAACAAGCTCGATCTGTAAAATCGCACGTAAAACTATGTCTATTATTGATGATGATGTATATCGGTTACTATAACCAGTAACCCGTTATTCGCTAATAATAGTTATAACCGGTTTTTCGATATGAAAGTTAGGTACTCGTAGATACCAGTCACGGGCTTAGCTACCGCTGTATCTAACTTTTCCGGTTGTTCTTAGGAAAAAAAGTATCTTGACATTTCTTATAGAAAATAATTTGATCTATTTTACATTTCCAATTCGCGAATCCGTTTTTATGACCTTTGCTCCCAATTAATTTTTTTCCAGTTTTCGGATCGATGAGGGCTTTGTAGATATCATTTATGATTAACGATCGAATCGTTTCCATTACAAATTAAAAAAAGTCATAAAAAGGCATTTATTCAAACAAACAACAAAATAAAAATTAATTACATTAGCTTTTTACTCAAAAAAATCTATATTAGGCGTGATAGCTGTGATAAAAGATTTGGCACAGCTATCCGTATCTACAGTGGGAGCTTCCATGTATTTAAACTAACTGGCTGCGGAATAAGGTGGAGCGATTTTATTTTAATTTTTTATTTTCGAATTGGCATAGTAATAAAAAGTTACGTTATTTATAAACGAACAAAACTGTTTACTTAAAATTTTTAAATAATTTCATTTTGAGGTGCCCCAAGCCCTCTGAATGTTTAAAAAGGGGACTTTGTGACCTTTTGACCTTTAAATTAAATGGGGAAAAATATCTCATTTGGTATCAAGTGATAACAGGTCCTTTTTTGGGGTCTATTTGGAGCTATAAACTGAAAAAAAAAAAAATGTATTCAAAAATATTTTTTTCTCTTTTATTATATTTTTTGTAAATGTGTATATTCCCACCTCTTGCAGTAATTTTAGTTTATTTTTTTGTTAAAATTAAACATCAAAAGGTTTCAACATTTATCATATTCAGATGGTAAACTTTATCACGCAAAATTATAAATTAGGCACGTAATAAAATTTATTTATTTGGGTTTATCAATATCGTCTCAAAAATGATGTTGAATAAAATTCGATTTTTTTTTTTAGTTTATTATCTGACAGCTAGATCAGGGTTTGAGTTTATTATCTGACAGCTAGATTAGGATCCAAGAAAGAGTTTTTCTATGTGAATTTTTCGCTACCTTGTTTTTACACATTACACGTTTTTTCGTGTATACACAGAGGAATTCACTCTTGCGAAATCAGGCCCCAGGCTACCAACTTAAAAATAAAATAAAACAGCTTCGAATGGAAAACTGGTACGTTTTTTTGGGAAATCGAATTTGGCTGCGGATAGCGATGCCAAAAAAAAACACGCCTATTGTGTTCAATTTAAATTTTCAGTAGTATACCAAAAATCAGACTGTTACAATTTTTTTCCTTTCTTTGACAATTTTTCGTCTATTCTTATTGGGCTAATTTTAGAAATTCCCAGTCAAAATAGGATTTGTAATTAATCTCTCCTAAGTATATATCCAAAGCATTCAAAATCAATTTTATTTAAACTAAAAAGAAACACATAGCTATAGGAGTGAAGAGAATAGTATTTTTTTTACTTCTATGTTGTTTATAAGCCACTGATATATTTTTTTTACAACTAGCTTCTTCCTGAGCCGATACAATTTTAATTTGAAGAGTTCAATTTTCAATATTACGAATAACCTTATCATCCTAAATATTAAATGGATATAAATATTTTGATGGAGATACTGTGTCAAATAAATTAGCAATTGAATTTTCCCAAAGTAACCATATTAATTTGCGGCTTTCTAAAAATAATCTCATAAAAAGCAAAGGAATCCCTGATTTAAACCATTAAAATATAACGTGCTTTGAATTTCGTCATTTAATATTAATTCTTTTCCCAAAGAAATTTTTTGAACTAACAATTTTTAAATGAAAATATGAGTTTTAATGAGAGATCATTTTAAAAACCCATACAAAGAATACACCTAGGGAAAACAATCACATAGCATGATTGGAAAAACATCCCAGCTCATTTCCACATGTAAAGAAATTCCATGTTACAGTAAAATTATTGGTAAAATGGAATTGAAGGTAAAAAATAGGGGTGGCACAAAACCATACCATACAAAGTCATAACATTTAACGGCAGTTTTTTTTTCTATTCCCAATAGATTTAAAACTGGTCCAAAAATAATCTTTATTTTATTTTGTAAAAAATAAGTTAGATGAAAGGGGCCCCACATTATTTGAGAGCAATGAGAGCGTATTCTAGAACTATAATTAATTAAGAGCCAGCAATTAATATTTCTATTGAAATCCATAAAACGGGCTCTAGCGTGCGTTCAAAACTAAAGAGGACTCTTTGAATTATTCAAGAGATCTTCAATTTTTTTCTAAGAACACATCAAAGAATAACATATTTAATTTTCCTTATATTATTCTGGGACACCCTGTAAAGAAAACAAACAAGTTTTTGTTTGTATACAGGGTGTCCCAAAAGTCAACGTCCAAACGAAAACGGCAGAAAAATAATAACAAAAATCGCAGCCATTTTGGGATTTATGGGCATTCGAAAAAAAATGGTCACCCTGTGACGGTTTTTCGTGTGCCGTGACTAGAAATCTTAAGTTTTCTCAATTTTAGTAACCTTGCTAACAAGTGTATTCAAAAATTTTAACTCAGCTGCATCAGTTCAGAGAATTGAACACACCAACTTTTAAGGTATCTTGTCGAAATATCGTAGTGCATTTCTTTTACCCTACGGTTCATTGAATTAGGGTCATGTAATTTTTTTAGTTTTTAGTGGGGTTTTTAGTGATAAAAAAACGACGACAAAAAACTTTGAAAATTCATAACTCGAAAACCGATACATAAACATTTTTTAAGATAAGATTTTCGAGTTTTCTGGGTTTATAAACATATACTATTTTATTTTTTTGTAAGCTAGTGTAATTTTTTATTATTTTTTTTTGACGTGATAACCTATTTTCTTATGACGTTATTACGGCAAATTTTCGTCCGTAAACTGACTAAACAGACAATAAATATATATATATTTTTGTTCAAAAAATTCTTTTATCATTTACATACCTGATCTTGGAAACTATAAAATCCATTTCATCCCATTAAAAATCGTTATGATGTGTTAATGCTAAGCGCTCGAAACTGAACTAACAGGAGCAAGTGCCTGAAACTCAGTATAGCGTTTTATTGTTAACATAGGTATCGACTTTTCCCTAAGATGGAAATTGTATTCCCAAATTCTTTTTTTTTTAACTTCGAATATAGTGAAAGAGGAGGCGGGCGTTGTTATGTATGTACTGTTACCCATTCACGAAAAATGTTCATTCATGATATTGAATCTTAAAAAATCGTATAGGCCGGGACAAAAAAAAATCTTGGAGAGACAAGAACCAAAGGTTAACAACTGGAAATAGATGGAGGTGAATGTAGTTTGCTTTTCTGCCGGCTATCCAACTGAATGGTAAAGCATTTAAAGAAATTAAGGAAACTTTAAAATATTGACTTGATATATCTTAGTATTTCATATAAATTTTAACTAACAATATTGATGAGGAATAACATTCGTAGTGTAAAGACTTATTAATGCTTTTAACACTATTTCTTATTTTGCAGCTCAAGAAAATATCTAGTTTTTGAGAAAATTGAAAAATAAAAACAAAATAAATTGAAAAAAAGTCTAATAAAAAAGTAGTTTTCAAATTTCTCAAAACCAAGAAGGCATGCAAACATAATAGTATTCATTGTTCGATCAGTCAATTTTGTATTTAAACTCCCAGTTTGGATTTTTTTTAAATTTTGTTTGCTTATTTTTAACTTTGAAATCGGTTATTAATACAGTCAAATAAGGAGAAAAAAGGGGTAAATCTCGGAATGAATGTTAGTAGAAATTTTTTTTGCTCAATATCTTCCTTTTGCCATTCTATAACATATCTCAAAAGTCTAGAAAAATCTCATGTCCGCTTGTCGCGATTTCAAGGCCAAATCGCGAAATGGAGATTTTCAAAATTAGCAAAAATAGGCTATGGTATTATATACACATATGATACATGATTTCAAGGTATATTTTAATGCTGATTCCAAAAAATCTAAAAAAATTAAGACAATCTGACGTCTCTGGAAAAAGTTATACCTGTTTTTCATCTGTCAACTCATATTATTATAACAGTTGCAAACTTACTGCCGAAAAACCCTTAAAAGTTATGATAGACGAACCAAATTTTGCATGAAGATTTTAGAATCCATCATTATTAAAAATCAAAACGATCCCTTACAAAAAATATATACACCTACGAAATAATGGTATTTTTTGATGGAGGGGCAAATTTTAGGATATGCACTAAAGAAGATTCTTGTTCATCTTAGGAATAAGTGCAAATAGCCTAATTTTTTCATTTTAATCTTTGTTTGGATATTCTTTAATTACCCTCAAAAATCTAAAAAAATCTCATGTCCGCAAGACCTAATTTTCTTGGTTTGAAAATAAGGTGCAGATTTTAAAAAATTAATAAGAAAAGTTTAAATTTTTATATGTATACCAACTTAAGCGACATGATTTAAAGGTATTTTTTAACACTAATTCCAACAAAACTCACAAACAAGTCAACCTGACCATCCCTGAAAAGTAATGCACCTTATTCATGTTGATCTGACACAAATATCTAAGGTGTAGTTTTTCAATTTTTTTAAATCTGCACCTTATTTTCAAACCAAGAAAATTAGGACTTGCGGACATGAGATTTTTTTAAAATTTTTGAGGGTAATTAAAGAATATCCAAACAAAGATTAAAATGAAAAAATTAGCCTATTTGCACTTATTCCTAAGATGAACAAGAATCTTCTTTAGTGCATATTCTAAAATTTGCCCCTCCATCAAAAAATACCATTATTTCGTAGGTATATATATTTTTGTAATGGATTGTTTTGATTTTTAATAATGATGGATTCTAAAATCTTAATGCAAAATTTAGTTCATCTACCATAACTTTTAAGGGTTTTTCGGCAGTAAGTTTGCAACTGTTATAATAATAAGAGTTGACAGATGAAAAACAGGTATAACTTTTTCCAGAGACGTCAGATTGTCTTGATTTTAGATTTTTTGGAATCAGTATTTAAAAATACCTTGAAATCATGTATCATATGTGTATATAATACCATAGCCTATTATTGCTAATTTTGAAAATCTCCATTTCGCGATTTGACCTTGAAATCGCGACAAGCGGACATGAGATTTTTCTAGACTTTTGAGATATATTATAGAATGGCAAAAGGAAGATATTGAGCAAAAAAAATTTCTACTAACATTCATTCCGAGGTTAAACCCTTATTTGACTGGATTATATGTAAAAAAAGTTGTTTGAAATATATTGATTAAAAAATTAGAATTAAATGTCGAATTAAGTGCTCAAAAAATGGCAATATAGGGGAACCCGGCCGAACAATTGATTTTGATGTCGGTAACGTCCGGTTTGAGTTTTTAAATTTAATTGAAGATTTTTGTGAAAAAAAAATTTGTTGCTTAAATTTCATAAATTAATTGAGGTTTTCTAGGAAGGGAGTGAGAGGCAATCTTGCATCTTTTAAGCGATAGTGTATACTTATGTTTTTGATGAAAAAAATAAGTGGTGAAAAAATTTTTTTTTCTTAAAAAAAAATGTCTGGTGAATACAGATGTCAACTGTAAGTTTTTTTTTCTGAAAAAACAATGGGATGCACATTGTTTTGCGAGAAAAAAAATCGTGGTGAGTATAAATTTTTTTTCGATTTTAGTTAACAGCTGTGGTGAATTAAAAAATATTTTTTTTCGGAAAAACATCTAAAAAAATCTCTTTTATAAGAAATGCAATGGTTTTTTTTTACAAGAACTGTATACCTACTTAGCTTAAACATAAAAAGTGATTAAAACGAAAAAAAAATCAGTAATAAAGTGTTGTTTGCTGAACGGCATTTAAATATTAATGGTGGCCATTGTTTTGCTTTGGTGAGTATACAATAATCTTAAGCATTTAAAATCGTCACTTTTAGTTAAAGGTTTCACGACATAAAATCCTAGGTAGAGCTATGCATGCTTGTGCGCCCTAAAACAGGACTAGGATGATGATAGTCTTTTAAAGGGACACCTTAGTTGCTCGAGAGAGGGCTTTGCTGGTAAAATGACTTCACAAAACAAATTTATTAGCTTCTTCGTTTGATTTCAGCGTTGGTGTTGGCTGTATAGCCCAGTCGAATTAAACATTTCAAATGGAAAAAATTAGATCGTGCGTTTTTTTTCATAGGACGGTAGAGGAGATCACTGAGAGCTTAAAACCAGTTTTTCGGGAAAATATTATTATTGTGTTGAAAAATACATACAAATTTGTTTATTCCTTAATCCTATAGTTATAAAAGCAAAACCAATCAAAATATATTCTTTTTTAAAGAGAACTAATAATAAAACTCAGTCTACCACATCATTAAAATATTGTTGTTTTTAATACGTAAATTGTTTTGATTTAAAATGTGTGGTTTTTTTTGTGCAAAATCTATATAGAGAAACAAAAAAACGCACCTAGTATTGTAATAATTTAATTTTTTTTATTCACATATGGCGCAATAATTATGTGGGTGACTGTAAAGCCAGAACTATAATTGACTGAAACGTCGGATGAAACGGAGGGGAACAGCGCTCGCAACAGCACTCGACGAATGAAAACTTATCGAAAATACAAAGAAAACAACAACAATTGACAGTAGCTTCCGACTCCATCCGCCAATTATGGTTCTGACTTAACTATGTCTGTTGAATGTCAGAAAGCGAGCAACAGTTGAGTCTGGTTGAACTTTTGCTCGCTTTCTTACGTTTCCTTACGTTTGTCGAAAAAAGCGAACGTAGAAAAAGCGTAATTGTGAGAGGTTACACAAATTTCGTATGGTTGAACCATTGTATATACATATATTCTTATAGTACTCTCATGAAGTAGAATTTTCTATTTTGCGTCGCCACCGCTGGGATCGCTAGTTTATTTTATGTTTGAACCTTATGCAGAAAATTGAAGTGCAGATCTACCAAAAGATGTCGCTAAAGTATTTTCATGGATTGATAGTACTATAGAAATATATATACAATGGTTGCACTTTTGGTAGTTGTCAAAATCGACGGCAAAGCGTGATTGTGTTTCTGCTTTAATGTTCTTACTAGGCAAGTTTCTGCTGCAGTCAAAAATAGGACAAAAAGACCCATGAGAAAAACTTTTAGATAAAATCAAATTGGGCGTCTCACAGTGGGGAACCTTGTAGATATGGGAGAGTGGAAAAAACTCCGTAAAATCTAAACTACTGACACCGTTTTTGATGAAATTTTCAGGAATAATAGGAAATAAGAAGATATTTCCGCCCACTGCCCCGCCCAATAAATTGAAAAATGGCTATTTAAGTTAAAAAAAAGTCGAGAACTAGTACTTTTGTATGAAATTTAACGAAGACAACGTGACTTGCAGTAACCAAAATATACTTTTCTGAAGGTTTTTGATGTTCTGAACTCGAATCCGAAGTCATTAAAAAATTAATCAGCTCCTGTTTTTGAAATATTACCGTTAGAAAATGCAAAAAAAAGTTTTTTTTTACTATTTCGGACCTTATTCTTTTATATAATTAAAATGGCCTGAACATATTTAGTAACGGTTTATATAATAACTGATTTCCTTCTTTCAAGAACTGTTTAAATCTTTTCGATATCTTTTTTACTGCCTGAGATATCTTGAGTTGTTTGGCATGGTATATCTACCATATAAATTATACCGTCATTATCTCCTTTAAGGCTTTTTCACACCGGAGGGTACATGCGGGAGCGGTACGGGTAATTGTATGAAATAAATTTCAAACTGACATATCAACGTTCAGATGTGGAATTTTTTTCATACAAATTTCGTTACCTCTACCCGTACCGCTACCGCATACCCTCCGGTGTGGCCAAGCCTTTATGATATATGAAACCGAACCCACTAACTACATTTTAAGATATCTCGGGAAATAAAAAAGATATCGAAAAGATTTAAACAGGTCTTGAAAGAAGGAAAATAGTTCTAATAGAAACCGTTATGCACGTTGTATGGGGAACTGGAAAAAACTCAATTAAACCTTAACCACTAAATCGATTTTATTGAAATTTTCAGGCAAGATTATTAAAAGCAAGGGGAACCAACTCCAGAAATTACCGCCCACTGAAAACAATTCAAACGATGCTTCCTTTTTAATGATTAATTCAGCTAAAACTGATCGCGAAATTGAAAACAAAACAGCCATTTTTATAAACCAATGTTCACGCTGAATTCAATCGAAATTTTGAATAACCATTATTATTGACTAGAAAGATAACAGTTGTTCATTTGCATCAACTTAAAATAGCTTGTTAAACAAAGAAAAATCATTCGAACGAAATTCTAAAGCTATGATTATACGGTCAACGAAATCGGTCAACGCATTGACTCCCTGACGTCAAGAAAAAATCCATATTCTCTCTGTCATCTCACCGTCAACGTTCACAGCGTCAATGCATAAAACATTGACTATCACACGATTGACACTATTGCGTCAATGTTGTCCTAAATTACGTTGACGCGCTGGTGTGTCAACGTGACGTTTATTTAGCAGTGTCAACGCGTTGACTCGCAAAACTTTCTTGATCACACTGTTTGACACAAAGCAAAAATTTAAATTTTCCAAAGATAATTTGTAAAAAAAAGCGGAGAAAATGAGATTTGAACAAAGCTCTCATAGAAAAATTAAACGAAAATTTGTTTGACATGGTCGCATTGAAATGTAAATATTTCGTGATATACGCAATGGACTTTTAAGATAAAAGTCTTAAATGAATTCTGATTAGATTGTTGAACAAATATAAATGTAAAATTACTAAAGTTTTGCGAAAAATTAGAAAAAAAAAATAAAAATGTTTCGACTTCTGATTTAAAAAAAATCAATATGGCCACCTTCAAACGCTTAAAGTATAGGAACGCCGCACCCAATGTTAATGGTTATGGTCTTAAAATGTAGCTTAGAATATACAAATGGTTTTTGGATTTTTGTAAAAAAAAAATTTTGCGTCCAACATGGATGCCATGGCCATATCGAAAAGTTTTTTTTTTATAAAAAAAAAAAACAACAAAAAGGTGAAATGAGAACCTCTCTCCAAAACGGTACACCATTAAAAAAATAGCCCTACAAGAAATGTTCCCAATCCAACTTTCATCACATTTCGATACAAAAAACAGTGTCAGTTTGAAACGATGACACGGTATTAAATTCTGCCCCGTCAACGCTGGGACCCTGGTCAACGCGTCCCAATGGAATTGACAGAGAGATTACACGGTCATCGAAAATAGTCAATGCGTTGACCCAAAAATGTGTGTCAACGCGAGTGTCATCGTACTGGTCAACGCAATGACAGCAGTTTTCGTTGAGGATCACACAAATTGACACTCTTGTGACAGATTGTGACGTCATTTTTACGTCAGAGAGTCAACGCGTTGACCGATTTCGTTGACCGTGTAATCATAGCTTAACGATTTGGGTTTGTGATACAATAGAGAGAAAATTATATGAAAAATTAGACTGAATTGTACTCAGAAATGAGTATAATTTACTAACCCTTCTCTCTCTAATAAAGTTTCAGAAAATAAGGTTTCTTGCAATCTTAATTATTGTTAAAGACTTAGGAAGAAATTTAAGAAACAATTTGTAGGTTTTAATTTTAGTCATATCTTTATTTTAGTTTTTTTTTGTGCTCTGAGGGCCATTTGCTGAAACGAAACTTAAATAATTTAAGTTGAACATAAGCTCCTATTATCTACTTTTTCCTCTGCGTAAACTGTCACATAAGAGTTTATTTAGAACATAAATGCTTAAGTTTCGATTCAGCAAAGGCTCTGAATCTAATATTCGTAAACCCCAGAAAATTTTGAGTAAATTGCACAAAATATTGAAAACCGTCCATTTTTTTAATGTATTTTTCGATTTTTTTGTTAATAGGTAGGTATTTTTAAACTAAGGTCAGATTTGAATTCATCGGATCAAAATACATATTAAAAAATATGGTTTTTAAGAAAATCTTTCCATTTTTTATATATAATCTGCTTTTTTAGAAAATACGTTTTTCACATTTGCTTAGCTTCAAATTGCTCTAAAAAGTTTATTAGGACGAACTGGGATGAGATTTTTTGTGCCAAATGTTGCTGAGATTCAACACTATTATATGGTATGAGTCCGCCCACAGAGGCAAACAGAGGAAGTAGTTTAAACAATTATTGAACTTAAAATTCCGGGAAATTATAAGTACCTATTCTTAAAACGAAAAATCGAAAAAAAATTTTTCCGCTAAACTTGTAACGGATATTGTTAAACTGTTTATTTTTAATATATTTACAAAAAAAAATGTTTGAAAAGTCAAAATTTAACTGATTTTATACCATCAAAGAAATACTCATATTTGCATCAGTTTTCATAATTTTTTAACTTTGAATACAAATTTCAATATCTACAAATTTTCAACGAAACGCTTTCACATTCTGATTCTACAACATAATTACTGTAAGAAATACTTCCAACATTTAAAAAATCCAGCTTTCACCCAAATGAGTTTTTTTCCACTTTTTTCCCACTGTGCGTCTGTCTGTTCCGTGACTATTACCGAAAATATTTCGTTTTAATATCATCAAATGATTCACTTATATACCTTATTTGACATTAAAAAAAAGTAAACATAAAATATATAATTCTACCTAGATAATGCTGTTCTCACAATGTGAGACTCTGAAATAAGTAGTACCTACTATGCACTCATTTTCAATAGCTTGGTGTTCTTTTTCCATAGTTTGCCAAACAATATTCGAAGCACATTATGAAAACAAATTAAATGCGTCATTCAATTTGGTCAATCAACCGATTTTTCTGAAGTTTAATATTTTATGTTCAAGCTATACATTTCTTACTTAATGTAAGTGAATAAAGAGTGGATGATCGTTTGTGAATGAATATCAGGGTATTTAACGCAAACAATTGGATTAACTCGATTAATTATTATTATTGGAAATATTTGAAGGGCGATTCAAACGTTCGAGAGCTTACTCTTGACAATGGTGTAATAGCACATTATTTTTATTCACTCACACGTCTACGAGCTTGATTTGCCTTTGCCTCATCGCATTGAAGATATGAATCGAATACCCGTCGAATGGGTCAGTATTAAAATGTGGCGTCCAAACAAAAGAATAATGAGGCAAGGTTTAATAATTTGAAATGCGTGTCGGGTAACAATTTAAGTTCCTGCAAGTTGTACGATTAGTGAGCCAATGAGGTGGTGAACGCATTGAACAAAAACTTATAGTAGGTATCGTTCTCCTTGCATTACGTCCTTTTTATGTTACTCTGCATGCAGTTCCTCCTATTTTCAATTGTTTGGGGAGTTGTGGTAGTTTTTATTATTGTTGGTTTGAACTTTGAAGGGAAGAACAGAAGAACTAAATTTGTGTTTATAACTTTGAATCCATTATAATTTTTAGGAAATCATCAAAGATCATGGAAATCGAATGCGACAAATGCAGCTGTAGATTGTAGTAGGTACTATCATCATTTGAACGATATAAAAACTCCGTATCCGCAGTTGGCGTTTACATGGATTACAAAAACAACACGCAGCTACCGATAGGAATAGAAGCTTAATCAAGCTGCGGATAGAATTTTGATGAAGTGTATAAGTTTACGCTTTCCTCTGTCGCGGTGCGTGCACATAAATTTTTGTTCTTTGTTGATATTTGGGAAATCCTACTACTGAGAGCTTTGCCAAAAAGCACGCTTATAATTTCAAAAGTTGCTTAGCAGCATTTCAATAAATATTTGAAAGCCTAAAATGAAAAATTGCCGTTTTGGCAAATATCATGTATATTAGGGTGGGCCAAAAAAATCGAAATTCTTTTTTTTGATTTGGTACTCCGAAAAATCGGTTGCTAGACCCCTCTAGAATATACACACCAAATATGAGCTCTTTATATTGATGGGAAGGTCCTCCGCTTTGCAATTTTCCATTTTTACATCAAGCTTCTACTAAAAAAAAATTTATTTTTTAATTAATTGACTTTTTAGCAAATTTCTTTTCATATTCTTGTAGGAAATTGAACGCTCTACAAAAAAGGCCTTAAACACTTTTTTCGTTTATCTAACCGTTGAATAGATATTTGAGGTCCAAAATCGAGAAAATCTTTAAAAATTCGTTTTTTGTTCTTATTTTTGTAACAAATTGAAAAATTATAATAATCAAACGCGCAAGACATATTCTTGTTGAAAATTGATTGCTCCACAAAAAAGGTCTTATTAACTTTTTTCATTAATCTAACCATTCTAAAGATATTCGAGGTCAAAGTTAAAAAAAAAATATAAAAACATTTTACATTTTTAAAAAATTTCTAATTCACTGAAACTTCATTATTTTCAAATTAGCAAGATATATTCTTGTAGGGGCTTAAACGTTCTACAAAAAATTACTTGGAATGAAATTGATTGCTTTAACCGTTTAGAAGATATTCGTATCCAAATCGCAATGCATACGGGTCATAAGAAAACTATTGAAATCAGTGAGCATTGGTTTGGATACGAATATCTTCTAAACGGTTAAAGCAATCAATTTCATTCCAAGTAATTTTTTGTAGAACGTTTAAGCCCCTACAAGAATATATCTTGCTAATTTGAAAATAATGAAGTTTCAGTGAATAAGAAATTTTTTAAAAATATAAAATGTTTTTATATTTTTTTTTTAACTTTGACCTCGAATATCTTTAGAATGGTTAGATTAATGAAAAAAGTTAATAAGACCTTTTTTTGTGGAGCAATCAATTTTCAACAAGAATATGTCATGCGCGTTTGATCATTATAATTTTTCAATTTGTTACAAAATAAAGATAAACGAAAAAAGTGTATAAGGCCTTTTTTGTAGAGCGTTCAATTTCCTACAACAATATGAAAAGAAATTTGCTAAAAAGTCAATTAATAAAAAAATTATTTTTTTTTAGTAGAAGCTTGATGTAAAAATGGAAAATTGCAAAGCGGAGGACCTTCCCATCAATATAAAGAGCTCATATTTGGTGTGTATATTCTAGAGGGGTCTAGCAACCGATTTTTCGGAGTAACAAATCAAAAAAAATTTTTTCGAATTTTTTGACCCACCCTAATGTATATACCAAACAAAAACAACACCAACACACAATCAGAAATAAATAGCTTGTTGATTTTGTGCTACTCGTATGAAGTTAATAATTCAATTTCAAGTTGTATTAGAGAATATTATATTATATAAAATAACAATTCATGTTATTACAAAAATAGTTAATTTCAATGCCTTCTTAAATGCTTTATTAATTTCATGCCAGTGACAAATATGGCGTTGTCAGATAGTTGTTATTATAGTTTCAGCATTACCTCAACATCTCCCCCTTTTGATCTGATGTTCTCAACTCTGAATTCTTCACAGCTGAGTTCACAGTGTTCAGAAAAGATGTTAAGCCAGGAACGCTAGTCCGTGGTGTCCTTATTGCTGTTCGTAATACCCTCGACTAAACTAGTGTAGAAAAAAGAAATTTAATGGATTTTGAATTCGTCTCAATCAAGATCAACCTATGCAAAAACATGTTTTCATGCTCTGCTGCTGCCCGCTCAAACTTGCATAGTTGATGCATCGATCTTCTTCTGCCCATCCTAATGATGTAATATTAGTTTTCGGTGATTTTAATCTTCCAAACTACATCGGAAAATGAGTTGTACTTCGTGTCCCAAAAAAGTATCTTTTGGCATTGAAGAACTGTTTACGGACGTATGCTTGACTGTGATCTTTTCCAAATAAATGGAGTACCTACCAAATGTCATGGATCAATTTTTGGACTACGTCGGGAGATGAGTAGAGTTCGTGCCCCAAAAAGGTATCAGAACTGGACTACGTCGGAAGATGAGTTGTTCTTCGTGCCCCAAAAAGGTATCCTCGGATATTTAAGAACAGTTGTCGAACTGCAGCATGTTTGACTGAGAAGATTTCCAAATAAATGGAGTACCAAATTTCATGGGAAGATTTCTCGATCTTATTTCTTTTTCTGATGCCAATAGTATCTATAATTTTCGAAAGCTCCACTTTCTCCCAACACTAGAACGCTTCCACCCTCCAATAACTGTTTGTTTTTGTTATGAAGATATGAACACCTATGAAGAAGCAAATGGGTCTTACAAGCATTCCCAAACACTTTAAAAGTCTAGTTTATGACTAATTCTAATTCTATTGGGAATGAAGTTAACACAGTTTACACTGACTTTGCGAAACCAAAAACAACGTGCATGTCCTTACTTAATCCCTAGTCCTACAAAAATGGTTTATACCTTTTTAAAAACGGTGTTTAGATATAGTCCAGACAAAATAAACATAAAAAAGGGCAAACCCAGAAATAATTCGCATAGAGCTCAAAATTGGTCAGAGCAATTAAATGTCGATTTAAGTAAAATGTCCAAAGTCCACAAAAGTCCCATGAGTGCATAAAAAGTCATTCAAGCTTTAATGTCGAAAATGTAGGTTTTTCTTTTCTAACTTTGAAACCGGAGAAGCTATCTAAAAAAAAGTATAGATATGGATGTCTTGCAGGTTTTGTAATTCCATAAAAAAATGTTAGGACACTTTTTTGTACGAAATATTGTTTAGAATGTATCGTGGTCTTAAAATGTGTCAAATGTCGAAAAAAAAATTGCGCAAAAATGTATGTATTTTGCAATGTATTTTTTTTTTTATTGTTTTCCAAAAAGGATTATACCTTTACCTAAAATAAATGAAGGAACTAAATAAAAAAATAAACAAAACTAAAGTTTTAAACTAACTGAAAAATATATATATAAAAAATATTGTAAGCCTTATTTTTTCAGGTTTCAATTGCTTTTTTAAGAAGAATAAATGCATAAATTAAAAGGTAAGTGTCCAGTGCCGCTGAAGGGGTGCAGGGTGGTGCGAAGTGCTCCTGTGCTCATTGGCTCTTTTTTTTGCTTATTTCTTCGGTACCAAAAATAATAGACTTGTTTATTACTCGTCCAATTGTTTCAAGAAAAAATTACTATTAAATCGTTGTTTTTTCCTGGACTTTTATAACGTACTAGCGGACCCGGCGAACGTTGTTCCGCCTTAGAGCAAATAAGGAGAAAATTAGGATAATGAATATACCTACTAAAGTCGAAATAAGAATTTTGACAAAATGATTATATGGGTGGTATTATGCGTCGGTGTTACCATTTTTGTGTTAGCAGTGCGAATTTCTGAGTGGAAAAAGTATTTTGACAAACGTTCTTTTTTAATGTTGGTAAGGTAATTCTGTAGAAAATGGAATTTATAGTGCCAAACTATTAATTACCAAATAAGAAACACACAAAAAACCTATGCTATCCAAAATTTTCTAAGAATGGACAAATAAACGAAAAAATACACTAAAAGAAAATAGGCACAATAGCACGTAATTGCTCTTATGATAAAAGTAGCTTTTATGTCAAAGCTTTTTAAGAAAAATATTTTCAATTAGGTAGTCAAATTTGATTTTTTAACTATTTTCATAAGAAATGCAAAAATATGTACATTTTTTGTACTCCGAAAAAAAAAAAAACAATATCAATTTAACATTTTTTAAATATCAATTTAACATTTCTAAAATATCAGCCAAAAATGCTCTATAAAATGTGTTTTATGAAATTTAAAATGTTAAAACAACATTTTTATTATCAGGATGATATTTAAATGTCACATTTTGGATTTTTTTTTTGATATTTTATTATTATTTTTTCATATCAATTTCTCATTCCAAATTATTGAAAAATATTAAGTAAAAAATTCTTAATGTGTACTAATTTAAGGGCGCTTTGTGTTTTTTCGAAGTAAAATGTATGATTTACTGAGAAAATTTGATCGGCACTAAGATTTTACTACACATAGTTTGGGAGAAAATAACAAAACAATTATGTATATCACCTATATAATAGAAAAATTTTTTCCCACCTGAAATTAAAAAATGTCAAAATGATATGATAAAATATCAAAATTGATATTTAAATTGTTGGACGACTTTTGTCACTGAAAAATGTTAATTTGATAGCTGTTATTATCAATTTTTTTTTTCGGTGTATGCTATTTCTTACGCTATTAGCTATATTAAAATCACTTAAAGCATTATGTATGTCAGATTTAGTCTAAGTAAATCGTTAGACCTATTTTCGAGAAAATTGTAATAACTTATTAACGATGTACGGGAAGAGCCGACATCAAGGATTTAAAAAAAAAAATAATATCATATTTCAATTATCCGTATTTTTTGAGAAAAACTAAAAACGCAATTATGTTGGAACTAAGTACAGCATTACGTGTGTTAAATTTAATCAAAATCGTTAGAGCCGTTTTCGAGAAAATTGCAATAACTCGAATATTTTGTATGGGAGGTATACGTTCTAAGCGAGATATTAAAAAACAAAAAAAAAACCAACCTTGGAAATTGCGAAAAATGATCTGTACCAAATTTCAAAAAAATCCGTCCACCCGTTTAGCCTGCAGCTTCATGTACAGCTTTTTTTGACGACACACCGACACGCACAGACCGACGGACGTCACGACGAAAACCACTTTTTCGGACTTCTCCATCATCGTAATGTTAGTTTTGATTAAAACCTCGAATTATTTTTTTGACACGAAACCAATACTTGCCCTATTGAGCAAGTAAAAAATTTAAGGGAAGTCAGATTGTTTTGGTTTTAGTGTCATAAGGTCATAGTGTCATAAAGTTAATGTGCCATAAGTTCAGAATTTTTTTTTTCAATGATTTTTGTTTCAATTTATTGAGTTATTAATCATTCGGAAATTAAAAAAAAACTATATGAAGTATTTAATTTGATAATCTCACAATTTTAAAAGCTGACTCATAGAGAAAAGAAAAAATTATTGCACCACCCTAACCATTGTGTGTAAAAAATAGATTTTGGCCGAATCTTAGACCTACCTGATGCTGATATGCACACAAAATTTAAAAGAATCGTTAAAAAATATATATATGGACCACCCTAACTATTAAAGCTAGGCGTATGGTATGACCTTTTAAACCTTCCCTGGACTTCCACAAAGAATTCAACACAAAAATTAAGAAAATGTGTCAAGCCGTTCTCTAGTTTTAGCGAGACTAACGAACAGCATTTAATTTTTATATACAGGGTGTCCCATAAGTAATGGACCAAACGAAATATGCTGATAAGCCAACTTTAGGGCTCTCAGAATTTGGTAACTTGTTTATCCCAAATCCTTACGGTTTTCGATTTAATGCAGTTTTTGTGAAATTTCGAAAAATCCCGGCTTTGCAACAGTATTTTGCTTCCTCCGCTCATAATGGATTTTTGTTTTTTACAATTCTTTCACTAAAAGATTGCCTAATAATAAGAAATAATTAATTAATCAAAATATTTTTTATTTCATACGCGATACGCCATGGTGCTGCAAATTAATTAACAGTTCCATGTTTTATAAAATCTCAATTTTTTTTTTTATTTCACAGCAACACCCTGAAAAAAATTTGTATGGTGTGTCACTGGTTTATTATTTTGAAAACTTATCGTGTTATTGCTGTTTTCAAAAATGTATAAAAGTTTCCAAAGGTGAAGTTAAAACTGAAGATATTACAATTTAAAAGCAACAAAACAGGGCTTTTCAGAGAAAAATAAAGAAAAATAAACACATTTTCTCGACTGTTGTTTGTTTATTTCTTTTTGAACAAAAGCCTCGATTTTTGTTTGTTATTTTGCTCTGAAAACGTCTGTTTTTTAGAATTCAAATTAAAATATCTTTCGTTCTAATTTCAACTTTGGAAATTGTTATACATTTTTGAAAACTGCAATAACACGGCAAGTTTTCAAAATAATAAACCAGTGACACACTATACAAATTTTTTTCAGGGTGTTGCTCTGAAAAAAAAAGAAAGAAATTGAGATTCTATAAAACATGGAACTGTTTGTTTGCGTATGAAATAAAAAATATTTTGATTAATTATTTATTTGTCATTATTAGGCAATGTTTTAGTGAAAGAATTGTAAAAAACAAAAATCAATTGAGCGGAGGAAGCAAAATACTGTTGCAAAGTGGGGATTTTTCGAAATTTCACAAAAACTGCATTAAATCGAAAACCGTAAGGCCCATTTCACACATCGCCGAGAACCGGATAAACGGCCCGGATACACGGTTGCTAGGATACACAATCTTATGGGCACAGAATGAAACCAACTGCGCTTACTACAACCACAGACAGGAGAAATATATATTTCTCTTGTCTTTCCTTCAACTTAGCTGCCGTTCTGGTTTTCTTCTCATGTGCTGTAGTCAAGAAAGAGGTTGTTTTGTTTTTTTATATTTTGATGTCGGTTCGTATTTCGAGGTAAGATAGGGGTTGTTTTTTTTTATTTTCTGTTTAGGTATATCAAGATCAAGTCGAAGTGAAACCTACAAGAAAAATTCTTGTTTCTTCCCTTGTTCTGCAGCTGCAGCCGACCGGCTGCCGGGTGTGTGTGAAAGCATACTCATTTCTTGACAAAACCGTGTATCCGGCCCGGATAGCCGGTCTCGGTTATGTGTGAAATGGGCCTAAGGATTTGGGATGAACAAGTTACCAAATTTTGAGAGCCCTAAAGTTCAGCATATTTCGTTTGATCCATTACTTTTGGGGCACCCTGTATATAGATAGATGAGGTATTTCTATTAATAAATAATTTTCGAAACCCACAAAGTTTAGTTTAACGAAAATATACATTTCGCATTTCTTAACCAAATTCGTATAGGATGTTCCTATCTTCGGAAGGGGAATTAATTTTTTTTTGTTCCAAATCATATAGATAACCTATGCCTATTTAAATAGACTTAAACATACACCAATAGGTAAATGTATTAGGTATACAGAAAATGTTAAGAAATATTTTGCCAACTGCATTGTAGCGCCCTAAATATAATGTACATAAACATTCAATATTGACAATATCTTGAGAAACAAGTCAGTATGTAATAGAGTTATAGATACCTATTAAAGTATAAATTGTTTTCCTTATGTTGAAGTAAAAACGCACTTTTTTTTGTTAAACAACCAATAAATGCGGAAATTGATATTTAAGCACACAAATTTATATTCAAACGCACTATTGGGGTCTGCTAAATTATTTACTTACGTTAAATACTTATATTATAGTATACCATTGTTATCTATTGGTGTAGTTTCGTGACAAAACAGTTTTATAGTCTGGTAATTAGAATAATTGGTAATAAGTTAATGAATAGTGTGTTTTATTATTGGTTTTAATGATTGTTAATTTTGTACACGAATTCTTTTTTAATCAATAAACAAAAATTCTGAATAAATATTATCTAAATATGTATCTATTGTGCCTACGGGTTATGAATAAAAGTGGTCTTAAGAGTGTGTTTAACTAGGTCATTTGACGACTTTTATTTTACCTATTTATAAATTGTGTTTTTTGTATCCACATTTAATATTCAAGAACTGTACCCTCCCCAAAGGTAGAAGCTAGTATTACGTTCGTTTAATGCAAACAAAAATTAGTATCAAAGTAGGTATAGGCATAGGAACACCCTAAGGGGGTGCTTTCCCCCGCACTCCTGTGGAACTTGGTAGTCAATGAACTACTATTCAATTTAAAATTACATGAATTCTGAGTGATTGCATATGCTGACGTAATCGGCATTACGGTATCAAGAAAACACTTCCAAACTATAATAGAAATTATGCATTTTTTGGAAATGTCGCTCACAGGGTAATATCTCACTGAGTAAATAAAGACTAAATCTTAGTCTCTCAATCCGTCTTCCTAATCACTGCAGCGTGTTCCAAGCGGAAATAATGGCGATTAAAGAGGTACTGACTTGGCTTAAAGAAAACGTTAATCTACATCAGATATCCGCATCTTCTCTAATAGCCTAGCCTCAAATCGGTAGCATCTATTTCCACGAAGTCCGTTCTTATTATTATTATGTATTATTATTAACTGCCTGCGACTGTAGATAATCTCTCATGGAGATATGAGAACAGTTTAACATTCATCTCTTTTGGGTGCCGGGACCCCGGGACACAGAGATATTCTGGGAAACGGCAAAGCAGATGAGCTCGCCAGGAATGGCACCCAGCACCCTAATACCAATTCTACCTAAATCAAATCATTTGGTAAACACTATAATAGTACCTACCGTAGAAATAGCATTTGAGGTCGAACTAATTCCGACAAAAATTATTTATGGCGCAGCATATAGGTGTGACCCATGGTATAAGAAGACAAGGTATGATCATTGGAGTCGCCATTTTACAAAATGTAGTAATAAGTTTTTGACGTTTAATCTGGCAAAGTCAAAAGCAGCAACAATGTCCAAGACAAATTTGTTAACAACAACAATTTCAATGGGGCAGCTGTCAAAAGCTTAAGAAGCCATCTTTTTTTTCTTTCATGATCTGACAGTTCTCGATACAGACTTTTTTCTCGTGATAATACCTTCTCTTTTTATACCTTCCTTATAAAACGCAACATAAAAAAATACACCAAATAGGTACCCAATATTGCTGTGAAATGAAATTTCCAAGAATAACAAAAACAAAACAACACTTTTTATGGTGTAACGTATATTTTAAGATAAGCGTTTTAGGTAAATATTAAAATGTACTCACTTAGCAGTAAGCTTACTTTTTAGTTATTTCTTTTAACAACATTTTATCAAATCAAACAATTGATGTGATTTAAGTCACATAACTTGATTACTTTATTTTATGAGACATTAACCGCGTCTTCGTCTTTAACCCTTTCGAACCCAAGCTATGAAAATCAATACTAAATAAAAAACTGATCTTATCTTAAATCTTTTTTTAAACAAATGAGAGCAAAATTATAGTTGGATTCAATTAAACCATTTCCCATTATGTAAAAAAGTACAAAAAATCTGTTTTTATAATAAATAAAACACCGTTTTTAAAAGTTTGGATCACAAAACGAAGTATGCCATCTGATTTCTTGTATGAAAAGGAATTTTGAGAAGAAAAAGTTTTAAAATCGTTAGAGCCGTTTTTTTTAAATTAATTTTTTATACATATATAAACACTTTCTAACATTTATAAAAAAAGTTAGTTTGCCATTTTGAAGATATAGTTAATTTACATTTAAAAACAAAATTTAGAAACATTTCGAAACCCCGTTTTCAAAAAATTGATTTTTCAAACAAAAATTTTGAAATATTTTTTAAAAATCCAAAAATGTGTTTTTTGAAAATTTTCTAACTTTTGTATAAAAATTTTCATTGAAATCGGGTTAGTTTTGTAAGAGATATTTTGAAACCAAAAAAACGGTTCTATGGCAGGTACCGTTAGTAACCTTCTAAAAAATATGTTTTTAAAATAAAAGTTGGGTCTTTTTTGTAAAATTATACATAACATTATTTATCAAAATCGTTGTAGCCGTTTTCGAGTTATTTGGTATAACTTGAAAAATTTGTATGGGAGGTACACTTTCTAAGCGAGATATAAAAAACAAAAAAAAAAACAACTTTCAGAATTCTATAAAAATCATCTGTACCAAATTTGAAGAAAATTCGGGCACCCCTTTAGGCTGTGGAAGTGTGTACAGATGGACGCACAACCGCACAGACGCACGGACGGAATTGCGAGACCCACTTTTTCGGACTCCTCCATCATCGTAATGTTGTTTTGGATTAAAACCTCAAATTTTTTTTGTCACGAAACCAATACTTGCCCTATAGAGCAAGTAAAAATGTTTTTTCAGTATTGACGTATCAAAAACATCACAGCTAAGAAATATGAATAGCAAAAAGTTATTTTCCAAAATAATAAATAGCAAAACTAATGTGTTACTCTCATGTTACATGTAAATAACATGCACTGCCTATGACCACCAAAAAAAGTCGGACAACTGAGAAAATAACTTTTTATAGAACAATAATGTATGCTATTTCTTTAAGCCAAAAAGCAAAACACTTTCTGGACTAACTTTTTTTATATCTATTTTTCAAAATTATGACCATATACATATAAAAAAAATTTTTTTGCAAAAACAAGAAAAAATGTGAAATTCAGTTCCTTTTTCGATAAAAAAAAATTAAAGGTATGATATTTGACTAAATTTTTGTAATAATCCAGTAACTAGGCATTATTATCTTTCAATTGAGCCATCGAAACCTAAAAAAAACATTTAATGGAATATTTTTTACGAATTTTTAAAAATATGTTACATGAGAGTAACGTCCGACCCCCTGTGTTTTTACAATTTTTTCCGCAACAATGGAGCATGAGAATCCATACCGCCCACATGTACATTTCATTGTAATGCATTGATCATCTTTTAAGGTTTGGCATGTACAGTTTGGTTAACGTTGCTATTAACAGAAGCACCGATACACTTAGACCATGATTGGTTCGTTTTGATACCACAATGAATCTTTAAGACTTTCTTCTTAGTCGTTGAACGATTTAACGATATTTTTATTGAACAGGAATTATATATATAAAATTTGCTTAAAGCTAGTTTTCTAAAAATTTACATTGATTTTATAAGTATTATGTTGGCACAAAAGGGGCCTAACGTTTTTACATTGTTTTATTTTTAAAGCTAAATACAGTTAATTGTAATTGTGTTTGTTTTAAATATTAATTTAGCTAGCAGCTTCTTAACTTAGGTTGTTCAAGTCCGGTTGTCATTGTGAAGGTTGGATTAGGGAGGGGTGAGGCTTTCAGCCACGATAGTGAGCTGATCCAGGATCAGCGTAGAAGGGAATGTTCTCTTTGTCGTTGGTTGATATCAAATCCTCATTCAAAAGTTCCTTAGCTAGGTACCGCTGGTTAGGCTGTCTTGGCTTATGGTTTATGACTCTTCCTATTATTGGGTTTGGATGGTCACGGTGGTCTTAAAAACGCGGCAGGTTTTATAAAAATGGATCCCAAAAGTAATGATGCAGATTTGTTCGAAATGATCTCAGGATTCCAAATTTGTAAGTTTCAAAATCGTACCTGATCCCTTTTTGAGTTACAGGCATTATACATATATATACATTTGACTTGCAATGGAAAAAAAAATTAAACAAAAAAAAAGCACATTATAATGTCCTATATCTTTTTGGAAAGCTTAAATATACTCCTTGAATTTGATGTTTTTTTGAAGTTGATTGAGTTAATAGTTTTTTAAAAATTTAATTTTGAAGTTATTATTTTAGAAAAAAATAATTTTTTTTCTTTTAGTTTATTTTTATTTATATATGATATAATTTGTTCAGTGTATCTGAAGCATAATTTTTATTGTTTCCGGATATATTTTTTTCAATTATGTGTTTAGATATGAAAAGAATCTATATAAAAGAATATTTTTCACCTCTAAAAACAATTTTCTTTACTTTTATTACTTTTCATTGATAAACATCAACAAATAAAAGCATACTTTAAAAGATATACAACCGTTTTTCTGCTTTTAGGGCGAAATTCAGAGTTGTCACCCAAGTTGAGTCAATGAGTTTTCTGAGTGTTTGCTCACGCATTTACTTCAAAATTTCCACAGTTGGTATTCATAAGCTAAAATCAAAGAAACCCTCAAGTTTTCTTAACGTAACGAGTAGCTGAAGTGGACCAAACGCAAGAGCAAAAGTTCACTTGAGTAAAATTTTAACTTCGGTGACGAGACGACTCTGAATTCCGCTCTAAAAGTTATACGACCTGTTTAACGATAAAGTATACTTTAAATCGTTTGAAAACATCAAAGAGTAGACTCTCGTTTTAATTTTTATTTTTAGATCCGAACTCCGTTTTAAAGTAGATTTAGAGTAGGGTATAAATGTTTGGAAATTTTCGCTAATGTTCTTATTTGTTTTTAAACAAAAGCAGTAAATCGTATCCAAAAATGTCTTGTCGTTGTCGTTTTCGATACTACTTCTAAACAGTAAATGCTATGGAGTTAATTTACAAACCATTATTTGATCTTCTCCTTGTTATTCAACAAAAACATTACTACTAAGTGGTAAGAAGATTAAGCAAAAAATACCTACGATTCATTTTCGAAAGTTACCTACTTCGACTCTTGGCTAATCAGTAGAAACTATTTCTACAATTCGTAAGGGACATATTTTTGTACGAGTACCTACATGCATATTTTGATGAAATTAATTGAAACACGATCGCTTCATTTGATTGTTTTGAAGGAATTGGCGCACCTAACCTGCATCGACCTTGCTTATCTGTTCTAATTGATTATTTAATATCGGAAAATTGTTGTCAGTTAAAATGGTGATTTTTGTATGTTGTACCCAAAGTCTCTTTGCCTGTTTTGAAACTTTATTTACTTTAGCTTTTCCGACTCAATTTCCTTCTTTAAAATGTATTCCCGATAGCATCCGGCAGCTAAGTATTCAAGAATTACTGCGATTTAGATATGACTCCCATAATACCTCCCTGGAGCATGCCACTTCCACCGTTCATTCATGCGAATCACAACTATTAACATGTTTTCGTAACATGTTAAATGTAAGTGCCACTGCTCTCGCTTCAACTCATTTGCATAGCTGTTTGGTTAGTTAGTCCTTCATCGGCGCTTTCATACCATCACCACAGCCATCCCCACTGCACACAGCATTTTCTGACAGCACAAAATTTTAAGTCAATAAGAGAGCACATCAACCTCATTACATCGCACACCATCTTTTGGTGTCCTGGACGGACGGACACTGTGTCCGCTGCCATTGCTTTGCAGCCAAAGTTCGTCACACGTTGTAGATACTTCTTGTAAAGAATGCGCGTTTATGGGTGGCATCAAAATATCAGATTTACGACTACGAGTGGCTACCAAAAAAAAAACTCCTTTCTTCCTAAGATTTTTTTTTATCTCGTGCTTCTTATTTATGCAGCCTCTTTGTGGGTCTTTCGTGTTTTTTTACTCGAGACATAAAAAGGTTCAGTAGTAGATTCAGAAAGAAAAATCATAAAGAGTGTCCCGTTATAAGATAAGAAAAATTTTAGGGCTGATTCTTGGGCATGTTCTAATACAGGGTGTCCCGGGATGAGATAAGAAGACCTTGAGGGATGATTCTTGGGTATATTCTAAGAAAAAAATTGTTCTACAGTAACTCTCTATCTGCAAAGTTGATACCCTTTAGCGATGATTTAAGAAAACGCTTACTTTGGTATTCCTTTACTCATGTTAATCTTCATTACTCCGTTAATACTTATGATAAAAACTTCATTAATGTCTTGATTTTTAGAACAAATGCTATTCTTTGTACCTGCAAAAATATTAAAATCTTTTTTAGTTGCTCAAATATTATTTTTTAAATGGAATTATTTTTTTCTTACCCATGATAATTTTTGACTTTGGGGCCGATTTTCTTCGCTAAATGTTTTATAAACATAGTGTTTTATAAATTTATTTTTATGAAGAAAACAATAATTTGCTTTATAAAAAAATGGGTACGAATTAAAAATTTATTTTTGTAGTTTAAGTTAGTTTCTGTTTACAAGAACTATTTAAAGTGTGCTCCTTGATTTTGTGTGCTTAATAGAGCCCTTTTTTTTATTTTATTGGGAATATTAATTTATTCTATGTTATGTCCCTTTTTCATCTAGATGTATTTTTTAAACTAGTGAAAAATATGGCCGTTAGTGATATTTTAAGAAAGTGCTTACTTTCGTACATATATCTTTACTCATGTTAGGGATAATTTCTCTCTTAATACTAATGGTATAAACTTGGATAGACCCCATTTTTATGTGAAAAAAAGTAGTTTTTTGTAACTACCTTTAAAAAATGTTGATATCTTTTTTTTGGTGCTAAGATATTAATTTTTAGAGGCTGCTCATTTTTTTTCTTGTTCATCATAATTTTTGAGTTCTATTGGTCGGACATTCAAGGTTAATGCAGGGCCCGATCTAGGTGGGGGAGGGGGTGGTGCAAGCTGGGCAATTGCCCAGGGCGGCAAAAATAAGGGGTGGCAAAATCGGGAGAGCAAGACACACATTTAAATAACTATTCATGAACTCCTCCTGTCTTAAAGAGTAAAATTTATAAAGTTACATAGGTAAATATATGTATTTAAATGAATTAAAAAAAAACATCGGCACTAGGGTATAATGAGCTGAACATGACATTTTCAGAATTTTTTTTATCTCCGACGCAGTTAATTAACAATTTTAGAGATTTTGGTGGGGTCTTGATAAGTACTGCTAATTTTTTTTTTTTCAGTTTTGGCTGGTTACTCATCTGAATTCGATTCCTGCTCTATTTACATTTTTCTATTTTTGTATTTTCTATTTTCTATTTTTCTCGTCAAACTAAACTACCTTTTCCCATTGCTCAATGTTTCAATTTGTGGCCTTAGGATAGGGTTGCCATACGTCCGGGTTTTCTCGGACATGTAATCTTTTTTAACTGTGTGGGGGACGTCCGGGATAGTTTCTATTAATTGTCCAGGATTGTAATCTTTTCAACCCTTTACGTACCTTACTTACAGTGGCGACAAAATAAATAGCACATGTACCCTAAAATTTTTAAAATGAAAGTTTTTCGCACTTTTTTTCACTTTTATTAATGAGGAAGTACGAACACAGATATATTTGATTAAATAAAAAACAAATTAAGTACATTGAATTCTTAAACAAAAAATAACAAAAAAATCATTAATACAGTTCAAGTTTTTTAGGTCAAAACTAATAGCACACTACGTGCATTTCCCCAGCCCGGACCTATCGCAAAATTTAAAAAAAAGTATGCCAAAGTTTTGTACAGTTTTGTACAACCAAAGCCGAGTTTTGTACAAGCTTACAACGAAAGATGAAGCCAATTCAAAGTACCGGGCATGGGGAAACGTTTCCCCAGCCCGGACATTTCTCAAAATAAAAAAAAATAAAAAAAGTATGCACAAGTTTTGTACAAGTTTTGTACAGTTTTGTACAACCAAATTCGAGTTTTGTACAAGCTTCCAACGAAAGTTATAGCCAATTAAAAGTACCGGGCTGGGGAAACGTTTCCTCAGCCCGGACATTTTTTAAAATTATATCAAAATAAAAAAAAAATTCTAAAATTATCTACGAGTTTTGTAACCTTTTGTACAACAAAAATCGAGTTTTGTACAGGCTTAGTTAGATAATTAGAGCTAATTTAAGTTTACACTGAGTACATACGTACCTAGCCAGCTATATCCAAAACTTACAAAACTTAAATGCAAAGTCCATCAAAGAGTTATGTACAGTATTGTACAGATAAAATGGTAAATCTAATTTAATTGCTGATATTAATATTAATTAAATTGATTTGTTCTTAAATAATAACAAAAATCTACATTGTGTGTGTCCTTGAAACCTAATTAGAAAATTACATACAGGTTTCTCAAAAGTATACTACTAATTCAGAACTTATGAATAAATCTCCCAAAGATATGCAATGCACTATTTAAAGGCGGAAATATGTAACTTCCAAAGGTATGCAAGTTATTTAAAATTTTAAAGTTTGTTTGTTTTGCATTTAATGCCCTCTATGAAGTAGGAAGTAGCACTTGCAGCCGATGCATAAATCAACTACCATTTTGCGTTTTGTTTTCAAATAAATACCGTTATAGCCTGTTTTCACTACAGCCCAAATTTTAAATTAAATTTGTTTTCTATAAGATTTGACATTCCAAATGACATAATTTGCGAAATTATCTCATTTGGACTCTAGTTAAGTATAAGAATAAGTGAAAAATTCAAAAGTGAACATTCTGTGAAGGTTTGTTGACTGGAAAGCATACAAAAGGATGCAGAAAATCAAGATTTTTGTTTTGAAAATAGTTTGTATTTTTTTTTTTTGACAAATAGAAAAAAGTATTTTACTTTTGTACTTTTGCGAGTACCGCATATACCCCTCGATGTGGCAAAACCTTTAAGGCTTGGCCACAGCGAAGGGTACATGCGGTAGCGGTACGGGTACTTGTATGAAAAAAATTCCAAACTGACACATCAACGTTCAGATGTGGAATTTTTTCATACAATTACCCGTACCGCTACCGCATGTACCCTTCGGTGTGGCCAAGCCTTAAGGCTTGCGGTAGCGGTACGAGTAAGTACTTGTATGAAAAAAAATCCACACTTGAATATTGATGTTCCAGTTTGTAATTTTTTTTTATAGTACTATTTGTACCACTACCGCATACCATTCCAATGTGACCAAGCCTTAAAGCTTTAACTACATTATTTGCCGCTTGTTGAAAAAGTACAAAAATGAAAATATTTTTTTTTCTCGCTTTCGAAAAAAATTAAAGATATTGTCTTTCAGATCAAAAACTAAACCAGTGTTATTTATTTGCAATTAAAAAAAGAAAGGAACACATCAGAAGAAAGAGAAGAGAGAGAGAGCGAAAGAGTGAGAGAGAGATAGAGGGAAGTGCACAGAGAAGATACACTAGTGCAAATGTGGTGAGGTGTAGTTTTTTTAGACACATAAATACAGTTGTTTTAACAGGACATGTTGGTTTAAAAGGAATGGAATCCTTTTAAAATAATCAGAAACACCTATGGAGCAAAATCATTGGTAAAATGATAATAATAATAAATAATAATAATAATAATTTTAACTATATGTATGCCTGTAAGACCCAAGGTCTTTTATGCACTGCACTAGTTAGAAGGAATAAAAAGATAGGAACGAATTTTTTGTTGGTACAGTTTATTGAGAATAAGATGATTGTTATCTCATATATTTATAATCCCACGGGTGGCTTCTGGGGGATAAAGAAAAGAATGCTGCCTGAAATAGGGCTCGAACCCACACCTCCAGGTTAGGTTAGCAGTCAAGCACTACATCCACTGCACCATTGCCACCCGCGTCTATAATCAAATTTTAATTTTCATTATTTTTTAGTATAGAAAAAACTACACAAAATATAAATTTAAAAACTGCTACGGCCATATTAATCACTGTGAACTAGTCACTTTGAAATCTAATGATTTACGGCCATATTATTCACTAGTTTAAAAAATACATCTGGATGTAAACAATGTCAAATGTCAAAATTAAATCCAATTCCATAATATTCACTACTTAAATCCAATTTTTTAAATCCAATCTCGTTAAATCCAAAAAAAATTAAACTGCTCTCTGGAGGTCCGTTAAACTTTATAAATCCAGATGTAAAATTCATTTTCACAGTGTTCAGTTGTTTTGTAAAGAATTTTGTGAAGGAAAAATAAAGATAAATGCAAATTATACAAAATTTATTGAATAATTTAACAAGTTTTTTTTTAAGTGAATAATATGAACAAAAAATTAAATCCTTGGATTTATGAAATTCAGTGTTAATGGATTGGATTTAAAATTAACTTTAATCCAAACTAAATCCAGAGTGAATAATATGGCCGTTAAATACGATTTTCTTAATCCATGGATTAAATTTAGTTTCATATCATATTATTCACTTTGACCAAAAATTTAATCCACTAGATTTACCTATGTCATTATTTTTTTCAATTTTTGTTATTTTCCTATTCTAATTGGCTTAATTTTAGTTGGTTAAACAGGCCTTCAGAATGCAGTTTAAACTCATTTGGATTTAAGATATATGGATTTAAGAATTAAAATGGATTTGGATTTATTTATTGGATAAGATCGTTCCCGATGTAATTTTAAATCTTAATTAAACGAGTCGAGTGAATAAAACCTACATATAGCCGTTACACAATACAAACCCACAGCGCCAGTACAAGCGACAAAGAGGTACATTTATATCCTTCTTTTTTTTTTGTAATTGTAGCTCGCATGTGCTTGAAAGTATTTTATTCTTTTTTAAATTCGAAAGCATACATCAGGCGCGGATGGAGAGGTTAGAGGCTTCCTAATCTTATTCGCTGAATTCGTAATCTCATTAAATTTACATATTAATCAAGGGATTTTAATTACTCTTGCACTTGGGTGCTGCGATGAAAGATTCCTTCGAACGACTTGTTGTAGGTTGAACTAGTAAGGAAGCTTGTTTGCGTTCAGACATAAAAACAGATCATCATTGTGTTTTAATTTTTTCACTTGTCAATGGGTGATATGCATACAAAATAGTAAATGCTTTTACTTGAAAAATTGTAAATTATGATCTTTTTTATCCACTTTTTGTGCATGTAAAACCTAGTTTACACTTATTAATTTCATATTGCTAGTATTTACTTTACTATTTTTCAGCTTAGATTTAAAGTAGGACCCATTTTCGAGGACGATACCAAGGTCGTTAGAATTAGCTTTTGGTTTTAAATTTAAAATTAGTTTTTTTTTTATTGTAGCGATTGGTCAAAAAGCTTCACTTTTCTTCTAAATGGAAAAAAACAGGTAAATCTTCTCCTATTCTATAAACACCACAATAGCTCAAAACATTTCCACATTGTTTTAAATTTTGTTTATAAATTTCATTCATAATCATAAAATAAAATCTGATACAAAAAAAAAAAAAAACAATAGGGGAACAGGATTTTATCCTATGATATTTTTTTAATGAGGCTTTTCTCTTTCTAGGAAAAGATTGTTGTCAGTTTAATGGTAGAAATAACTCAACAATGCAATAACACATTTTTTGGGGAAGAAAACATAACGTCATTTCATTGATGGGTTCTTTTAACTTAATTGATATAAATGTTCACTAGATTGATAAATTATCATCTTACTGATGAATATGATCATGAAGAATTTTATCAAGAGATTGATGAAAATAATTCATCATCTAGCGGAATACGATCACCAATGTAACGAATTAGTTCATTATATTGTTGAAAACATTCATCATTTGAAAATCTTTCATCGTTTTTATGAACGCTGTAGTTAATATGATGAATCAATTCATCATATTGATGAGCAAATTGTGAAAATCGAAAGAAATTTCTTTCATCATATTGATGAACGAATTGATGAATGATGAGCGAATTTGATCAGTTAAAAACTTCATAATATTGATGAACAATGTTTCATAATATACATGAAAAGGTTCATCGGACTAAAATTGATGAATTTTTCATCATATTGATGACTTTTTTCATGAATATATAATGTACCTATTTTTTCAGTGCGGTCCAGTAACTTCTATCTAGCCTTCACGGCTAAGAAATTTTGGATTTTTTTTTAATACAAATTTTTTGTATAACAGCAACATGCAATACTAATAGGTATTCGTATAGATAGTTCCAAGAAAGGTTTTGTGTAGATAAAACATAAACTGTAAACTTAAACACAAAAATTGACACAAAAAACACTTAAAATTCAAATAAGTGAAATTTGGCACATTAATGAATGAACCATTCATTGAAATTTTTATTTAATAGTTATGTTTTATCTTTTATAATACAATTTATACCAGAAATTAATATATTTTAATATAAAAGTTATACAATAGTTAAAATATAATACATTTGTTATTAAATTTTAATAAAAAATGTACTTTTATTGAAAAGTAATACAAACATATTAAATTTTAATATATTTTTTATTAACTAAAAAAACGAAAAATTTTTATGTTTCAAATTTTAATACATTTCTAGTGTAGACCCATGTGTAACCCAAAAAATATTTTAAAAAACCCCAGAATTTTTAACCGTGTTCTCTACACGGTTAAAAATTCTGGGGTTAGTATAGTATTATTAGTAAAACGTATAAATTTTTTTTGCAAGTTGAGTTTTCTTCGGACAGAAAGGCAGCACCTGTTTCAAACTTACAACAATTTTAAGACATAATGTTCAGCTTCATTCCTTAGGGAAATCAGACCCCTAGTAAATACCATTCTTTAAGAAAACACATTTCACGTTGTTTAGCTCAGTAGAATATATCGAAAAATGAAGCGTGGGTGTTATGCTTGGAGGGTGTGTGGGTGCAAATGCGTAAATGCGTGAATGTGCGTGTGTGAGACTGCAGTGGATGTATGTGAATGCAGTGGATGTGCGTGAGTGAAAAAAACCTGTTTTGTACTGGCGACGATAACAGAGCCAGGCAACCGTCAGAGACGTTTAGCCTGTCTACAGTCTTTTGTGACGAAGATTATATATGTATATAGGTGAAGAGCCAGGCGACCAATGAATTGTTCAGCCTGTCTACTTATGCAGCAAGGAGGATTAGCGAAAGCTAAAAAAAACCCAATTCTATCAAAAATAAAAACAATGATAACTATAACGAAAAGTTGTGTGTTCACCATTTAGCTTTATTAGACAGAAAGCGACTTCTTAGGGATGGGAAAAACCGGCCGGTTTAAACCGGTTTCGGTTTTTTTGCTTCGGTCAACCGGTTTTTTTCGGTTTTTTTGTCCTCGCGGTTTAAACCGGTTTTTACAAAAAAACCGAAAAACCGAAAAAAAACCGGCTGAAAAAAAACGTCCAACAAAAAAAAGATCCGACGAGACAAAAAAGTGAAAACCCTCAAAACATTCATTCCCTCTCTCAACTTACCATATAATTTTCATTCATATTCGGCTTAACAAATTCCTCAAAACTCCTATTAAGAGTGAGTAAGAACTCTTAGGGCCAATTTATAGAGCCTCCATTAAATTTTGACATTTGTCGTTTTAGTTAAAAGCTTTGTTAATCTATTGACGTCTTTAAGTTTCCATCATTAAAAATTCATTTAATTCTCTCTGCTTTAGTTAAAGTCTTTACTTTTAATGGAAATTTTAAATAAAAAACTCCATTAAAAATATGGCAGGGTTATTTTTTGAAAAATGAAACTGTCAAAAGCTACATTTTCGTCAAATAAAATATATTTAAATTTGAAGATTTGAAGGATAAACAATATAAAAAAACAAAAATGATGACCCGTAACAGAAGGTGTTACAATTAGGATTACACAGCATCTCAACGCTGATTAGTTTCACTAGTCGTGAAGATATTCTCTGTGCTCTTCTGCGCTCTGTGAAGTGGATAAGAAATGAATTAATTTCTTTGAATTTTGTCATTTTGTGTCTACCTATTAAAAATCTCAAATAAAGTGTTGTCCATTTAACCCTCATACCCATAGATTCAAAAATTTCTGGCAAGCCTATAAATATATTCTTGTCTGGCGAGAGAGAAATTCCAGTAGTGACCAAAACCTGAAGCAATTCATATAACGTACATGTCGTTGAACTAAAAAAACACAAAAACGACTTTTTCTGTAAACCAAAACTACCAATTGCCAAACGTTGGTCTTATGAAATTGATAAGCGCCAGGTGGAAAAAACGGAAGACCGTCTGTAGACGTGTAGACCCAAAAATAGATTATGTCAAAAAACAAATGGTATGTCCTAAATTTTTGACTTTTTTAATCGATATCTCGAAAACGGTTCATGATACACAAAAAATGCGTATACATGAATTGTAGAACTCGTTAAAAGCTACAAAAAAGCTCCTTGTAAAATTTTCGCATCTCGTCAGATAGCCGAGGTATTGTCAAAAAACCAATTTTATCCTTTTTTTCAAAATGGCGGAAAAAGTTCTTAGGAAATCTTGGTCGAAAACCTTAAGTTAAGCTTTTTTAAGCATCCTCTACAACATATCCAAAATTTAGCTTTCTCGGTCATTTTGCATTTCCAAATGTAGATAATGACTGGCCTAAAATAGCTTTCGGATGTGAGAAAAGAAAACATCGCGACGGGCGCGCCCGCCGCTTGGCTGTAAAATTACGATTGCCGAAAATAAAAGAAAACAACACATGTTTTTGCGACACAACGAAGCTGCAGAGGTGGTTAGCACTCCTGCTTACCTTACTGAAAATAATGTGAACGTTTGACAGCAATCTGATGCATGAGCTAGAATATTACAACTTATGTAGATGATGTGCAGAGATTTTTTTTTGTTAACGAGGAGTAGGCATACGAAAGAACCTTATTAAAAAAAATGTAATCTATCAAATTTGTAAAAAAATGTTTTTAACTTTGTTTCAATTTCCGATGTACCTACATCATTTCATTGGATAGTTGATATTCACATTTTACGGCATGAACTCTTGGAAACTCTTAACGTTCACAAAGAGTTCAAACAAACAGGTAAACAGATAAATTATACAATCAAATTATTGTTCTTATAACTTTCGACCTGTCGTTTAGTTTTTAAATTATAATTTCTTAGGCTAATGTTTCATCCTTTAAAAACAAATTCCGGCACTAAAAAGTATTCTAAACCATAACGCACTTATTTCAACTTTACGACTAGGTACCTACTTACCTATATACCCATCAACCTATAAAGTTTGATTAAAAAACACTTCAATGCCTTTAAAATAACGTAGGAAGTGAACAGTTTTTTCTTTTTTTCCTTTTAAACTTCAAAAGTTATGTCGTTTTCTATTGACGAATCTCAGAATAAGAATTGTGAATCTGACAGCTGAAAGGGGGGTGAAGAGGGGAAATAGTGGTAAAATCTCAGATTTCATGATCTATTTGCGTCCTGAGATTCAAAAAAATGACAAAAAAATGAATCTGAGATTCAAGAATCTGATTCTGGATTTTTATCAAGATTCACGCATACCAACACACGCACTTTCACACACACTCCTCTGTTTGACATTTGAATGAACATTTGTTGTTGTTTTATTTTTTTTATACGCACAGATTTCGCACACAATTACAAAACTAGATTTCATATTCTATTTGCAGTGGAAAATCTGAGAATTTTACACAAAAATCTCAAAAGTCAATAGAAAACGACATTAATTAATTTATATTATGCAAAGCTCCTGTCTCTTTAGAATAAAATCATTTTTTCCATTTTTTTCCGCACTTGACAAAGAGTTGAAAAAAAAATTACCGACTCAAATCTGCCTCTCTGGAACGTTATAAATGCAGCTGAGTTGTTGGATTTATTTAAAGAAATATTTAAGGATTTATTATACTCACATATATGTATTCGCGGTATCTTTTGTATATTTACTCCTCAATTCAAAGTCGAATTTTTTGCAAAATGTGGTATTTCAAAATATGACACCAAAAACAAAAGTAAATGGAAACTTTTGTTTTTTTTTTTTCTCCACATTCCATTTGTATCAGTATCGCACTAAAAAAGTAGATGTAAATATATTTTTATAGCAAAAAAAATTGTAAATAAAATTACAATTTTTCAATTTAATGCTATCTGCAAATGTGATTGCGATGACGATAAAATTATCGCTAGTAGATATACATAACATAACGTTCAGTCGTAAATGACCCAAAATAGGTACCTAGGTACCTCCAAGGTACTATCTTGTTATTTTCTGACCAAACTTTTTTAAAAGGATTGCTCGACCATCAATTTTGCAAAATCTTCAACCAAAACTAAGATTAATTGTAATTTTTTTTCATAAAAGCAAAATCAATACCTAAGATTTCTTTAAAGACAATTTTAATTTTATAATAAACGGGTAATGTTATGTACTATACTTTTCAAAACTACGAGTAGGTACGTTGGTACCCACCCAAGTCAAATTTTGTTGAAAAACGTTAATAATTTGGGAAAAAAGTGTTTTCTGACACCAAATTCTCGTTATCGTCCTACAACAAAAAATACACCCCATTATTACAACACCATTAAATCGGTTCGACTTTACGCAATCAAACGTGGTCAAATCAACCATAAAGACTATAACTGGAAAATATTCAACCCCTTCTGGCCAGAGCTAAAACCAACTTACGCCGCGCCCTCTCTAACTCATTTATCTATATAAGGATATGTGCTATGAGAATGAGTTTGAACCAAAACAAAAAGTATCCAAGTACGGTTGAAGCTAAATGGAAAACTGTTCATAAAAAATTATAAAACATCCTAAAAAAAAAAAACAAAAACAAAACGGTACATTCGTCGCACATAAAAAATAAAGAAGAAAACCATTACCATTCCAGCTATACACATGTGCAGTGGGGTATTGACGATGCTGTTATTTTACCCTATCCGCGTACATGTGTAAATATAACAGTTTGTATGTCTTTCACATAAAGTTGCTCACGCCATATTCAACCACCCAGCATCATCGAGAAAACAAAACAATACAAAAAAATAGATACCAAAAAAGTCCTTAACGATCAAGTTTTCCAATTTGTTTCTCACTCTTTTCTGTTGGTTCATTTTTGTTCTTCCTATTTCGCGCCGCGCACTAAACGCATTTCACAAAAAGGATCATGAAGAAAGGAAATTTCTTGCTGCTGCCTGCTTCATAAGTGAAACACAGTGTGCTCCTCGTGCACACTACGGTCACAACTAAAGTATCAGTAAGTAGGAGCAGGCGATGACGAAAATACCGGTAAAAAGAAAATGAGGAAAAAAATTCAGTTTCGAGAAAAAACGAAAAACCCCACAGTGCACCCATTTTTATTCTCACACACTCATGATAAAATGTGTGCTTCTCTCGGCCACCACCGGGCTGCTTCCGAGTTCGAGTCATACAATTGACACATGTGATACGAAAACTGTGGGCCATAAAAATGAAAAATAAAGAATACGGCTAAAAAAAAGAAAACTGGGACCAGGGAGGCCTGGCTTTCTTTCGATTCTAAACCAATCGCAGCTGGACACCACGGCCGCTGATGCTTTGCCACGATGGAGCTGCCGCTGCTGCTGTTTGCCGATGTTGCTATTGATGCTGATTTTCAGAGCGTCACACTCTCGGGCCCTGTTCCGTTTGCTTCTGTTTGTAGCCAGGTCGGGACAGCCAGCAAGTACATCGCATCGCGTAGTAGCACCAGAATAAGCAATCATGGTGAATGGGTGGTGAAAATGATGGTGGTGGTGGCGGCTTTTTGTAGACTTTTTATTCTGTGATGTATCTTTTCTTTTTTCTGTAATTTTCTTTCTTTTCTCTTTTTTGTTTTTGTAGGAATGTTTGCCTCTGTTTTATGCTTGATGAGGTCCACCGATGCCGATGGCCGCAGCATAAGCTGAATTGATGTTACTGCTGTTGGTTGTGGAACCAGAGAGCCAGGTTACTCAGCTTGCTACCGGAAGCTTAAGCGCGATGCTTAAATTTGGCGCAAGGGGACTCTGGGTGGTGATTTTTCTTTTACTTTTTTATTTTTTCTGGAGTATGATGTGTGGGGTGTTTATAGGGAGTTTTCCCTTAACCAATCTATACACGTTATACACGTTATATATACCAGCGTCACTGATGTCATCCATGGAAAATTGTCGTTTTCGTCGACGTTAGCTTTTTGTGAAGTAGAAAATATCTCACTCTATGGGTATTTTTATTTTGAAAAAGGGGCTCTTGTGATTACTCGCATATTTTGCTGGTTGGGGCTCATAATACCTAGGTAGGTACTTGATTACTCGAAATGTCAACAATTTCGGTTTTCTATTTCTCCGACCTTACTTTCAATGTTTCTATACCAAATATATAGATAAAAAATAAATGAAAATTCGGTAAAACTATAAAGTTGGTTGCTACAAAATTTTTAAAATTAACAAATGTCTTGAGGACAAGAAAGAGCAACAGTATAAAACTTCAAAAAGTTTGCAATTTTTTATATAGGAAAAAGGTTCTACATAGTACATGTAACAAAAAACCTAGGCGTGTAGGTAGGGGTAAAAAGATTGCAATTTTTATATAGGAAAAAGCTATATAAAAAATTGCAAACTTTTTGAAGTTTTTTTTTTACAGATCGAAAACGGTCTGTCAAATCGAAAAACCGTTAATGTAATAAATGAAGGTAATAAAAAGATCTACAACTTTTACTTCAAATTAATTTTTAAAAAAGCTCAAATAAAAGAGATATGACGAAAATAAGAAAATCACCCTTTGACTTGCTTCAAAAAAACCACCCTAACTCTTAAACCGAAGGTTTAATCGAAAAAACTTATTTAACATATTCTGTAGGAAATTCAATTATCTTTAAGATTGCTATGCAATTGTTTCTGCTAGGTCCAATAATACGCGAGTTAAGTGAAAAAGTAAAATAAATAAATTTTCAGAAAAACTGCATTTTCGGGAGCGTCTGCAGGGGGTTTGGCCGCACTTAAAATGTCTGCCATGGGTATTTTTGTTATCAGGGAGTCCACCGCTACAGGATGCGACTAATTTCAAGTGGTTACCCTAAATAAATCAATTTTCAGAAAAACTGCATTTTCAAAACCGTCTGCCGAGGGTTTGGCCACACTCAAAATGTCTGCCATGGGTATTTTTGTTATCAGGGAGTCCACCGCTACAGGATGCGATTAATTTTAGGTGGTTACCCCAAAGTCTAAAAACGCCAAAAAAACGCATTTTCGGGACAGTCTGCCGGGGCTTTGGCCACACTTAAAATGTCTGCCATTGGTATATTTGTTATCAGTGAGTATGTGGCGTTGGTTATCAATAAATTTTAAGTGGTTACCCTCACTAAATCGATTTTCAGAAAAATGGTACTTTTGATGCGCTTTTTCTCGACAACGGCCCAAATAAATGCAGGCAGACTAAGGTATTCGTCATCACCATGACCCACGCTACCTCTGACATTCATATGAATCGGTTACCTCTCACGCAAGAAATCTGCTCCCGGCTCTCGGTCTATATCGTCAATATCATTAAAATAATGAAACTACCGGTTCCTAAGCTGTACGATTTTTTTTTTCATAGAAAGGACTAAAAATTATATTTAGAAGCATTTTCGTTCAGAATTTGTTTTAATACCTATGTGTTTTTTTATAACGACTGCGCTTAACTGGACAAAAAAAAAAAACGAAGTCGGGACTTAGTAATTTAAATACAACAACATCTTAGCCCCTCGGCCTGGCTAAGCCTAAGAAGCTCTAGTTTTTGAATTTAACATGTAAAACTTCCCTGAGTTCCGTCCTATTGCGATATTACCATTTCTGTTTAAAGTTTTTGAGAAAATTGTCCATATTCAAATAACGTCCTATCTTCAACGTTGTTATGGTTTGCTTTGCAAACACCAGTCAGGCTTTCGTAAATAACACAGTTGTACTCTGCACTGCTTAAAGTAACGGATGATTTAAGACTATTTATGGACAAAGATCATGTATCTTTGTTAGCTTTGTAAGACTTTTCCAAAGCTTTTGATTTGGTAAACCATTCAATAAAACCATTCGAAACTTTTTTAACAATTTAATTTCTCTATACCTCAGCCACCAATTTAATAAGATCTTATTTATCAGGTAGAAATCAAGCTATTATGGTAGGTAATCGTTTGTCTAATTATATATACATCCATGGGCGTCCTACAAGGATCAATTCTGGGCCCTCTCCTTTTTTTAATGTTCATTAATGACCTCGCTGATAGTATTTTGTACTCTTCTGTATGCATATAGATGCAGATGATGTGCAGATGTATTTAAGTTGCAAAATAGGTCTTATTTGATCACGATCTTGAAAGCCTCCTTCAGTGGTCAAAAAGTAGAGATCTCTCTTTGAACCCAAAAAATTCAAAGTGCATGCTTATATCTAAAAATGGCTTGATGTTTGGGGTTGTGGTTTTTCACAAGTTTTTCTAGGAAACTCAAAAATAGAATTTGTTGATAAGGCTAAGAACCTTGGAATTTGGCTTAGTAACGACTTAAAATGGGATCTGTTCGTATTATTGTTGGAAAAATGTATGGATGCTTGCGAAACCTTTATACATGTCGCAATATTACACTCCAATCAAAACTAGGTTACTGTTAGTAAAATCGCTAGTACTAACTTTCGGATCTGAAGTAACAATGTACCTATTGATACCTTCAATAACTTAAATAATTTCTTTTTATTGTAGGCTTAAAGTCAATTTTATTCTTTTATTTTTTGGCGCAACGTTTCAGGGATGGTTATCCCCTTCATCAAGCCTTTAAGTAAAAATTTTAAATAATTAATAAAATTTATAAATAACAAATTTGGAACAAAATATAAACAATATTTGATGAAAACAAAATAATTTATGATTTTAACAAAATAATCAAAATATTTCAAATGAAAACAAACTCAAAATTTAGTAATAAAAATACATAAGTGAATTTATTTAACTTTTAGCTAAATGACTGTATATAATACTAAGACCATCGCAGGCCGATCTTCTGTTGACAACATTTTCGTTCTTTTGAATGTGCAGCATTTCTAACAACATACGCAACTAGTAGCCATTCGGTTTCTGTTTTGGGTTTTTGGTTTTTACAACATTGTTTGTTAAAAGTTCCTCTTTGAAAATGCAAAACCAAAAATCTACTAAGTTACCTCACCAAAGCGCCAATCGCTATTTTCTAAAGAAAAATTTTTGTTTCTACTCAAGTGACGCGCAGTGTATGTGTATCGTTTGAAGCGTAATGATCATATTTCGGCTTACAAAAGTAATATTCTGGGATTAACTCTTGCATTTGAACTACTGCACGATAAAATATCTTTATAAATTTATGACTTCGGGAAAACATGAGTATTTATGATAAATTAACCTTTTCTAATTTATCTCGCACAGTTAAAATAATTTCACCGCGTGCTTATTGTTACAAATGAGCGACAATTTTTTGTTCACGCTGTTCGCTTATGGAATTCTCTTCCTCTTGGTATAAGAAGGCTTTGTTTTGGTGGCTTTTTAAATCTTTATGTAAATTGATTAAGATTTTGTTTTTATTGTAATAATCTTTTTTCGTAAATTTTTTCTTAAATACATAAATTTAATTTTATTTTTTCAAATTAATTATTTAACTTCAGCTTTAACCCAAATAATATTAAACTGTAACTACTTTCAAGTACCACATTTACGTTATTTAAAATACTGTATCTATTGTAATCTTTGTAAATATCTGTTAAATCGATTAATAAATATCAAATAAATAATACTTATAAACCAGTCAAGCAGAGGCGGCGGAAGAGGTGTGCGGAGTGTGCCCCCGCATTTTTTTTTTCTAAAGTGAAGCACATATTTAGTTTGCAAGCACCTTGGATTATCTAAAATGTTTGCCTTAAGATTCCCAATTCAATTTAAAACATAATGAAATGTATAGGGTAGGGCGAGGAGGTTTTGACACGTTAACGGACATGTTAAAAATTAAGAACTTCCTTTTATAAATAGCCATCTTTTTACATAAAATGCTTTTTATTAAGGTTTAAGCTCATTCAAAAACAAATTTTAGTAAGTAAATTACTAACCATATCAAAGTTTATTGTAAATTAGTAAATAAAGAAAAAGTGATGAAACATCCTACCTTGCAGGAGGTTCCGACTTTTAAGTAGGAGGTTTCATCATGCCATAGGAGGTTCCGTCAGTTCGAAAAATTATTTATCCACGAATCACCAGGAACATAAGAAATTCAAATTAGGGGCCTTTTTGGCTAACCACACAATAGGTGGGGGCCCGTAACATTTATTGGGTTCTAAAAAAAATAAATGAGGAGTCAGAAAAATTCAATCTCAAGAACTCTAGGTAGTTATGCTCATTTGACGTGCCAAAATTATTTTTTTCCTCCTACGAGTAAATTTTTGTTGCAATAAAATAGTAGCGCTTCAAATTTGCTTAAGCCATTTGAGAAATTAAAAAAAATATTTTTTTTAAATTTGCTTTGTCATTTGAACGTTTTTTAAAATATTCAAGCTTTTGTAAAAAAAGGGGGCTCCGGTGAAAAAAAACGCTCCACAAAGTTTAAAATCTTTCTTCATTGGTAAAACGAACCAGAAGAGCACTTATTAAACTTTAAATTGGTATAAAAACTGGCCGAAACAAGGTACAAAATGTTGAATACCTAAGGTAAACAAATACTTCCTTATTCCGTGACCTTTCTTTTTAAATAAGATTAACTTTAAGGTAAACAAAAATAAAAGTAAACTCACATTGTCTTACAAAGAAAAATAAAGAGCAAAGGGGCCCAAATTTAGTTTTGCTCCGGGACCCCAGCAGCTAAACGTAGCCTCTGCTTCTAGAATGGCTAATTTATCAAATGTCTTCTGAGGATATTTTTTTCTTATTTTCACTGAAAGGTTATACAGGTTTTAATATGAAAAAGCTGAAACGTACTATAAGAATAAAATAAGGATGTTCCTACATTTTGACTAAACCTCCTACGCAAAACATGCCGAAACCTCCTTCAACACAAGACAATTTATAAATTTATTTAGAAAATGTACACATTGATATTCACGTTAAATGAATACAATTATTAGAATACTATTATTTACCTAATTTATTTATCAACAAATCGCATTCAAAAACTTAAAACAAAAAAAGTATCACCAAGAAAAATTACATCTGCACTTCACAAAAAACAAAATACGAAATAATTTGTTGCGCAATTACAGTAATTGAACAAAATAAAGGAAAATAAAATTATATACTTCGAGGCGTTAAATATAGGACGTAATCATTTCAATCAAATTTAAAGGAAGGGAGAAATTTGAGTTTGATGAAACCTCCTCCTCGCCTTACCCATACATTTTTTCTTACAAAATCTCAGTGATAAAAACTTTTTTCTCTTTTTTCTATTTTTCAATTTTGTAAAGGTATTTAAAATTGGATAAAATAATTTTTTGTATAGAGCTTAAGAATGGGCCAACTTTATTTCCTGTAAAATTGAAACTTCAATTTCACTTTTCTCAAAATCACCTTTTCTGACTTAACACCTTTGTACCCGGCGCCAAAGAAATATCTTGTCAGTTTCGAGAAATTAACAAAAACCCAAAAATTCTTTTTTCTAAAAAAAACCTCTTTATTTTCTGTTTTTACGTGGCTGGACTTGTTGATAAATTAATTTACGAAACATTAACCACTAGCCAATTATTTTTTAAACATTCAGACTTAAATAAGGATGCAACAAAGTGATAGAGTATTGGATTCACCCTGAGTTGATCAACTTTTTTCATTGATAACACCTGAAAACTTACCTGAGAATTTTTCTTTTTATGTCTGGGGTGCTCGCCGCCCCATACGATTTTTTTTCTTGTCTCGACCTAACCTACACGCTCTAGCTTTTTGGCACATTACTCCTGAATCACCCTGTATATCTTCCTGCATCTAGAAGGGAAAGCCCCTTGGTTTTTTCCGGCCTCTTTTTTTAATGGAAATCATAAGCAAGTGATTTTAAAAAACAATAGTTTAAAGAAAGAAACAAATTCCTTCTTCCTACTGATAAATTTTAATGTTGTATGTCAATATAGCACTCAGCGATATTACAGGTTGTTTGAAAAGTGTCAATTTTCAAATTTTAAGACTAACGTGAGACTAGCCTAACCACATTCTTAGAACCGTCAAATAAAGAAGTAATGCAGTTATTTGCGTTTTGCCAATAATAAGATGAGATGGATTTATTCCCTTTTTCCAATTATTGATTCAATTGATATTTTTATATTCTAAAAAAGAAGCCGAGAACAAACTGGCAAAAACAAGAATTTTATTTATTTAATCCGTTGATAGCCTAACGTTAGAATTTAATTACATACAATTTATGTACATACAATTTTAATAATAAAATTTTACCTAAAAAATAAATAATAACTATAATATGTTAAAAAAGTTTTCTTTAAATGTTTTGCTTTTGACATTGTCGTTTACAGATGAGATCAAAAAGTAATATTTATTGAAGACTGAAATCAATTGATTTAATAGGCTATTCACACCATAGTTTGTTCTGCTGAAAATCGGACATAAAGGCAATTGTCTTCTTATGCTAGTTTGACTATAGCTGAAATTTAGACGACACAGAGTTGATGGACATATTATTGAACCATTGATTAATTTGACAATAAAACAAAGCTGAATATATTTTCTATGTTGTAAAAGTGAAGGGAGTCTGTGAGAATAGGGTGGGTGTATGGATCTTTGGGACCATGGAAGAAAACGAAGGCAAAAACGCAAAAACCTCCTCTGTATACCTTCAAGTCTATTTATATGAACAGAATAGTAAGGAGCCCATATTACGCAGCCGTATTGAAGTACAGGTCTAACAAAGGAAATATAAAGAAGCTTGAGGACATAGGGATCACAGAAATCACGAGAAAATCGCTTGATAAAACCAAGAATCTTATTAGCTTTTTTTACTATAAAGTTATAATGGTCAGTAAACGTCAACTTAGTGTCAAGAATAACTCCTAAATCAGAGAACTCGGAAAGTTTACAGAGAGAAGAAGAATCTAAAATATAATTATAAGTTATAATTGTTTTTTTGCGTGAAAAACACATAGTTTTACATTTGTCTATATTCAAATAAAGTCTGTTAATATTGCACCATTCTCTAAATCTATGAAGATCTTCCTGAAGCTGTGAGCAGTCATTAATTGAGTTTATAATTTTGAAAATTTTAATGTCATCAGCGTAAATTAAAACAGACGAGTTTTTTATAATGGATATTATGTCATTTATGTACAAAATAAATAAAAGGGGACCTAAATGGCTACCTTGTGGAACACCAGAGTTGACATGAAATTGGTCCGATTGCTCATTTCTGAAAGTAACAGTATAACTTCTATTCTTTAAATATGACGAAATCCACAGTAAAAATTTGTCATTAAATCCTAAGGCCTTTAGTTTGTGGACTAAAGTCTTGTGGCACAATTTGTCGAAGGCTTTACTAAAGTCTGTGAACACACAGTCTACTTGCTTCCGGTTTTCAAAGGAATCAAGGCAAAAAGAAGTAAAATGGAGCAGATTAGTAGTAATAGTTTTTATATTATAAAATAAATATCCAATTTTAGAAAAGTAAAATTTACTCAAAAATGACTAACGATCTTATGAAAAAAAACAATCAAGTGTTAGTTTTTAATAGTTTCTATATTTTGATGAAGAAAGTTTGATTTTTATTTTTTATTTAAATAGTCAAATTTTAGAAAATGTTACATTTAAATTTTTCTGAAATTTGGAATGTAGATAAATAATTTCTGCAAAATTTCATACCAATTTCACTTAAAATAGTTTTTTCCGAAACATGTTTATAACGGTTTCTAACGATTTAGATTTTTTTTTTTCTACAAATGCGCCTTAATAAATCAAATTGCTCAAATTCATTCAAGATTTTGTTAGGCAGGGCAGCCACTGCAGAAACGTGCATTGTGTCAAATTAAAGGTAATGCCATCTTCTCAAATTCAGATGTTTTTCGGGGGATCGGGTCAAAATTCAGCTTTTCAAAATTCTGCTTTTTTAACGAAAATTCTGTTTTTCAAAATTCTGTTTTTTTTCTATTCTGCTTTTCAAAATTCTGCTTTTTAAAATTCTGCTTTTCAAAATTCTGCATTCAGCATTATACTTAAACAAAAAAATTCTGCCAATTCTGTTTTTTTTTTTATAGCATATGTGCTGACTAATGAAAAATACACCTCATTACCTAATGTAATTCAACATTGGTACTTTCCTAATTTATTTTGTTTAAGTGTCGGAAATATTTTTTAAAATGCATAGACTGACTTTCTTTCTAATAAAATCTATAACTCATTGGAACCGATGTTGTTTGATACAAAATATTCCTTTTCTTATTAAAATTTTTGATTTATTCATCTTTATTTGATAAATTAAAAAAAATTTGAATTATTTTCGGAAATGTTTAGTATTAATACAAAAATTAGTATACATTCAAAGAATGACAAATTATGTAGGTAAGTAATCAAATAAGCAGACAATTTATCAAGAAGATAATTTTACAGAATTTTGCAAAAAATTAAAAAAGGGTTTTTTTAAATTTTTGCAGAATTTTGAAAAACAGAATTTTGAAAAGCAGAATTTTGATAAACAGAATTTTGAAAAGCAGAATTTTGAAAGCAGAATTTTGTAAAGCAGAATTTTGAAAGCAGAATTTTGACAAAAGAATTTTGACCCCGGCAGAATTTTGACCCCAACCCGTTTTTCGGGTCAAAGGTTGTCAGTTTCATAAAGCAGCCTGCTTTAAAGTTAGAAGCGATGGAAGTGCGTTTTTTGGTATGTTGGTCGACAGTTAAGGAATTAGCATTAAAATACAAAATGGTGTTTTGGAAAAAGCTTGATAGATTCTTAACAACGACCCAAAGTATATGCAAAACTACGAATAAAATTCAGGAAAAAGTCTGATATAATACGCTGCGCACCGTTGAACTTATGGAGTTAAAAGGCAAATTTAATCTCGAATTAAAGCTAATAATGTCTACTTTTAAAAACCAGGGGTCTTTCAAGTCAGAAATTGGAACTTAGGTCATGCAGTCTGTTTTAAAGTTAGGAGCATTTTTCACTTCTAACGTTCCCACAGGAGACAGGATTGAGGGTGAAATGCCAAGCTTCGATCCGGCAGACCTCCCAATTTTGAAAGAAGATGTTATAACCTTTATTTTGACATCACTGAGTCATTAATTCCTATTGTTATTAAACATTTGCATAACACCTTTGGTCTAATTTTTCCTTGTATTGTAATGATTTTAAAAATACTTTGTATGGATAAAAAAAATTCGTTGATGAACGAATTAATTTTTTTTCTGATATCTACATATATGTACGTATGTTTAACGAATCTTATTTATATAAAAAGTTTAAAAAATTAAATCAATTTGAAATTTAAGAACAAGTTCGTGAGATCGAGTCGTGCATTTTGTTTTTCATCTACATTGAAATGATACACCTATAAGTTTATTATAACAATTTTTTACTTGAACTTGGACGGAATATTTGATCCTTTTTTTCAAAATGATAGTCCAAAATCATTTTCCTAGGGGCCCCGCAAATTTACTCTCTCACACGCCTCATTTTGGTCTAGCGCCGCCTCTGGCTCTACGCATTGTACTTTTGAAATAAAGGTCTCTAAAGAATTGTGATAAGATTGCTGAACGAATATAAACAAAAAATTACCAAAGTTTTTTCGAAAAATGTAGCTTAGATTATACAAATTGTTTTTGGTTTTTTCAAAAAAAAAAAATTTACACCCTTATACCTACCAACGTACGAAAAATACTTTAAATACCAAATATACGAAACGTATCAAATACATGAAATATACGAAATGTACGAAACACACGAAGCATGCGAAAGTAACGAAAGTAACGAAACATGCGAAACACAGGAAACATACGAAAAATGCGAAACATACGAAAGTAACGAGTAACGATATTATTGATGCGGGTACTAGTATCAAAAGTAACGTATACATGCGGGTACTCATTTTGTCGTTACTTTAGGGTTTTTTCCTTTTTTTTTCAAGTGACTTGTGAACCCTTTAAAACTTCTTCGATCGATCGGAAAATTTTTTGCAGTTATTTAAGTTCCAAATGGCACCCATCCTGGCTATGTATATCAAAAAATAGGACCACTTTTTTTTACTCCACCCTAGCGTTCACATCATTGGGGCAGCAACATAAAATTTAATCTGAAAAAAATATTACCTTAGGAAATGAAATAAATTTTTATTTCTTAAAGAAAAATAACATAATATCTTGAGGCCTCAAACAATATTACTTGAATAATCTTAGCGACCAACAAATGATAGGTACATCAGGGTGTTTAAAAAAAATGAGAGCGTATACGTAAATTTTTGTCCGTTCCCTAGATATCAAAGGGTCCCCAACGCGCCATAACGTGAAACAACGCGATACAAAGCGAACAACAAAATTAAAACACCACACCCAGGAAAGGAGGACAGTAGTCCTAGTAAGACAAAAATAAAAACTTAATTAAATTAAACATTTAAATATTTCTCTGGGGGGTCGCGTCGTGTCGGGTTGTGTCACGTTGTGTTGCGTTGTGTCGCGAAGTGTCGCGTTGTGTCACGTTGTGTCGCGTTGTGTCGCGTCGTGTCGCGTTGTGTCGCGTTGTGTCGCGTCGTGTCGCGTCGTGTCGTGTCGCGTCGTGTCGCTTTGTGTCGCGTCGTGTCGCGTTGTGTCGCGTTATGTCGCGTCGTGTCGCGTTGTGTTGCGTTGTGTCGCGTCGTGTCGCGTCGTGTCGCGTTGTGTGGTGTTGTGTCGCGTCGTGTCGTGTCGCGTTGTGTCGCGTTGTGTAGCGTTGTGTCGCGTAGTGTCGCGTTGTGTCGCGTTGTGTCGTGTTGTGTCGCGTCGTGTCGCGTCGTGTCACGCAACATGCGTCATGGAACATACAACATGTAACATGCAACATGCAACATTTTACATGCAACATGCAACTTGCAACATGAAATATGCAACATGCTACATGTCTCATGAGACATGCGATCACTTACCGATCCCCAGGAGCTGCTTACCGATGTGCACTGGTCGACGACCACGGACAGACTGAATAATTTGTGTGTGGTGTGGCCCTTTTTATAGGAAAATATGACCCCTCCCCCCAGAGAAATATTTAAAAGCTGAAACACAATCACGCTTTGCCGTCGATTTTGACAACTGCGAAAAGTTCAACTATAGGAAATCTGTGTATCCTCACACAATGACGCTTTTCTTACGTACGCTTTTTTTGACAAACGTAAGGAAACGTAAGAAAGCGAGCAAAAGTTCAACCAGACTGAACTTTTGCTCGCTTTCTGACATTTAACAGACATAGTTACAGTCACCCACATTATTATTGCGCCAAATGTGAATAAAAAAAAATAAATTATTGCAAAACTATGTGTGTTTTTTAATTTCTCTATATAGATTTTGCACAAAAAAACGACATCGAGATATTTTAAATCAAAACAATTTACGTATTAAAAACAAAAAAAATTTAATGATGTTTTAGACTGAGTTTTATTGTTAAAAACAATATATTTTGATTGGTTTTGTTTTTATAACTATAGGATTAAAGAATAAACAAATTTCTATGCATTTTTTAAACACATTAATATCCTTTTTCATTTTTCCACAATTAAATCAAGATAAACATTGGCCCAATAATTTTGTGAGTGACTGTGTTTTTTTTATTTGACAGCAGATTTTATGTTGCAATCAGCTGTTCAAAGTCAAAGTGACAGAAGCGCGCTTTGAGGATTTCTCAACGTAACGCAACGAAGCGACGCCCTAAAGCGTGATTGTGTTTCAGCTTTAAATGTTTAATTTATTTATGTTTTTATTTTTGTCTAGTAGTCCTCCGTTCCTAGGTGTGGTGTTTTAATTTTGTTGTTCGCTTTGTATCGCGTTGTTTCACGTTATGTCGCGTTGTGTAGCGTTGTTTAGCGTTGTGAAGCGTTGTGTAGCGTTTGCGTATACATATATTTTGAGTAATAAATGATAAATGACAAACAAACTGTTCATCAAAAGAGACAAATAACATATTTTCCATGGTTTTACTAATGTACAGAATATCTTCCTTTTCCTCAGGGGCGTACGTTAAGTTGTCGGGGCCTCCGCTCCGGGGCAAGACTTAATTTTGGGGACCCTTTGATATCTAGGGAACGGACAAAAATGTACGTATACGCTCTCATTTTTTTTAGACACCCTAATGTACCTATAATTTGTTGATCGCTAAGATTATTCAATAAGTAATATTGTTTGAGGCCTCAAGATATTATGTAATTTTCCTTTAAAAAATAAAAATTTATTTCATTGGGACCTCTGAGGTAATGTTTTTTTTTTTTGATTAAATTTTATGTTGCTGTCCCAAATGATGTGTACGCTAGGGTGGAGTAAAAAAGTGGTCTTATTTTTTGATATACATAGCCAGGATGGGTGCCATTTGGAACTTAAATAACTGCAAAAAATTTTCCGATCGATCAAAGAAGTTTTAGAAGGTTCACAAGTCACTTGAAAAAAAAAATGAAAAAACCCTAAAGGTGAATATGGAGTTTTTTGTATGTCAGTAGATTTTCTATTTGTTTTACTCAGTTTTTTTGATTCGAAAAAAATTTACATTTATTATTTGTTGTTCAATTTTCATTACAAAATTGCGATTTAATTTAGTTAAGGCCTTTACAGCAAGAATCCATGGGCGGCTAGCACCCCAGACATAGTAAGAAAACTTGTCAGGTAAGTGTCAGGTGTTATTAATGAAACAAGTTGACTCTGTGTTCGCTCCAAAATCTACTGCTAAAATTTTGTAATCTACTTTATTTTGCAAAAAATTTTTGAAAGTGGCAACACAACGCTCTTTCAACCAACGCAAGAAAGTCCTTTAATATTTTGGTTTAAGTAGAAATACGCTAGTCTTCTATACAAATAACTTTTAATTTGTACCATTTTTTACTTTATAAAGTAACTTTTGCTTTGAAAGGTCACGTCTCTTAAAATGCGCAATAAACAAATAAATTTTAGGGGCGGCAAAATCGGTAGCAAGAAGCACATTTAAATAACTATTCATTAAAGATAGTTATCAAGTCCTAATGATTAAAAGTTAAAAACTTATTTTAAAAAATATTTAAAAAAAAAAATCAAACTAGGGTATTAAAAAGCCACTACGATACCTATATGTAAAACCAAGTCACAAACGGAATGCGAACAAATAACGAAAAATCAAATTTCCACGCAGTATTAGGAACGCTTTTGGTTTTTATCACATTCCCCGAAGAATGAAAACGAAAAAAATTGAGAAAAAAAAGTATATGAGACCAAAATTCAAGTTGTCATTCGACCCCTTTATTCTATGAAAAAAAAATAAAGATTTTCAAAAATATCACTTGAATTGAAGTGTTGAGAATGAGAAGTGGCCCATTCTCCAAAGCTTATCACTGTTTATTAAAGCTGAATTGGTCAAGTCCAAAGGCTAATTTGACACCTTCCATTTTTGTTCAATGGAGAAATATGTTATTATTACTAGCAAATGCGAACATCGTAAAAAAATCATTGGTGGTATGTAGAACCACGAAATACTTTTTTTAAGTAAAAACAAACAATAATGGGGTTATTAGAAAAAAAGTAGTTTTGTTTTCTTTTTAATTTCTCGAAAACGACAAGACTCTTTTGCATACGGTTTTCTGTTTTTGTTTGAAAACACATTACAGCATAGAATTTTGAAAACTTAATTAGTGCTTAATTATATAAAATATTTTTTTCGTATTTTGAAAATTATTTTTTTCAAAAATCTATTCCATAAAACAGGTTTAATTAAAATTAATATAAAAGAAAAGGTTTCGGCTTTACAAAAAAAAATAACACGTTAAAATGGGTTAATCGTTGATTTTTAGTAATTTTTTTTCAAAAATAAGACATTTTTTTTTAGAAAATTGCTCTCCTGACTAAACGGTACGGAATGGACCCCCGTACTTTGATTTTTTTCTTGTTTCAACCCAACCTACATATCTTTTTGAATCAGTCTGTATTGAAGTAAAAAAAAATAAAATAAACATATAAAAGTACGAAAATAAATTGTTACCTTTTTCCAAGGTACTGTTGCATATCGATAAAAAACAGTTAACACCCCTTTTTCCAAGATGGCGGCCAAATGGGGGGCTTTCAACCCCGAAAACTGGATTGTATACTCACATTAACCTCCCCTACAGATCAAAACAAAAAAATCTTGTCCTACCCAAAATGTAAGGTTCGGTCAAATTTTTGTAACATTCCAATGGACTATATATATCTTCCTGCATCTAGCAGGGAAAGTCCCTTGCCGCCCTTGTTTTTTTCCGGTCTCTTTTTTTAATAGAAATCATAAACAAGTGATTTTAAAAACAATAGTTTAAAGAAAGAAACAAATCCCGGCTTTATTATCTTCTTCCTACTGATAAATTTTAATGTTGTATGTCAATATAGCAATGACACTCAGCGATATTACAGGTTGTTTGTAAAGTGACAATTTTCAATATTTTGATGAAGAAAGTTTGATTTGTTTTTTAATAGTCAAATTTTAGAAAATTTTAAATTAATTTTTTTCTGAAATTTGGAATGTAGATAAATAATTTCTGCAAAGTTTCATAACAATTTCACTTAAAATAGTTTTTTTCCGAAAAATGTTTATAACGATTTCTAACGGTTTTGATATTTTTTCTAAAAATGCGCCTTAAATCAAATTGCTCAAAATTCACTCAAGATTTTGTTAGGCCTAACTCATCGAGCTAAAGAAAATTTCAAATTTGAAGTGAAAGAGGGCTATTAGTAGTTACGAAAACCACAGGTCTTCCCGTCTGCATTAGGCACTGTTGGGCGTTGGCTTAATAAAGTGCATGGTGTATCTCATAGGTAGAGCATAAAGACGATATTGGTGTTAAATTAAATGTAATGCCATCTTCTTCTCAAATTCATACGTTTTCCGGGTCAAAGGTTGTCAGTTTCATAACAGAGCTGGTTTTAAGGTTAGAAGCGATGGAAGTTTCATAAAGTCTTGTTTTTTTAATTTGTTGGTCGACGAGTTAAGGAATTATTTCAATATAAAAAAAAAAAAAAAGTCATTAGCATTTAAATACAAATGATAGATTCTTACGACCCAAAGTATTAGACTGATATAAAAAAATTTTTTTTTTCTTTTGTTCAAAGCATTGTTGAAAATATTGTTGGAAATGACGACAAAAAAATACTGCAAAAGTTTCAGCCCTTAATGTTAACATTTAGTACCGCCGCATCGCAATTTTCTATTTCCCATACGATTTGTATGGGAAAGATTGTGTATTTGTGTTTAGAATTTTGTATTTTTTTAATGGTTCATCAAAAAGGCTAGATTTAATCATTTTCTTGTATAAAATTGAACGCTCTACAAGATTGCATTTATGAAATTAAAAAAAAACGGACGCGAAAAATTAATTAAAATAATTTTTAGTTGAAAAAATGAATAATTCGAATTTATTGAAGAAATCTAATATGATAGTTTTAGGGGTTTGTGAGTTATATAAAAGGATCTGTGAAATAAAAACACAGCATAGAATACAAAAATTCGAAAATTTTACCAAATTTTTTGAAAAACATAATAATTTCGTCAAAAAATCGGAAAAAAATGAGAAAAAAATTACTTTTTATATTTTAAAGTTGAATAACTTCGAAACGCGGGGGTAAATCAAAAAAATTTAATCTCAAATTAAAGCTAATAATGTCTACTTTTAAAAACCAAAGGTCTTTCAATCCAGAAATTGGAACTTAGGTCATGCAGCCTGTTAGGAGCGTTTTTCACTTCTAAGGTTCCCACAGGCTTGAGGGTAAAATGCCAAGCTTCGATCCGGTAGACCTCTTAATTTTGAAAGAAGATGTCATTAAATCCTATATTAATAACATTTGCATAACACCTTTTGTCAAAGCTTTTTCTTGTATTTTAATGATTTTAAAAATACTTTGTATAGATAAAAAAAATTCGTTGAAGAACGAATACATTTAACAAATCTTATTTATAAAAAAAAATTAAAGCAATTTGAAAGTTCGTGAGATCGAGTCGTGCATTTTGTTTTTCATCTACAAGTTGAACATAACTTGGGGATTTTTATCTTCAACTTCTGAATTTTGTTTTGTTCACGCAAAGTTGACGTTTTTCACTTTCGATTTCAAACTCGAGAGTTGATAAACCTTCGGTTTTTTTAACTTCCGGAAAAAGTAAAAGTTTGCCAACCAAACTTGAGGTTTTGCTTCAAAATTATTTTTTTTTTTTAATTTTCTTGTCAAAATTTAATTTTGATGTATAATTTTGAAACATTTTTGAATTTGACTTTTTTTTTGACGTGATAACGTCTTATAATCGATGAACCAGGGTAGCATCCACGAAAAAGTGACTCCATTTTCTCCCGTTCCACTTGAAATTTTTAGCAGTGCGGCAAAAATGTCAATTCAAAATAAACTATTAGAGATACAAAAATATTCTATAGCTTTTTTGAAAGATATCAACCTAAAGTTGAATAGGTACACATGTATAAATTTTAAAAATTCCGTCATTTAATAGGGTATATAGGAGTAAACCAAAATTTAAAAAAAAGTGGCTATTTTCTAAAATCGACGTTATAGAAAGTTGAATTTTTGTTGATCGATGGATAAATTTATTGTTAGGCTGACAATACTATTGAAAAAATTCAAAAAAATTTCAAAACCAAGTTATAAATGGTTTTTTAAAACTGAAACATGGGGTAGATCTTTGAAAATGTAGTGATTATAGGTAGGGGAAATTTTTTTTAACAATTTGAAAAACTTCATTCGAAAGATAATAAAAAAGAAAGTTAGGGGTCTAATACCGAATTTTTTTTAAGTCTCTGCGCTTATAAATATGAGTTTTTGAAGAACATCTACTTTTTTGGGGTATTTTCGGGTGAGTTTTAATTTTTTTTAATTTTTCGTAGCGTTCAAAAAATCTCAAACTTATTGAACATGTCGCGAAAAATTGGTATTTTAAAATGATTTTTGACCGAATAACGGGAAAAACAAGTTTTTTTTTGACATTTTTTAACGGTTTTTTTATTTTTATCTTTTTTTCGTCAACTGATAAATTTGTGCAAAATTTCAATTAATTTTGTAGTCACAATTTTGAGGTAAGGGTAAAATAACACGTTATTTCTTTTGAATTCTTCCTTATTTCGTGACCTTTCTTTATTAAAATATTTTGTTCTTTTTCGTCGGCTACAGGTCTGATTTGAATATATATTTTATTACCTAGTTCTCGATCGACGTTTCGATTGTGGTTACAATCTTCTTCAGGATCTAAGAAAAATATTTCTAAAAATTGCTATTATAAATAAAATTTATACTTATCTTAAAGTTTTTATATCAATGGATTTCTTTTTATTCTTGTTTGATTTCTTGGTTATATTCAAATATTTCAAAACTCAAAAAAGGAAAATGTCTCGAAATTTCAAAATATAAAAACTTTTTTTATCATTTGATAAGAAATTCAAAAAATTTCTTATCAAATTTAACTTAAAGAAATTGAGTTGATTATAAAGTTCAAGTTAGAAATTCCTTTTAACAAACTGACTATAAATACTGCTAAGCCCTTCACAATCTGTTAACAGTATTCTCTGTGTCTAAAATATATAGCATTTCCAATGCCATTCTTTTATTATAATGCTTTTCTATCTGTAAAATATCTACATTGTTATAATCTGGTCTATAGACGAGGGAGTCTATACAATGTAAAGCTAGGGCAGTTTTTTGTGAATGTCCGTTATTAATATCCGATCTATGACCGGCTATACGATTTTTTAGCTTCTGCATGGAAGTACCTACATTTAACTGATGGACAAAAGTTTGCTCCATCACCTAAACATTTGATTTTATATACTATATCTGATTTATCGTTTTTAGAAAATTCACCTTTTAAATTCGAAAAAAGTGAACTTCTCAAAACATTTACTGATTTAAAAGCTAAACGAACACTATCTTTGTTTCTAATAGGAGCGTCTTGAATTCGATTCGAAAGATGAGGAATATACAAACAACTTCTGTAGGAAAACTGTGTTGTATTTGTTACTAAATTTGGTCGAACCAACGGGTTGAAATATTGATTCAACAAAGTTTTTATTATATTTATTGGAAAACAATTTGATATCAAAACATCCATGATTTTTTTAATGTTATTCTGACGAAAGGCAATATCACTGATATCAAATACTCTAGTTATAAAATTTTTTGCTGTATTAATAATGATCTGTTTTGGCTGTTGGGAATTATAATAAATAAGGCGACCTGATGATGTTGGTTTTTTATACCAATCAAATATTAAATGGTTATTTTTTCTAATTACAAGAACGTCAAGGTATGGAAGTTGTCCATTATTTTCATATTCAACTGTAAATTGAATTTTTGGATGAAAACCGTTCAGTGCATCTAGAATTGAAGTAACATGACTAGATTTAAGTATAACAAAAATGTCATCAACATATTTAGTAATAATTTTAGGTTTATTAGGAATATTATCAAAAACACTGTCCAATAAAGGTTCCATAACAATATCAGCCAATATTGGAGATGCAGGGCTGCCCATCGGAACTCCTTGTTTTTGTTGATAAAATATTTTATCAAATTCTAAATAGTTTTTATCTATAACACCAAATCGTAATATTTCTAAGAATTTCAACTTTGGAATCCTAGTATGATTTTTAATAATATCCCAACTTTTCTCAACCAATTCTAGTGCTAATGGAATAGGAATGTTAGTGAACAATGACACAACATCAAAAGAAACAAGAATATTATCCTGTTCTAAAATAATTGGTGATACTATTGAGATAAAAGATGATGCATTTTTAACATTGTATTTGGAGTTAACAGTAACATATTTTAAAATTTTAACAATGTATTTCGATAACTCAAAGCAAGGAACTTTAAGTGAAGAACAAATCGGTCTGAGAGGTACATTTTGTTTATGTATTTTAGGCAAACCATAAATTTTCGGACTATTTGCAACATAAGTCGTCATACATTTTTTCTCAGTTTCATTAATATATTTATTTATGAATAAGTCTTTTACGAGTTTATTATTTCGACTTTGTACTTTATTTGTTGGGTCGCTTCTTAAAATTGAATATGTATTCCTATCAGCCATCATATTATTCATTTTATTAAAATAATCAGTTTTTAAAATTGCAACCGTAACGTTGCCTTTATCAGCGGGAACAATATAAATCTCTGGATGTCTCCTCAAAAACTTTTTAGTATCATTAAATATTTTATTCAAATATTTATTTAATGCCCAGTGCCTTGAAAACAAATAACGGGGCCTGGACCAATTCCTGTAAAGAATCACTCAATTTGCTACTAAATACTCATTTTCCGAGTAGCTCAAACATCATAAACAGAGTCGACCCATCAGGGCCAGACACAAATTCAAAAAACAATCTCGGTCTGATTACAAGAGATAAGCTAAAGTGGGCCATCAACGCCTTCAAACCATGCAAATCCGCTGGACCGGATGGTATAATACCAGCCGAACTTCAAATGGCATCAAATATTCTAATTCCCATCTTAGAGATCATTCTGAATGGATGTGTAAACTTGAAACACATCCCTGCCCTATGGAGAGAAGTTAAAGTTGTATTCATACCCAAAGCAGGCAAATTCTCTCAGGTCAATCCGAAAGACCTCCGACCTATCAGCTTATCATCATTCCTTCTTAAAACTCTAGAACGAATGATTGATATCCACTTGCGTAATGTCATAGATCCCAATCTTATATCTACAGCACAACACGCTTATTGTAAAGGGAAATCGGTTGAAACAGCACTACATACTGTAATGCGCACTATTGAATATTCCCTCCATCACAAAGAGTTCACCTTAGTTGCATTTCTTGATATTAAAGGCGTGTTCAACAACGTCAGCAACATAGCAATCACAAATGCACTGAAGAGCCTTAAAGTAAATAGCTCACTGAGCGAGCTAATAGACCTTATGCTGAAAAGCAGAATTATTAACTCAACTCTAGGAGATTTCTCAGCAAGAAGATCTGTTAGTAGAGGTACACCACAAGGAGGGGTACTCTCCCCACTCCTGTGGAACTTAGTGGTTAACGAACTACTAGTCAATCTAGAAGTAGATGGATTCAAAGTGATTGCATACGCTGACGACGTCGCCATTGCTGTATCAGGAAAACATCTCTATACATAGAGCTAATGCAAACTGCTCTCAATAAGCTACTAAAATGGGCAACAAACTGTGGATTGGGGGTAAATCCTCAAAAAACAAAACTGGTCCTCTTTACAAAGAAATATAAAATTCCACAACTAGACCCCCCCCTCTAGTAATGGTGTTCCACTTAATTTTGCCAGCGAAGCCAAATACCAGGGTCTTATTTTGAATAGCAAATTAAACTGGAAAACCAACATACAAGAAAGAATAAGAAAAGCCACAGTGGCACTCTTTTCTTGCAAAAAAGCTATAGGGAATAAATGGGGACTATCCCCTAAAATAACTCATTGGCTATACACTGCAGTCATTAGACCTATTCTCACTTACGGGATAGCAGTTTGGTGGACTGCTCTGAAAAAAGTAACATATCGTGACAAGTTAAGCAAAGTCCAACGTTCAGCCTGCATGTGCATCAGCGGAGCTCTCCGTTCGACACCTTCCGCCGCTCTTGATATATTACTCAATCTTCCACCCATAGATATATTCAGCAAGCAGGTGGCCGCGAGCACTGCTATAAGACTCCAAGCCATCTCTCAATGGACCAATAACTCTATTGGTCACACAAATATTCTGAATTCATTCGGATCAATCCACAGTCGCTCTGACTATACCACCCCACAATTGGTTTTTGGCAATAATTATGAAGTCACCATCCCAAATAGATCAGAATGAGACAATGCCGAGTTTCTGAGAGATGATTCAATTCATTTCTGCACAGATGGTTCTAAAACCAATGAAGGAGTGGGTGGCGGGGGTTACTCAGATAGACTTAATGTTAGTCTCTCCTTCCGTCTCCCTAATCACTGCAGCGTGTTCCAAGCGGAAATAATGGCGATTAAAGAAGTATTGACTTGGCTCAAAGAAAACGTGATATCTACATCGGATATCCGCATCTTCTCTGATAGCCAGGCCGCCCTTAAATCGTTAGCTTCGGTTATCACAAACTCCGTAACTGCCTGCGACTGTCGATCATCTCTCATGGAGATGTTAGAACAGTTTAACATTCACCTCTTTTGGGTGCCGGGTCACAGAGATATTCTGGGAAACTGTGAAGCAGATGAACTCGCCAGAAATGGAACTCTAATACCAATTTTACCCAATAAGGCAAATATTTGTATACCAATCGCAACGTGCAAACTCATGCTGAAGCAAGGAGCTATAGAGGCAACAAACATACGATGTTCAAACATCATAACTTGCCAAACGACCAAGCAGATCTGGCCTAGGCTAGATCCAAAACGTTAAAAAGCTCACCGCTTGATTAAAAGCTCCAACTGGTTTAATTAGTGAGGAATCATGGTATCACAACGGACCAATTAGTGGTCTAGGTGTGTCAGTCGTTTTCCTGACAGCCATTTCTACCTAACCTAACCTATATATTAGGGTGCTTCTTAAAAATCAATTTTCGAAATTTTAATGGGACACCCTTTCATTTTGTTCTTCCTGCCTTAAATATAAACTGGGTAAAATTTGGTCCAGTTTAAACACGTTCTAGGGGTCGCTACCACAATTCAAAGTTTTGAAAAATACACCAAATTTTGTTTTTTTTCTCAGAAAATTTTAAAATTTTTAATCAGAATTAAGTACCTTACATTAAATCTCTAACTGTTTTGAAAGAAATTTTAATAAAAATACAGCGGAATAAAAATGAAGTTTAATTTTGAATATTTTTGAATTTGAAATTTTTTTTGTGTTATTCTGTAGAATAGCTAACTGAGTGATCTTTCTTAATTGAAAAATTCAATGATTTTATCTTTGTTTATGAGCCTAATATCTTTATTCGAAAGACAGTTAACTGACTGTTTATTAGAAAATTGAAAAATCGGGTCTTAAGCGTAGTTTGTATTGTAACAAAAAAAATTTTGTTGAAATTGATCTTTTTTTTTACTTAAATCTTTATCTAATGGTAGCGACCCCTAAATTTTAATATTAAAATCGGAAAAAAATACCATATACTATGCTTATTATGGTAGAACATAATTCAGGGGTGTCCCATTAAAAAATCGAAAAAAAAATTTTTTCGATCATATAAGAAGCACCCAACTATATATAGACCTAAATCCTGATTCAATTCGGATTCAAATCGCCATACAAACGGGGTAACAGTTGATTTATTTTCGTTATGATTTATTTTCGTTATGTTGTTTTGGTAGGTGTTCGGGAAATGAGACTTAAAGCTTAAAACACAAGTATGTGGCTGCGTTCGCGTTACCGATTTTTAGTCGCCATGCGATTTTATTTGGAAATTTATAAAATGTTTTATTTTATTTATATCGACCACAAGTTCACGCCTATTGATCAACTTTTTTAATTGGAAAATAAAATTAATATAAAAAGAAAGGAGTTGACTCAACTTACGCCCATAGTAAAATATCACGAATATAGTGAGATATTTATTTCAATTCGTTAAATAATACTTAAAAATATAGTTTTGAATATAATGCATTTAAAATTGTCATTTACAGACTCGAGCTTTTTGGAGAGACGAATTTTTAATGATTGAAACCAACTCATTTATATTATAAATAAAATAAATAAAATTGGCTGCCCTGAGGGACGTCTGAATTGACAAAAAATTCTTTCGAACACATATTACATCTAAACAAAAGGACGTGAAGTTAAATAAATTAGTAACGATAGATCACATATAATTGACGTACAATGAAAGGTGAGTACATTACCCTTCAAGCAAGAAAACGGAGTTCAGATATTATTGCTCCATTTGGAAACACCAAATCTGAGATTAGACGAGTTTACACTCACACCACCACACTCACAAATTTTTGTGTATGAACACAAAGTCGAATGAGAAGCGTGGCGAAAAATGCGAAAAGGAGAATTGAAGAAAGAAAAACAAAAGCAAGAAAATGACAAAGCGCCATTTTGTTATTTATTGCAGATTGCAGTTTCTCGCGTGTTGTGGTCGTCGTTCGTCATTTTTCTTTTAACATATTGTAATATTTTTACTCAAATAAAGGTAGGTACGCGTTGCTAAAATGTAGCTTACCAATTTTCTTATAATACATTTTGTGTTTTTGTAGAAAACTTTCTTCTCGCGAAGACCACCACCAACATTCAACAGCTACAATTCTTTTCAACATTTTATGGAATTACATCAACCACCACTCCAACTTCAGTCGCTGGCCAGTGTCTACAAAAAATGATGAAAATAATGTTTGTGAAAATAAAATAAAAAATTTTGAGTGTAAAAAAAAATAAATCGTGTCCTTTTTTTTGCAAATGGCTTCAAATGCCAAACGTCATTCCTTTTTTCGATTCTTTTCTGGTTCTTTTTGTGCTCCGACTCGGTTCCTTTTTCTCGGAATGGAGAATTTCACCACAACAATGCAATGCAATCGGCTCCGCGGTGATTATAATTTCCATACTAATTTGAGCCGCCGTGGAGCCCGTTTCGTTGTCGAGCTCGGACTCACTTCGGAGCCGATTCGGACCGAGGTCGGACTCGTTTGCTTGAAGGGTACATACAATTGACTCAAACAGTTTTGGTATCATAGATCATTTAGCTTTAGGTCGGTAATTCATTATTTCGTTTTAAGGACCTTTCTTGTGCACAGGAATAATTAATGCAGTTTTCCAGATACCTATTATGGATATGACAAATAAGAAACTCATTTTTTTAAGAAAGTGGATGTCCAGTGAGGGCCTGGACTGAAACAGTTATCCAGTTCTTTGAGCAACGGTATCTTCGTTTATTTAAAAATTAATAGAGTTTAAATGAGGGAAATTCAGCTCAGCAGAAGAATAGTAAGAAGTGTCTTCTTCAAAGAAGCTTGCAAACATATTATTTGAGATAACCTCAGGTTCATTATTAGTTGACGATGAATTTGAAATTGAGATAGATTGGGCGAACGTTCGGTATTCGGCCGAATATTCGATATTCGGTCAGGGACCGATCTAGCTTTTTTGCCGCTCTGGGCAAAAGTATAATTTGCCGCCCTTTAAAATCACACCTTGAAAAACATACAAAAGTTATTGTCGTAAGTATGTTATGTCGATATCTAATATCCAAATACCAAATGTCAAATAGTTCTTCTAGTAGAGTAACTAAAGCTCAAAAATTGGCAATATTAGGGAGCCCGGCCGAACAGATTAGATTTTGATGATCTTTTTTTTCAAACGTCGGTAATTAAAAATACTTTAAAGTCTATAGATTAAAAGTTGCCGGTGTTGCCGTTTTGATTTTTTAAATTTAATTGAAAATTTTTGTGAACAAAAAAATTTGTTTTCAAAAATTTTTCTTAAATTTCATAAATTAATTGATGTCAAAAGATTGTCTATGAAATTCAACGAAAAAAAATATATGGGAGTGAGGGACAGTCTTCCATCGTTCAAGCGATAGATGCAATTTTCTTATTAATTGACTTCAAACACAACAAAAAAAATTTAAACACAACTGCAACACCTACAATATTTAAGTATACATTTTTAAAAAGCTAGAAGCTGAGTCACATTTATAAAATTAAAATTAAGATAACTGAATGAAGGGCTTATGAAAGAATGGTAATTGAACTCAGATTTTTGGAAAAAAAATTATTGACAAAATTTTAACATGTCGTTTTTAAAACTTTTTCGTAATATGAAATGCATTTATTTTTCAATTTTTTTGAGGCCACATTTATTATAGTTTGAAATTATAAAAGGGAATGTCAATATGTATTACAGTTTATGAAAACAATTAAAAAGTATTTCATTTTCGAAGAACTTTTTTTAATAGAAGTTTTGAAAAAAAATGAACTTATTTTTTTTTAAAGTTCAACATTTAAATATAAAGTTATTTTTTATTTATTCAATAGCCCTTATTGTTGAAAGTTAAATAGCAAAAGTTTAAAGTACTTATTTGCTAAAATCTTTGAGAAAATCAATTATTTCAGTGCAAAAATTCAGTTTTTATCAAAAAAACACACTGAAATTGAAGTAATTTTTAATTTTTTTTTTCAAAATTGTGATATATATTATATTATGATATATTCGGAATTCAACTGATAATATTTATGGGCAAAAATATTTTTTAAATAAATTCATATTTTATTAGAAAAAGTTTGGAAAAAAGTACCTAATTTTAAATTTTTTTTTAAACCTTTTTTTTTAATTCTGAGTTTGAGGACCATTTTTTCAAAAACTCTTAATTCAATTTAGTGGCTTTAAATTTAAGAGATAAGAATGAGCTTCTGGCTTTTTAAAAATGTATTTTAAAATATTGCAGGTGTTGCCGTTGTTTTCAAAATATTTGTTTTTGTGTTTGAAGTCAGAATGTGAGAAAACTGCATTTATCGCTTAAACGATGGAAAATTGTCCCTTACTCCCTCATATTTTTTTTCCTTAAATTACTTATAGAGAATCTTTTGCTTCCATTTGTTTTATGAAATTTAAGCCACAAAAATGGTTTTGTTAAAAAAATTTAATTTTAATTTAAAAAAACAATACGGCAATATCGGCAATTTTCAATCTATAGACTTTAAAGATAGACTTTTTAATTACCTACGTTTGAAAAAAAAAATCGTCAAAATCAGAGCTGTTTGGCCGGGTTCCCTAATAATTTCCTTTAGTTACTCTACTATTCTGGCTGCCTTATAAACAGTATGCTTGTTCAAAAATTTCTCCGAAACTACTTAACATTTTGAAATAACTGTTTTGTTTTTGTTGATATAGTGGTGTGTATCTTTCCTTATATCAATTATTCAATGAAATGATTTTGGCTTTTAAAATCTACCCCAAAACTTTTATTTTATTTATTATTATTATTTTATCAATTTTACATAAATGTACAAATTAATATACAGTGGCTCCCACGACTAATCAGACATTGAAAAAAAAAAGAAATTTTGGAAGTGCAATTGTTCAAAGAAAATGTATGGGTGATGTGAAACTTAAACATCATATTTCATCATAAGCGACGTATTATATTTATTTTAAATAAATAAAAACAACATTTTTAATAAAAACAACAAAAAACAAAAACAACATTTTTAATAACATTTTATCTTCCACGAAGTGTAAGTTTCTAACACCAGAACTTGCCCATGCCATGACCGATGTCCGATCCACCGCCATGTTTCACAATTGCCCGTTTATGTTTATGGGAAAATTCTTCATTTGCTTTTCTCCATACAAAATAAAAAGTCTGTAGTGTACGGGGTGTCGGGGGCTCTAAGTTTTGTATTTAAAATAAAAGCCCCCGCACACTACAAACTTTCTATCGTCCGACAGTTTAGTCGTATGGGCTTCTAGTGTACGCACTACAGTCCGCTAGGAAATTTTTTAGTTTGAAGGCAATTGTGTAGCAAAACAAGCTTTTTTTCGATCAAACAAACTTTTTGATCGGCCGATACTTAATCGTTGTAGTGTGCGCACTCTCATTCATTTTTATTCTGATAAAGAGGCCGACTAAACTATCGGCCGATAGAAAGTTTGTAGTCTGCGGGGGCTCTTTAAGGTCAGGCGCACACATGCGATTTTGATCGCGCGATTATTCAGTCGCAAATTAGATGACAACAATTTCAATGACTGTAGACATAATTTTCAAATTTTTAATCGCGGGAAGCATGTGTGTTTACAGGCATTGAAATCCTTGTGATCTATTTTTGCGACTAAAATCGCATGTGTGCGCCTAGTTTAATACATCAAGAATACATTTTCTTAGAGTAATTGCACTGTTGAAATTTGTATTTTCTGTGTCCGATTAGTCGTGGGAGGCACTGTACTTAAACCAACTGCTGCAAAACTTTTTTCATTTGATATCAAAGCCAAAACCGTTAAGCGTTTTTGTGTCATGGTAGACCGTAGATAGTTTTAAATGATTTTTCAATTTGGAAAATCTTCCTTCTGCACTTGAAAGTGCAATACATAGATATATGTATTAGGACCGAATCTTAAATTGGTTTTTACATTTTATAAAACCTCTTCAGGTAACATCTTAAATAATGCATAACATAACACTGACAACTCCTCGGAGAGTTCTAATCTCAAAAACGTGAGCTGATGGAAACTTTCTGACTTCAGATTCGAGTTCAGCATCCCAAAAACCTTTGAAAAGGTTAATTTAGCTTAATATAACAAAACCAATGTTCTCCAGTGTTATTGATTCATAATCCATCAAAAATCCATTTTTGCCGCCCTGGTCAAATGGCCAATTATACTTGCATTGAAAATATGACAATATACTACATTAGTACGTCAAAAAACATAGTCCAGGATTTTCGTCCGTGTACCTCCGAGAAAGATAAATTACTTGAAAAGTTCCATCAGAACTTATCTGCTATTAGGATGAGGGGGTGGTTTTAGTGTGGTAACTAAAGTTATTAATGCTGGGACCCTACACCCTACTCCTCTAGAAATAGGTACATCGATCTACCGCGATTAGCACCAAATAAAAATCTACTTCCGGTCCTCGCATATAAAGATATCAACACCTAGCCACTTAAAACAAGTTTTAGTAAAGAAGAATTTACAGAATCCACTTTCACTTAATTAGGAAAACATTACAAAACGTTCATACATACTATACTATATACCTACATAACTACGCTTGATAAGATTTCCAAATTACGTATAAATGAACAAAAATCAACCCTCTACATATCTCATATATCCAAGTCATAAAGTATCAATCATATTTAAGAGCATTTAATTTGATTACCTACCGTTTACAAATTCCCAATTTTCGCGTTTGAAACATAGTTTGAGTTTTGGTGCGTTATAGAAATTATTAAAACCTCATTGCAAGGGGAGTTGTTGAACATTACCTACACTTTCAATACAAGAAACGTTTATTTTTTTTAATTTTATTTTTTATATAATTAGGTTCATCCCTTATTTTTTATAATTTTGTTAACATAATTTTGTTAGACAAATGCTTGGATCCCCGGATATTAATGTACAAATGTTAATATACATATTAATGTATACAAAACTTCAAACCAGTATTAAATATATATAATATTATATTTAATACTGGCTTGGAGTTTTGTCAATATATGGAAAATTATAGGGTGTTCTGTTGTGAATTTGTTAGTCGCAGATTTGTTTGTTGGAACATAGAAAATACAAAAAAATGCAAAGAAAATCTTATGCAGTCTTCACAAAAATTAAACCCTTTTGAATGTGAAAAACAGCATCTCTGTTATTCCTAGCTTTATACTACGTTTCCACCTTCCCTAAATCTGAGATATAGCTAAGTAGATTTACTGCCATATTATTCACTAGTTTTAAAAATACATCTGGATGTAAAGAATATCAAATGTCAAAAATAAATCCAAATCCATACCTAATTCACTACTTAAATCCAATCTTTAATCCAATTTTTTAAATCCAATCTCGTTAAATCCAAACAAATTTAAACTGCTCTCTGGAGGTCTGTTTAACTTTATAAATCCAGCTGTAAAATTCATTTTCACAGTGTTCAGTTGTTTTGTCAAGTATTTTGTGAAGGAAAAATAAAGATAAATGCAAAATATACAAAACTTATTGAAAAATCACATAACATGGTGTAACACTCAAAATATACGCGAGCGGAGACCTATCACGTTTTGTAGAGCTAGTCGCACTGATTACGAAACGGTATTTAAAAAGTCCCCAACACCCCCAAAATCTGGAGTTAGGGGCAAAAATAGGTTTTTTTGACCTTCACCCAATGAAAAAAATCTAGCTTCGTCAAATTTTTACCCAGTTTCTGATAGGAGATAAATATACCTTTTCAACAATGTATTAAACATGTAACTCGGTTAAACCACCTAGAATTTATCAAAGTTCAAGAATTTTATTTTTTTCGTCATTTCGTTTCTGATAGGAGATAAATATACCTTTTCAACAATGTATTAAACATGTAACTCGGTTAAACCACCTAGAATTTATCAAAGTTCAAGAATTTTATTTTTTTCGTCATTTACCCAACTTCGACATCAAATTAAAGTATATATTTTCACAACAACATGGTGTTTTAAAAATATATTCTAAAATAATATTTATTTCCAAATCAAACGAGGTATTTTTTATGAAAATCAGTTTAAAATTGGCTTAAAAAAAAAAAAAATTTGCGATTTCAACCCAGATACAGAAATTTGAACTTTTAGGTATTGGGCGCGAGGATTTGATAACGGGTTTTTGTAGAGGAGCTCAACACAAACATTTTTTTCTTTGGGAGGGGGGGTCTATCTCCCCCTGTTTAGGTGGGAGGGGCAGTTTTCTAAAAAAAAATTATCAAATTAAAAAAAAATTACTAAAAAACAACGCCAACACTTACAGTAATAAATGATACCTTTTCCGAAAGGCAAAATTATACATTTAATTTTAATTTTTAAATCAATATATTATAACCAACAGTTTTTGAAATAATCGATTTCAAAGTTAAAAACAGGCGAAAAATGAAAACAAAAAATATTTTTTTGAAAAACGAAAATCTGATAGATAAATTTTTCAATTTTCTCAAAAACTAGAAGACATATCTATCAGAAACTGTTAAAAATCGAAAATGGGTAAAAATTTGACGAAGCTAGATTTTTTTCAATGGGTGAAGGTAAAAAAAACCGTTTTTTGCCCCTAACTCCAGATTTTGGGGGTGTTAGGGACTTTTTAAATAACGTTTCGTAATCAGTGCGACTAGCTCTATAAAACGTGATAGGTCTCCGCCCGCGTATATTTTAAAACTTCATTTTTGTAACACCGTGTAATTTTTTTTTGAGTGAATAATATGAACAAAAACTAAATCCTTGGATTTATGAAATTCAGATTTAAGTGATTAGATTTAAAATTAACTTTAATCCAAACTAAATTCAGAGTGAATAATATGGCTGTTAGAATAAATCTCGAGATTTATTCTAAATCTACTTCGCTCAACCGCGGATTTAGACATAACTACCCTAAATCTAAGCTTTTGACCTAACCTCAGTCCGAGATTTAGAATAAATCTCCAGATGTATTTTAAATGGTACACCTACCCTAAATCTAAGTTTTTCAACTTACCTTTAGGGTAGGTGAAAAACTAAGATTTAGAGGGTGTACCTAAATCCGCCGTTAAGCATAGTAGATTTAGAATAAATCTCAAGATTTATTCTAACGACCAAAAAAACTCCTGTAAACCAGTGATATCAACTCCTGTTTAACAGATGTAAAATCTGTTTTTACATTATTCAATAATAGGTACCTACATATATGAAAATCACAAAAATTATATTGAAAAGTGAGAAGGTATGTATAACAATTGACACAGTAAAAACGATAAAATAACAAGAATTAAAAAAAAAATAAAACAAATACTGACGCAAATAAACCAAATTTATAGTTCTTGGATTGGGATTCAAATAGTTGGATATAAAATTCACGTTAACCAAACTAAACTCAAAAAGAATGTAATAAGATTTTATCAATTAGGGGAAAGGTGCGAACCTTTTTTTTAAATTGGTATATCTAAGAATGTTTTCAAGATAGCTTACCCAAACTTTGAAGTCAGTTTAAGACATATTTTATCTTAATGTTGCAAAAAAAGTTGTAGTTGAAGAATGAATGAGAGCATCACCTTGGACTTAAATGTAGAAAAAGTCAAAACGTCTCACCGTTTGCAAGGGATGCGATCAGTGAGACAGTCTTAGGGTACGGCCACGTCCTGAGCGGCTGAGCGTCTGAGCGGCTGAGTGTCTGAGCGGCTGAGCGTCAATCCTGAGCGTCAAAACTAAATTAGAATTTGGGGGTGTTAGGGACTTTTTAAATAACGTTTCGTAATCAGTGCGACTAGCTCTATAAAACGTGATAGGTCTCCGCCTGCGTATATTTTAAAACCTCATTTTTGTAACACCGTGTAATTTTTTTTGAGTGAATAATATGAACAAAAACTAAATCCTTGGATTTATGAAATTCAGATTTAAGTGATTAGATTTAAAATTAACTTTAATCCAAACTAAATTCAGAGTGAATAATATGGCTGTTAGAATAAATCTCGAGATTTATTCTAAATCTACTTCGCTCAACCGCGGATTTAGACATAACTACCCTAAATCTAAGCTTTTGACCTAACCTCAGTCCGAGATTTAGAATAAATCTCCAGATTTATTTTAAATGGTAAAAACTAAGATTTAGAGGGTGTACCTAAATCAGCCGTTAAGCATAGTAGATTTAGAATAATTCTCAAGATTTATTCTAACGACCAAAAAAACTCCTGTAAACCAGTGATATCAACTCCTGTTTAACAGATGTAAAATCTGTTTTTACATTATTCAATAATAGGTACCTACATATATGAAAATCACAAAAATTATATTGAAAATTGAGAAGGTATGTACAACAATTGACACAGTAAAAACGATAAAATAACAAGAATTAAAAAAAAATAAAACAAATACTGACGCAAATAAACCAAATTTATAGTTCTTGGATTGGGATTCAAATAGTTGGATATAAAATTCACGTTAACCAAACTAAACTCAAAAAGAATGTAATAAGATTTTATCAATTAGGGGAAAGGTGCGAACCTTTTTTTTAAATTGGTATATCTAAGAATGTTTTCAAGATAGCTTACCCAAACTTTGAAGTCAGTTTAAGACATATTTTATCTTAATGTTGCAAAAAAAGTTGTAGTTGAAGAATGAATGAGAGCATCACCTTGGACTTAAATGTAGAAAAAGTCAAAACGTCTCACTGTTTGCAAGGGATGCGATCAGTGAGACAGTCTTAGGGTACGGCCACGTCCTGAGCGGCTGAGCGTCTGAGCGGCTGAGCGTCTGAGCGGCTGAGCGTCAATCCTGAGCGTCAAAACTAAATTAGAACGTATAAAAATGTATGGGGGTAGCCACATACATCCTGAGCGGCTGAGCGGCAATCCTGAGCGGCTGAGCGTCAATCCTGAGCGTCTGAGCGACGTCGCTCAGCCGCTCAGCTCTGTTCTATTTTATTTTGAAATCCTGAGCGGCGAACTACATTTTATTCTAAATTACCACGAACATTTTAGTAAATGGTGAAAATAATGGTTTCTTGTGAAGAAAAATATTAAAAAACAATAATTTTTTTCATTAAAATAAAAAAAAAATAATTAGGCCCCGACAGGAATCGAACCTGGGACTCGAATCTTTGACTGTTTAAGAAGCTATAGCCTAAACAGATGGATCAATTCTCTTCAAACTTGGTATGTAGCAGTTTTTGGAGATTGTGCAGATGATTGTATGGAATTAATTTTTTTAGAACCTTATCTAACCATACCTGTGATCCACTTATCCTAGAAAAGTATGATTTTCTCAAAAACTCTTTTAACGATTAAAATTTAAAAAAATGAGTGTGGGTTTTTGGACAAGGCCTATCTTTTAACAAAAAAAGATTTTTTCTAAAGTCATTATTAACGGTACCTGTCATAGAACCGTTTTTTTAAACTCTGAATTTCTCGCAAACGACTTATTAATTTTTATTAAAATTTTTTGTACAAAAGCATTTATATAGTCTTAGTATAAATCAAAAATAAAATTTTGAAGAAATGCATTTTTGCATTTTTGAAAAAATGTTGATTTTTTTTTTTTTGAAAAATCAATTTTTTTCAAAACAGGAGATTAAATTCTTTTGAAATTTTGGTTTTAGGTGTTGACCTTTATTAACTACAATATGGCATACCAACTATATTTACCTATATTTACTACAATATGGCATACCAACTTTATTTTATTAAGAATTTTAAAATAAAAAAAAATATGCACTTCTAGGAATCGAACCTGGGACTCCCGCGTGCGAGCCGAGTACTCATCGAATTTTTTTTGCACTTGTAGGGTTTTGATTGCCGCTCAGGGTCGCCGCTCAGGACGTGGCCACCCCGTCGCTCAGGATTGACGCTCAGCCGCTCAGACGCTTAGCGGCTCAGGACGTGGCCGTAGCTTTAGGTGAAACAAATTAACAAATAGGTAATTGAAAAGTATGTAATTAATTAATTTATTTAAATCTAGGTATACCTCACTGTTTGCTTTTTAATAATGTCTCACTATTTACTTTTTTCATTTTTGGAAAAATATAAAATAACAAAAAACAGAAAGGCACATTATATTTTTTTTATGAAAGAACATGTAAATATAATACATATGTAAAAAAAGTTCTGTCCATTAACCTGATTATTTGTGTTACACACTCTTTTCATAACACTCCAAAAACTACTTCTACCTGATTTTGTGTGATATTTTCCGGTGTAGGAAAATTGGACTATAGGTACTTAAATTTAATAGGAACAAAATTAATACGCGCAGAATGGGAAATAAACGTTTTGACCCAAACAAGCGTTACTGTAGGTACTTCTTTTCAGAAAAGAGAAAAATGGATGTTCTCACTGTTTGCACTGTCTCACTGTTGGCACCTTTTCCCTACATTTTAATAAAAAAATTTAACGTAAATGAAAGCAAATTCGATCTTTATTCGAAATGGATACGAAAATAAGTAATGAATTCTCTAGAATAGATACCTATGTTTTTGTTTTTTTTTTTTAATATGCACCTATGTACCTCTGTTCTATATTATGTAAATATATACCTAGCTAGCTAAACATACAAACAAGAAGAAATGTGTTTTTTTTCGTTGTAAGTAGCATTGCAATGCACAAACGCTTACACTTGCTTATTGTTATGTTCAGCCTTCATCATAATTATTTAATTATCATGTAGATCATCATCGTCATCGAATCAACCAGCATATCTTATCATCTTCATTTTCTCTGGTAACAAACTCCACTCCAGTTACGTGTAGGCAAACGGCAGATATTCGTCCAGTCCACTCAGCGCGTGAATATTTTTATCTGTTTTGTTTTTATTCCCTTTTTCTTAATCCCCATACACGTGGGTATATAAATATGTAGGTATATGTACTTATCTGTGCAGGAACAGCATGGTGGAAAATCCCAAACAAATCGAAAAAAACGAATTTCACGATAAAAACAAAGAAAAGTAAAATACTTTTCCCCGTTTAAAGAGAGAAAACAAAATTCCAATTGATGTTGTCATTGTCATCGAGATTGGAAAGGGAAAAATAGAAGAGAACAAACTGAGCAAATATGACTTACAAAGAGACTGCGCGAAAATGAAAGCTTTTTGTTCTTAGATTTCTTCGTTGTGATACCAACTCTTTAAAAGGGCAAGTAAAAGTTTTTGGAACTATGTTTGGTGGAGGATGGAGGAAATTCCTCCTCGTTCGTGAAGGGTGCGAACGAGATAGTATTATGTATAATAGGAGTGCTTCATATTCATCCCTTTCATACATTCTTAAAATTTAATTAGGAAAAAAATAGTGGTGAAGTTTTTGCCCAAAGCTTGGAAAATGAGAATGGCTAAATGGGATGGGAACTTATTTTTCTTCAGTCACATTTCCGAGGGAGTTTTTTTTTAACACTTCCACTCCACGCAACCCCGTAGTGGTGGGTATTTTTCTATAGTAAGCGCGATGCTGTATGTGCGCTGTGGTGGCGACGATATTGTAAACAGACTTTCTGATTGGCTCGAATCTGAAGTGTAATTTGAAATCCTCCACAAACCTGTAGTTGAAAGTTGTAATCATAAAATTAATAAGAGAAAATATAAACAAACTATATTTAGCTCTCATTGTGTTGCATAGTTAAGTGCCATTTATTTCTGTGTTTTTGATTTCTGTACTGATTTTGCGTAAGTTATTTAAATTATTAACATACCATTATAAGAAAGTTATATCTAGATAAGAGCACATTTTTCTAGTATTAGGCATTCCCTCAATGATCTCGTTATCCCATGGAAAGTGTTGTCTAGTTAAATTCAAAGCTTTTAAAGTTTGTTTTTTTCTAAGATCTAGGTGTAAGAATATTGTTGTAATACCTACATATTGGATTTTTATTTCTTTTTAACGAAATAAAAAAAAATCCAGAATAATTGCATGTTTGTAGGCGATGAACTAACTATCTATGCTTATGGTTTGTGGTGGTGGGGTTGCATTTTAGGGGTGTGTTTAAATTTCGACCTCCAGCCCCAACCTCCATTATGCTGATAATGCCAAGTAGTTCTATTGTGTGTATCGGGCGATGGTATGGCAATGTAGGTTCATATATACATATCTTCTACCTACCTACCTACTATTTAAACTTTTTTTTTTCTCAACGTGAGAGAATTGCTTTTCTTCCTCACTTAATGTGATGCTATGCGGATGGAAAAGAGGAGATTGGAGATGTGTATAATGTTGGAGGATGCGGAGAAAATTTTTCTTAGCCTAGGTTTTCTCTTATATTTTTGCTCTCGTACATGTATGCGTGTTCGTATGTCTGTTAAGTATTTAAAAAAAATCCTGAAAAATGCGTTACGTTGATTGGTTGACATCATTTTCATGATTGTCGGAGAGAATTTGTAATTTAGTTCGGGTTGGTTAGTGTGCGCATTTTTGTCATGATGATAGTAGTTTGGGTAGGGCAGCAGGTAGTTGTAACTACATATTTAGGGGCTGTTCTAGTTAATCTCGTTTTTTATTATTTTATTTAAGTTGTTCTGTTTTGTATGGGTTTGTATGTTGTTCGTATTTATTTAGAAAATTAAGTTGCTCGTATATGTTAAAAAGAGAATATTAGGTAGGTATTTAGATTTAGGTCAATGTTTACTGCTTTTCAATAATTGGATCTGTGAAATGAACTTATTCTTATTTTTTTTAGATTATTTGTAGGTAGGTTACAACCAAAGATTAAATAGGTACCTACATACCTATCTAGCATGGGTATCTATTCCCAAATGATGCATTGTTTTCGTACTTCAATCTTAAATGAGTAAGTACCTAGGTACCAAACCCAGTTAGGTAGGTAACTAGGCAGTCCAGTGGTTTAGCTATTTTTTTATGCACCTACCGAGGTGGGTAGCAACACTAGTTTAAGTATTCCTAATCTAATTTAATATCAAAGCCATTTTCTTAATTTTTTTTTCTCAGAAAAATTAAGTAACATGATCTAGTTCTGTAAAATTCTAAATTTTAGAGCCGTTCGGGTAAATGGGCGCAGCCGGTAAGGCGATAGGTAGTTATGCATTTGTTATTTTTGAAAAATAGTGATAGTGATCAACTTCGAAATTCTGCCGATTCACAATTAACTAAGATATTCGTTGAAGTACGTGTTAGGTGTATGCTTCCCCTTCCAAAATTTGGAAGGGCTGGAAAATACAAACACAAAAAGACGAGCATCTGAGCTGCATCTAAAACTCTAAGATTTATTTACGAACAAGTTTCAGTTAATCATGTGCATTGTGATGAAATCAGCTAGGTAATAACAGGATATTGAAGGCTAGGCTCAAGCCCCCTCCCCCCCTCAATACGCCACTGTGTGACAGTGATCTGTCTTTTTTGTGAATAGGTAGGTGCTGAAATTTTCAAAAGATTCTATGAGGACCGGTAAACGCGTGCTTATTGATATGTGGGAACCTCCCGACCAAAAACTCTGCTTCCATAAAGCTTTACGGAAAATAAAGCATTATACAAGCAAAACTTTAAGTCGGACCGACCGCACTAAAACCACCTTCTCCTCCTGATTCCAACTACTTAAGTACAGATGGAACTCGAAGTTAAGTTACGCGTTGTAGATTACTTTCCGGTGAAAGTTCCTACTGATGTTATATAAAGCTAGCTAAATAGCATTTTTTTTATAAAATTATATCATTTGAGTAGATATCTATTGGCTCAAATTTTGTTATCAAAAAAAAAAGGTGCAACGATCTGGTGCAACAAGCCTAGTAAAAATGTAAAATTTTATTTTTTTACAATGGATCGTGAACGCCCCTCTTCTTAACTATAGTAAATATTGAAGCATGAATGAAATTCATGATGTTTTTTTTTCTCCACCGTTGCTTCTTCTTTTTTTCCATTTTTTATAATTTAATTCTTTGTCTTGTTCGGTTCCATTAATTTTCACTAACTATTTTACATTAAAAGAAACTAAATTACGGGACAAGAGTAGCGACAACCCTTATAAATAGAATAAAAAAGATAAACTGTTCATCATGGGCGACGGGACGGCGCGGCGAGATGCCATCTGTCAAAAAAATTTTACACCATTGTATTTTTATTTTGCAATAGGTCTAGGGTATTGCAAATTGCAAGACCATTGTAAAATTTCAATCCATATATTTTATTGTTGTAGTGTTGTAAGATTTTACACTTTTGCACTTTTGCAATGATACAAGACCAGTTGCATCGGATCGTGAATACCCCTAATATGTATAAAGTAGGTAAAATAGAAAAAAATAAATGCTCTTAAACATTTTTATTTACAATTTAAAAAGTTTTTTATGACCTGTAGCCCAGGTACAACAGTTGTGCTCATCAGTTAGATGCTGTTGAACCCTTTCTAAGATGCAAAATTTTGGTCGATGATTACCGACACTTATTTAAATTACAGCATAAACATACTTTGAATTCTAATATTCTTATGGGAATTTGATTAAATTCGTCCACCTAAATAGAACTGCTTGGGTCTGGCTGAAGTTATAAGAAAGAAAACAGAAAACTAAAATAATGAAAATAAAATCATAATTTTTGTTTATGATTTGTGGACTTTATGAATAAAATTCAATTTAAAAAGTTTTTTTATGACCTATAGTCCAAAATGCGTTTCACCCATCTACATGGTATGTTCAACTAAAGATCTTTATAATTTATTTTTCAGAATTTTATCATTATAATGATTTTCGAAAAAAAACTTTTTTCATAAAAAAAAAAGAAATAAACATTTGAACTTTTCATCAAACTCCTTTGAGCCGTTTTACAATTTGTTATAAGTTGTCAAATTTCAAATATGTACAAAAATGAACCAAATCGAGGTGGAAGAAAAAAAGTTTGTTTTTTTTTATGAAAACTGATTGCATTAAAAAAATGTCAGTTTTTTTTAAATGTCATACAAACATGATTGAGAGGAATATGTATTGGAATTTTAGATGGTATAAAATTTACTATTAGTTGTCATGTTCAAAAATTGACAATAGGTATGTTGTTTTTTTCGCTTTTTAATTTTTTAAACTTTTTTAAAAACATAGGTATAGGCCTAGGTTATGGTTTAATTATTTATTTAGAAGAAAAATAAGGAATGTCTGATGCCTGTCGTAAGAGGCGACTAAAATCCACCCTCCGTATACTGAAAATGAGTCCGCCCAAACCGCCAGAGCGTGCAAAACAAGACTCAGAGAAAGTAGAAAGTCAAAGTACAGTACAGTATTATTAGGCCTAAGCGAAGAAAATAAAATTGTTTGCTTCATATTACTGAATTTTTAAAGTGTTTGTCTCAATATCTTATTTTGTCTTAATATCTTTTTTTGTCTCATTTACTAACACTTATCATGTAGATATGGATTGACTAAAAAAAAGTTAAAGAATTGATACTTTTTCATAAAAAATATCGTACAAAAGGGGAAAAGCTCCAAAAGACGTTTTCTATGGAATTCATGCCTAGAAAATTACCAGACCAGTATATCGAGCAATAACGTGACATTCTTAACTTTATTCCAAAAGCCCCATCTGGGGTAAATATAGAAGCTCTGATCGTCTGGTTATTACGTAATGTTCTTAGATTTGAAGCAGTTTTTTCTTTCGTAGAAGTCACAGTATGTTCCCAACTTTTTTTAAGTCAATCCGTGTCTACATGATAAGTGTAAGTAAATGAGACAAAAAATTTAAGATATTTCAAAAAAAATTTAAAAAATTCAGCAACATGAAAAATTGTATTTTATTCGCCTGGGTTTAATAATATGGCAAGGTACTGTAAAAGACAATAACGATCTTCGTCAAAGACTCGACAAAACATTGAAATTCTATCAAGAGTTGAAAGAAGAAATCAATTTTCTAAGAAATGAAAATGAGGCCTTACAGAAAGCACAAAAAGAAATCGATCTTCTTCACAAAGAAAATGGTAGGTTGAAAAAAGCTCAAACACCTAAAGAATAAAAAAAAACTCCACAGCAAATGGATATTTACGAATATAAAACACACGAAGGAGAGTTGTAAGGGCCTTATTAAATTGTTTTATTTTAATGAAAAACAATATAATAATATTTGCCCAAGCAGTTCATAATAAAAAAAAAAAATTTTTTTAATCATATTCTTTGATTTTTAAAGGTTTCAAGAGTATCATTTTTTCCTAGATAACATTTGAATTCTTTTCCTTCGTATTTGCCTTTACTTGTCATCAATTTATCTTTTGGATGTACGTTATTATTTGTTATTCAATTTTCATTAAATTTGCGATTTTAGCTAGAAATAAAATAAAATATTTGGATATATTTTACTAAGCATGTAGCATTTCTAGGTACTTCCCTACTAACAATTTTGCTTATATAATGCTTTACAGAAGCAACAATTGCATCTGTAAGGCTTTATAGCACCAAAATTGTTTTTCGGGTTATATGGCTAACCAAAAAAATCAATGATTTACACACGAAAAAATATTTGTTTGTTGTGGTTTTTAAGGTGAAATATGAACTGAAGCTTCTTAACAGGAATATTATATGGACTACATTCAATCATGTAAAAATGTTAAGTCATATAAATAACATTTGAGGCGCAATACAAACACCAGTGGATTTAATTGTTCTTAATTATAAATTTAAAAAAGGTCACTTTGGTGTATGCGTACTTTTTTTTTTTGGTGTGGTGAATAAAAACTAATTCTTCTATAATTTTTAAACTAAGCGTAGGATAGCGAAAATAAAAGTTGGGCTACTCTAGGCTAACCTTGGGCAAACAAACCACGGTTTTAAACTAACGATTTTTTCACAGGAAAAAAAAGATCACAAATTTTTCGGTTTCTGATATGAAAAAAGTTTTTGGCTGTACCTTTTGAAAAAATAGTGAAATAAAGAAAAAAAAAGTGGGCTATCCTGGGCTTACGTTGGGCAAACGAAACACAGTGCAAAACCAACGATTTTGAGGTGAAAAAAAATAATTCCGTTATAATTTTAGAACGAAGGGTTGGCTAGCGAAAAAATCTTGGGCTATCCCGGGCTAACCTTGGGCCATTGGAACAGGCAGGTTTGAAAAAAAATTAGCGTTTGGGGGTGCCAGCTTCACATTGTCCATTTTAATCGATGCTGTTTTTTTTTTTTTTTTGAAATTCTACATAAAAATTTTGCAAGCATTTCGTTACTTTAATGAAAACCAAAGAAAACTTTCCTTTTGCATCAGAAGCTTATCTAATGCACCTGTCTATTAAATTTAACAATTGATAATTATTGTAATTAAAGTATTTCACTATTAGGGAAAAATAAATAATTATTGAGCACCAATGTGTATCATAAAAAGATTACTATCATTTTTTTTCTAATTACTAATAATAATACTAATACTTTTAGGCGTATTAGTTGTTCAAGTATAACTTGTTCTAAATGACGAGTATAGTTTCGTCAAATATTACTCTCAGAATAAAACGATTGGACAAAAAAAACCTGAACTTTGAAAAAATGATCATTTATATTTTTATTATATTAATTACTACTTATTTAACCTTTTGCACAATAATTAAAACATAGTTTCTTATATCAATACCTAGTTTCGATTATGTCCATTTTTCCAACGTTCCGCAAGCTATTAGAGCATTTTTAATATCCTAAATAATGCAAGAGAATCAGAGAATAGGTACAGCCTTGGCCAAAAGTATTAAGCACCCCAATAAAATGCTTCTTTTGGATAAATCTGCTTATATTGGAAGCCCAGACTTGTTTCAAGTTCAATTTTTTTTTGCTGAAATTAGTCGTTATGGATGCATGTGAGTGTCTTAAATAAATATGACTTTAACAGTTGTCCCTGGTTCTCATCTTGTTTATATTCGTTTTTGTATAAGGTTAAAGTAATAGCGCAGCGGTTGCTAATAGTAATTCTACGTTTGAATTCAGCAATGGTGTTGCTGACTGTATTAATAGCGGAACCAAACTAGACAAATTATTACCTCAAAGTTACGACTCTCCATGGTTTAGTTTTTTCCAATAAGTCGGTGTTGAGTGTCCTTTTCTTAGGACAGTGCCTACCAGTGATGCCAACTAGAGGCATAATTATGCCTTATAGGCATACTTTTATTAGCTAAGGCATTGAGACTTGTTTTTTGCCAAAAAGACTCAATTTTTTCAATCCACCCTTGATTTATATTTTAAAAGTTTCTTATAATTTTTTAATATTTTGATAAAAAAAAATAAAAATTAATAAACTATAATATTATATCTTTTAAATAAAGGTTGTTCGAAAGATTGTTTGCAGAATTTGTTTTTACCATTTAGATTTTGGTAGTGTTTAACCCCTTGTAACCCAACATCGTAAATTTTAACATTAATAATGTCAATCGAAAGGGCTTTAGTTATAATAAAACACGTATTTTTTAAAAATTCAATAAATTCATTATTTGCTTAGTTATTTCGAAATTTACGCAGTAAAAAAAAAGTTTAAATAATTTATTTTTGTAGATAGATAGATAGATAGATATAATTTTTATTTTCATGAAAAGTGATTAACAAAAACATGGCTTTAGCTGGTATATAAAAATTAGTTTAGACAATAACATTAAGTTGTCTGTCAGGTTAAAAAAGTTACATTAAAAAAAAAAATATAAGCTTAAGAGTTAGTTTGTTTAAGAAAATTCATTTAAAATGAGGTAGCGGTATTTAAGTGCAGCTTTTAAATAGAGATAAAGATTAACATAGCAATTTCCATTTAGGATGTTTAGGAGTTGAGAGTGTGAAAGCACGTAGCTACCTAGAAATTTAAGTCTGTATCCTTTGAAAATAGGGCATATTCCAATGAAATGAAAAGTATTTTCAGATTTTGTATATAAATGCAAAAATTCAAACAAAAAGCTATCTAATATTTATTTTTAGGCGCATTCCTAAAATCCAAAAATAAAACCCCGTTAGTTTATGCACGAAAAATACTTTTTCTGAATTTCGTAGTTTTTACATAAATTTGCTTGTTTTCCAATTAAAAACTATTCGTGCCAATTAAAAACTATTCGTGCTATTTATTTGAAATATGGCGCATTATTTCGATAAAGAAATTCTTAAAGATTATGTAAGAAGCTTTAAAAGAATAAAAATATGTTTTTCACAGCTTTTTGGCGATCTTTTTCGGTTTGTTACAGAAATGTCACATGGGGCTACAAGGGGTTAATTTTTCGAAGAATTTTGTCCAAACTTATCAATTTTACTAGAAACGAATCTGCAAAAAGCGATTTTGTTGCTATAAAAAGGTCTAAAACGCTTGCAAATAGGCGATTATTGGACTACAGGCCAAAAGAAAATATAAAATTGAAATTATTTCTTATTGGTGAAAAAAAAAACTTTTCGCTAATTTCTTTCAATTAGGTACGTAAAGCAATGTCTCAGTTCCCTTGAAAAATTCCTTTCGAAGAAAATAAGTTGCTTTTTCGTGACAAATAAGTAGCCTTGATATATACTTTTATTAGTTAATTAAACATTTCGTTTTGTGTACTTGCAGTTTTTGTATATAATTTTTCAAACATAAACTAAGAAATCTAAATTGAGGCATAATTTATTTGAAAACGCATATTTTTTTTTCGGGATCGGGTCAAAATTCTGGCTTCAAAATTCTGCTTTTCAAAATTCTGCTTTTTTAGCGAAAATTCTGTTTTCAAAATTCTGCTTTTCAAAATTCTGCTAGCATTATACTTGAACAAACAAATTCTGTCAATTCTGTTTTTTTTTTATAGCTGACTAAAGAAAAATACACCTCATTATAGTAATTCAACATTGGTACTTTCCTAAATTTTTTTGTTTAAGTGTCGCAAATATTTTTTAAAATGCATAGACTGACTTTCTTTCAAATAAAATCTATAACTTATTGGAACCGAAGGTGTTTAATACAAAATATTCCTTTTCTTATTCAAATTTCTTAATATTCATCTTTATTTGATAAATTAAATGTTTAGTATTAAAAACCTTTTCTTAATATTTAAAAATTTATTCATTTATAAAACAAAAATTAATATTCATTCAAAGAATGACAAATAAGGTGAAATAAGGGGTAAATCTTGTAAATCTTGTGGACATGAGACTTTTTTAGATTTTTGACATAAGTTATAGAATATCCAAACAAAGATAGAAACCAAAAAATTTGCCTATTAGCACTAATTCCAAGATTGTACCAGGATGTTTTTTAGTGCATATCCTAAAATTTCTCCTTTTCTCAAAAAATACCAATTTTTCATAGGTACACAGAGAAAAATATGACCCGCTAAAAACTAACAGATTGCCATATTGTTTTACCGTCCATACATTTCATAAGGAAATCTTATTAAAATCAACGATTAATAAGGTTTTTTTAAGGAGATTTCTTATTATTTTTATAGAGAAAATCTTATTAAAATTTGACTGAAAAGTTGATTTTTTTGCAACTTAGCACTAAAACAAAAATCGCGATCAATATTTTCATGGCAGGTTGGTTCAGGTGGTAAGTTGGGCGACTAAAGATTTGAAGTCTCCAGTTCGATTCCCAGCCTGGTCATCGTTTTTTTATTTTTTTTGTAGATTTTAAAACAATAAGGAAAACCCGATTGTTTTAATAAGGTGTCCTTCTTGGATGAAAACCATAGAGAAATTTTATTGTTTTTGTTCTATTTTATGTGGTCTATTTTTCTCTGTGTATGAATGTTTTTTTCATTTGATTGTTTTGATTCTTAATGATAATGGATATGAAAACCTTCATGCAAAATTTGGTTCCGCTACCATAACTTTTACGGGTTTTTCGGTAGTAAGTAAGCAAGGTGCGGGGAACTAAGTCCACTGAGGTAGTTAGTTCCCACTCAGTGGGAACGAAACCCACTTAAGTGAAATGGAGTAAGTTCCCATGCTAGGTGGGAATCTAATTCCGTAAAAAAACGTGTGGTTTTCATTCCCTCTGAATGTTAACTTGATTCCCATTTCACCAAGAAGAAGTTAAATAAGAAGAAAAAGAGTCACGAGTTTTTGATTTGACTTTTTACAGAATCTGGAAAATCAGTACTTCATTTCGAAATCCAGTTTTCAAGAAACTGAAAAGAGTGTACACCCACGGAACTAACCCAATTGAATGTTAGTTCTATTTAATTTGGAATTAACATCCGCGGGACAAAACACAGTTTAGTTAAAAAAGTCTTGTTATTGGCGCCTTCCTGGCGACTTTACATACCCTTAGCGGAGCAACGAAGTAACGTGAGCGGGACAGAGAACCCTAAAAGGGATTTAAAATACTGAGAACCCGTGAAGCGAGCCAGGCAAGGTTTCAGTTAGTTAAAAAGACGCCAACATATCCTAAGTGGACCGCTCACGCAAGTTCGTTCCTCTGCTTAGGTAATTTTAGATCGCCAGGCAGTCGCAAATGTTTGCATGTTAGTGAAGTGTTATAATTTGGCAAACGCGAAGCGGAAAAACATTTGCTAACATGAGAATCTATTACAACCCAAACGCGAAGCGGAAAAAAATTTTGCCCAGGGGAGAATCAATTTTGAGGTGTGAAAATAAAACTTCGCGCGAATTTCCGAAAGTCCCTCAGTGGACTTAGTTCCCGTGGACTTAGTTTCCTGCACCAGTCAGCAACTGCTATAATAATATGGGTTGACAGATGAAAAACAGGTATAACTTTTCAGACACGTCAGATTGCCTTGATTTTAGATTTTTTGGAATCAGCATTAAAAAGTACCTTGAAATCATGCATCATATGTATATATGATACCATCGTCTTTTTTTGCTAATTTTAAAAACCCCATTTCGCACTTTGACCTTGAAGGTCAAATTGAAAATCGCTATTTTTCTATTAGCATTCATTCCGAGGTTAAACCCTTATTTGACTGGATTATAGGTAAGTAATCAAATATGTAGATAATTTTTCAAGAAGATGATTTTACCGAATTTTGCAAAAAATTACAAAAGCGTTTGGAAAATGTTAAAAAGCGCGCTTAAAAATCTACAGAAGTTTGATGATTTCTAACGTCTGCTTCTACACGAAGATTTTCGAAAAGAAATTGGTATCGTTTCTATTGAAAAGCTCTATTGTTGTTAATTTTAACAAAAAATGACAAAGGTAAGATTTATTAACAATAAAATTATCTAAAAAATGATATAAAAACCAATTCCGTGAGTTGATTCACTAAAATTTTATAGTTGGTAAAAGTGCGGGTTTGTCTCGCAAGGTAGGGGCAAAATGGAATTTTTTCATATATCTGACGAAGTTTGTTGGGGTAGTATGAAAATTATAAAATTTTATTTAATCAACTCACGTAATTGGTTTGTATATAATTTTTTAAGATAATTTTATAGTTAATAAATCTTACATTTGTCATTTTTTTGTTTATTTGAACAACAATGGAGCTATTCAAAAAAAACGATACCAATCTCTTTTCCAAGATGGCGGCTGCTCCCGACCTCCTATCAGCCAAACAAATTAATTTTTATGATAAGGACAGCCAGCGAAACACATTCCATGAAAAAATTTTGAAAAATGTGATTTCATGCCCATATTTTGAGATTCAGACACGTTTTGGACGCGTTTTGAACGCGTTTCAGACGCATTTTGGACGCGTTTTTTTAAAAGTTTTTGAATATGAGCATAGATCAAGCATCGGTTCCTGAACTTCTAAAGACTTCGATTGTACGGCCAATACACAAAAACGGAAGCAAAAGTGACATATTAAATTACCGGTCCAGTTCCATCTTATCAGCGGTCGACAAAGTTTTAGAAGAGGTAATGGCGAATAGGCTTTATGGATATGTTGGAAAATACCAGATTTTTGAAAAAATCAGTTCTGTTTCCAAAAAAATAAGAGCATAAATCGGTTGCTTGGAGATTTCTCTAATACACTATACTCCAGCCTTCACAAAAGCCATAATTCAAAAGTTCTATTCATCGACTTCAAAAAGGTCTTTGACACGCTGAGTCATGTGCAAATAATAAAACAACTGGATAAAATAGGCGTGAGAGGCAATATTATATCATGTTTCTCGAACTACCTTCAGAATAGAAGCTTTGAGGTGAAAATTGGAAAAGAGTTGAGTGAAAGACAAAGACAAACATATGGTGGCCCACAAGGATCAAAACTGGGCGTTTCAGACGCGTTTTTAACGCGTTTCGGACGCGTTTCGGACGTGTTTAAGACGCGTTTTGGATTCGTTTTGGACGCGTTTCGGACGTGTTTCAGACGCATTTTGGACGCGTTTCAGATGCGTTTTGGACGCCTTTCAGACGCGTTTTGGACGCGTTTTGGACGCGTTTTGGACGCGTTTCAGACGCGTTTTGGATGCGTTTCAGACGCGTCTGGACGCGTTTCAGACGCGTTTTGGACTCATTTCGGAAGCGTTTCAGACGCGTTTTGGACCCGTTTTGGACGCGTCTGGACGCGTTTTGGACGCGTTTCAGATGCGTTTTGGAAGCGTTTCGGACGCGTTTCAGACGCGTTTCAGACGCATTTTGGACGCGTTTTTTTAAAAGTTTTTGAATATGAGCATAGATCAAGCATCGGTTCCTGAACTTCTAAAGACTTCGATTGTACGGCCAATACACAAAAACGGAAGCAAAAGTGACATATTAAATTACCGGTCCAGTTCCATCTTATCAGCGGTCGACAAAGTTTTAGAAGAGGTAATGGCGAATAGGCTTTATGGATATGTTGGAAAATACCAGATTTTTGAAAAAATCAGTTCTGTTTCCAAAAAAATAAGAGCATAAATCGGTTGCTTGGAGATTTCTCTAATACACTATACTCCAGCCTTCACAAAAGCCATAATTCAAAAGTTCTATTCATCGACTTCAAAAAGGTCTTTGACACGCTGAGTCATGTGCAAATAATAAAACAACTGGATAAAATAGGCGTGAGAGGCAATATTATATCATGTTTCTCGAACTACCTTCAGAATAGAAGCTTTGAGGTGAAAATTGGAAAAGAGTTGAGTGAAAGACAAAGACAAACATATGGTGGCCCACAAGGATCAAAACTGGGCGTTTCAGACGCGTTTTGAACGCGTTTCGGACGCGTTTCGGACGTGTTTAAGACGCGTTTTGGATTCGTTTTGGACGCGTTTCGGACGTGTTTCAGACGCATTTTGGACGCGTTTCAGATGCGTTTTGGACGCCTTTCAGACGCGTTTTGGACGCGTTTTGGACGCGTTTTGGACGCGTTTCAGACGCGTTTTGGATGCGTTTCAGACGCGTCTGGACGCGTTTCAGACGCGTTTTGGACTCATTTCGGAAGCGTTTCAGACGCGTTTTGGACCCGTTTTGGACGCGTCTGGACGCGTTTTGGACGCGTTTCAGATGCGTTTTGGAAGCGTTTCGGACGCGTTTCAGACACGTTTTGAACGCGTTTTAGATGCGTTTTGGACGCTTTTCCGACGCGTTTTGGAGGCGTTTCAGATGCGTTTTGGACGCGTTTCAGACGCGTTTTGGAGGCGTTTTAGACGCGTCTGGACGCGTTTCAGACGCGTTTTGGACGCGTTACAGACGCGTTTTTGACGCATTTTAGATGCGTTTTGGACGCGTTTAAGACGCGTTTTGGACGCGTTTCAGATGCGTTTAGGACGCGTTTCAGACACGTTTTGAACGCGTTTAAGATGCGTTTTGGACGCTTTTCAGACGCGTTTTGGAGGCGTTTCAGACGCGTTTGGACGCGTTTCAGACGCGTTTTGGAGGCGTTTTAGACGCGTCTGGACGCGTTTCAGACGCGTTTTGGACGCGTTACAGACGCGTTTTTGACGCATTTTAGATGCGTTTTGGACGCGTTACAGACGCGTTTTGGACGCGTTACAGACGCGTTTCAGACACGTTTTGGACGCATTTCAGACGCGTTTAAGACGCGTTTTGGACGCGTTTTGGACGCGTTTCGGAGGCGTTTCAGACGCGTTTAAGACGCGTTTCGGATGCGTTTTGGACGCGTTTTGGACGCGTTTTAGACGCGTTTTGGTTGCGTTTCAGACGCGTTTTGGACGCGTTCAGACGCGTTTTGTACGCGTTTCGGACGCGTTTCAGATGCGTTTCAGATGCGTATCAGATGCGTTTCAGACGTGTTTAAGACGCGTTTTGAACGCGTTTCAGATGCGTTTTGGACGCGTTTCAGACACGTTTTGGACGAGGTTTAGATGCGTTTTGGACGAGGTTTAGATGCGTCTTGGACGCGTTTCAGACGCGTTTTGACGCGTTTCAGACACGTTTTGACGCGTTTCAGACGTGTTTAAGACGCGTTTTGGACGCGTTTCAGACGCGTTTTGACGCGTTTCAGACACTATTTGATGCGTTTCAGACACGTTTTGGACGCGTTTTGGACCCGATTCAGACTCGTTTCAGACGCGTTTTGGACGCGTTTTCGATGCGTTTTGAACGCGTTTCAGACACGTTTTGGACGCATTTCAGACGCGTTTTGGACGCGTTTTGGACGCGTTTCGGAGGCGTTTCAGACGCGTTTAGGACGCGTTTCGGACGCGTTTCAGACGTGTTTAAGACGCGTTTTGAACGCTCTTCAGATGCGTTTTGGACGCGTTTCAGACACGTTTTGGACGAGGTTTAGATGCGTTTTGGACGCGTTACAGACGCGTTTTGACGCGTTTCAGACACGTTTTGGATCCGTTTCGGACGCGTTTCAGACGCGTTGTGGACACGTTTCGGACGCGTTTTGGACGCGTTTTAGACGCGTTTTGGACGCGTTTCAGACGCGTTTTGGGCGCGTTTCAGACGGGTTTTGGAGGCGTTTCGGACGCGTTTCAGACGCGTTTTGGACGCGTTTTAGATGCGTTTTGAACGCGTTTCAGGCACGTTTTGGACCCATTTCAGACGCGTTTTAGACGCGTTTTGGACGCGTTTTGGACGCGTTTAAGACGCGTTTTGGACGCGTTTCGGAGGCGTTTCAGACGCGTTTTGGACGCGTTTCGGACGCGTTTTGGACGCATTTTGGACGCGTTTCAGACGCGTTTTGGATGCGTTTTAGACGCGTTTTGGACGCGTTTTAGACGCGTTTTGGACGCGTTTTGGACGCGTTTCGGACGCGTTTCAGACGCGTTTCGGACGCGTTTCAGACGCGTTTCGGAGGCGTTTTGGGCGCGTTTCAGGCGTGTTTTGGGCACGTTTCGGACGCGTTTTGGACGCGTTTCAGGCGCGTTTCGGATGCGTTTTGGACGTTTGGACGTTTTAGACGCATTTCAGACTTGTTTTGGACGCGTTTCAGACGCGTTTTGGACTCGTTTCGGACGCGTTTTGGACGCGTTTTGGACGCGTTTTGGGCACGTTTTGGACACGTTTTGGATGCGTTTCAGATGCGTTTTGGACGCGTTTCAGACGCCATTTGAACTACTAGGTAAATTAAGTTTTTGTCAACTGACATAAGTTTTTCTGGCCGCTTTAAAAGGTAGATTAAGTTTGTGTCAACTGACATAAGTTTTTCTGATCGCTTTAAACGGCCATCAGGAAAAAATATTCAATATCATACTATTTCTTTTTTTGATGCATTTTACTGAAAAAAACTCAAATTCTAGATAGTTCCGCGGAACTAGTTCCAGGAACTAGTTCCGACCGAAAAAAGAACCGTTTTATGTTCGTTCCGGCTTTGGAACTGTTTTGCGGATCTCTGTTTTGAGTAATTTGCCTTGGCTATAATAATAATTAAATCAAAATTGAAACTTTTTCGTATGATTTCTCTTTCCAGTTTTATAATGAAACCGTAATGCCGACTTATAACAAGTCGATTTTCGCCATGCGGCGAAGCTTTTTGGCGTCAGTCGAGTCGTGTGAACGTAAGCCGCACGCGACTAAAGTGACAATCCCCATACTAGAGTCCTAGTCCACTTAAGCCGTGAGACATATCATATGGTTAAATTCGACTCGTGAAAAGTCGGCATAGGTGTACCTACTTATACCTTTTGAATCTAAGATACATATTTTCTAATAACTTATCGTTAATAAAAATTATCTGTGAACCATCAAGTTGCTAAAATTTTTTTGTTGAGATATCACTACAATATTTATTATAGTTATTTCAAAACTTTTAGTTTACATTTATAAAATGACATGATAGGACACCAGATTATATCCGATTAGTCTCTAGTAAGTTACCTGCACAAATTTCTAACCTAACTTAAAAATAGCTTATGATATTGAAAAAGCATCGAAAAAGGGCCCAAGAATTATTTTGCCTAGAGGCCCATGACATGGTTAATTCGGCACTGCTGCTGATACGGATCGCAAAGCCAAAAATACGTTGTCTTGAAATTGATGAATAGTTTGTGAATATTCTAAACGTATAGAAAACGTCAAAACGTCTTACTGTGAGACGGGCGAATAAAACAGAAACAAATTAGAATTATCGAAAACGTCGAACTAGTTAGGTAGTATCTATTTGGGAATTTAAATTTTAATTTATTGTTATCGGTTAAAATAACCTTCTTAAATGGTAATTTTAAACAATTTAACTTAACCGAGGCGACTACGTTGATTTTAGCAACGAGAACTACGTAGTTTTTAACCAAGACTACGTTACTTTTAACACATTTTATTTAACCCACTTCTCGGTAGGCCCATTATTTTTCTGCGTGAACTCCAAAGCGTTTCGCCCAGGTACAACAGTGTACTCATCAGTTAGATCTTTCGTACCCTTACTAAGGCGCCTTATTTTGGTCGATGTTTACCGACACAATATAAAACTCACAGCATGTATACACTGTGAATTTTAATATTCTAAGCGAATTTGCTTAAATTCAGACAATTCAGGTCAGGCTGATAATAATAACGAAAAAATAAAAAAATAATAAAAAAATATTTTTATTTTAAGTGGAGCAATTGAATATAATTCAATTTTAAAATTCAAATGACCTCAACTCCAAAGCGTTTCGCTCCACTTTAAATAAAAATAATTTTTATTATTTTTTCGAACCAGGCTCTCCACGAACATGCAAGAAGGAATTCTGAGGAAATTCGCTCATCAAAGTTTCGACGGATTCGAAAGTAAATCAGATATTTTTCGCTGAAGATGGAGCCATCATAAGTGAAAACTCAACATCCTTGCAACGATCAATGTGTGACTGTTCTGAAGGGAAGTGGATAAGCTCGAAAAAGATAAAATATTTATGATGTCCATTTTCCGACCCTGACGGCCCACGGTTGTCCAAAATGACTTTTCATAATCATAACTTTTGAACGGATTGAGGTAGCGGTACAATTTTTTTGAAAATCATTATTAACGGTTTTTTTTAATCCGATATTCTCCGAAACGGCTTATTCGATTTCAACGAAACTTTTTGTGAAGAAGCACTTATATAACTCAAATATAAGCCAAAAATAAAATTTCAAAAAAAAATAATTTTTGGATTAAAAAAAAAACTTGATAGTTGAGTCAATGAGGAGTCAAATGCAGGGGATCCGAAAAAAGTTGTGACGTCAGATAAGTTTGAATGCAGTATTGAAGAGGGGCTTATCCTGATTATAAATCTCAGTTTGCGTATTGTTTGGTCTTGTGGGGCGTCCACCATTTTAAAAAACGCATTAGTCTCAATACCTCGAGAACGACTTGTCATACAGAAAGCTTCAAGGACTTTTTAGATTGGAAATATAATTATTATCTTTCTTTCTATGGCATATCATTTTTCTCTATTAGTAATACTTTCAGAGTAAGAGAATAGAGGATGGAAGAGTTAAAGACAATTTGTATACCGTTACAGATGGTTTCCAACGTACGCACAAGATTATTTTTCCTTCAGAAATGTGGCCTTACAGAGTGAGAGCTGGCGTTATTGACCGGTGGAGTGGGAGAGTTGTGATCCCATGAGAGTTGAAGAAGATGAAGTTTTTTTATTAATTCAAAATTTTACGAAATGTATTAAAATTTTAGCGCAATTTCATAAGCCATCTATATATAATTTTGACCCCAAAAAGGCTTGCTACGATTAATATTAATTATCAAATATAATGTTACGTTTAAACTAATATCACCTTTTTTATAAGACCAATTACACTGTAGAATGTTTTGATATTTTAGGAATAGTGAAATTTACTCCAAATTTGAGTATCTTTCAAGCTTTCAAGGTTTGTAGAGACATTTTCATTTTAACTGATTTGGAAAATTTTCTATATTCTTGATTTTGCGTACGGTTTTTTGGTTCGATAAAAATAATATATAAACTCCGATTTTCTAAATATTAATTTCACAAATTGTGGGAGAGATAATGTTTCCATTAAGTAAAATATGTAAGTTGAACTTATAAACATAAATAATAAATAATATAACCGCCTCTTGTTAAAGATATACTGGCTCTACTTTACAATGTTGGGATTTCATTTGCCCTTTTCGAATCTTGCAACTATTCGTACAATAATACCGATCCTAATAGAGAATTCATTTTATATTCACCATATTATCCTAATCAATACACTCCAGGAACTTCGTGCTTGTATATGCTGACGGTTCCACTGGATTATGAAATTGTTGCCGATTGCAGTTTATCAATACCAAAGGTAAATATATATTATTCACAACTAGGTCGCACGAATGTACATACATACACTCTTAGTTCATATTCCATAGATTGCTTTTTGTACATAATTTTTTGAAGATTAATATCTGTCCTATTCAGAATGAAACTGTTCCTTTTCCGTTCGAATTTTGTTCCTTTTTCGTAAATAGTCAAGAAAAAGCGAAAATCAAGTAAAATATATGGAATTGATCTTACTCCTACGTGACTTTTGACGTGAAGTTTAGTCTCTTTTATTTTCTATTTTGGTATTTTGTATTCGGCCGAAAGTTGTGACACTATTTGGCCATATTGATATTCGTTCACATGTTCGGAGGCATATCTAATATCGATTCTTCGGCAGCATTGTTGCTCGAAATGTCAACATTAATCGAACTAAAATTTATTGTTTTATAACAAACAAACTTTTATGGTGATTTTTTTTTGTTTTTGCTGCTAATTTCGTAGAATTATGAGTGATTCAAGAATTGTTTATAACTTTAATTTTCCTTATTTCGGGACACCCTGTATTAGGGTGCTTCTTATATGATCGAAAAATTTTTTTTTTTCGATTTTTTAATGGGACACCCCTGAATTATGTTCTACCATATAAGCATAGTATATGGTATTTTTTTCCGATTTTAATATTAAAATTTAGGGGTCGCTACCATTAGATAAAGATTTAAGTAAAAAAAAAGATCAATTTCAACAAAATTTTTTTTGTTACAATACAAACTACGCTTAAGACCCGATTTTTCAATTTTCTAATAAACAGTCAGTTAACTGTCTTTCGAATAAAGATATTAGGCTCATAAACAAAGATAAAATCATTGAATTTTTCAATTAAGAAAGATCACTCAGTTAGCTATTCTACAGAATAACACAAAAAAAATTTCAAATTCAAAAATATTCAAAATTAAACTTCATTTTTATTCCGCTGTATTTTTATCAAAATTTCTTTCAAAACAGTTAGAGATTTAATGTAAGGTACTTAATTCTGATTAAAAATTTTAAAATTTTCTGAGAAAAAAAACAAAATTTGGTGTATTTTTCAAAACTTTGAATTGTGGTAGCGACCCCTAGAACGTGTTTAAACTGGACCAAATTTTACCCAGTTTATATTTAAGGCAGGAAGAACAAAATGAAAGGGTGTCCCATTAAAATTTCGAAAATTGATTTTTAAGAAGCACCCTACCCTGTATGTACACTTGATGATCTTTTTATATATATAATTTGCGTACCTTTTTAGCCCCGTAAGAATAGACGAAAAATTGTCAATGAAAGGAAAAAAATTGTAACACGCTAATTTTTGGTATACAGCTTGGTGTTAGGGTGGTTTACAATCTGTGAAAAGTCCCGAAGTTTCCTCTGTCCGCTAGTCCCATTATAAGGGGTCAAAGGTCACAACACAACGGCAGGTTAAAGACAAAAATTATGTTCTGCAAAACTGTAGCTGAGGTTATTTTACACAAAATTGTCATATAAAGTTTTTTTGTACCACTTAACGTTTAGACATTAAAACATTTCAAACTATCCCATGTAATTTCATTAAAATAACAAATATAAAAATATCACTCAGAAGTTTTTTCTAAATCGCCAGCTTAACTGAAGCCACCTGTGCGATAACATGAGACAATTTTCAACTATGTCTCCTCCTCTGTGCCACGTAGTTCAGTGTTGTATGTTCTTCTCTCGTTCTTTCTCTCTTTGTCTTTCTGTGTTGTATTAATGTCTTGTGTTGTATCAGCAAAATGGACCTAGATTCCGAAGCTGCAGTGTTTCTAGTCCGGAGATTTATCTTCAGACTAGTTTAATATGTAATGTAATGTAATGTAATGTAAAAATATCAAGAAAAATATTTTAGCAGAGTAACTAAAGCAAATTATTAGGGAACCCGGCCGAACAGCTCTGATTTTGACGATTTTTTTTTCAAACGTAGGTAATTAAAAATACTTTAAAGTCTATAGATTGAAAATTGCTGGTGTTGCCGTATTGTTTTTAAAAATTAAAATTAAATTTTTTTTTAACAAAACCATTTTTTTTGCTTAAATTTCATAAAACAAATGAAAACAAAAGATTCTCTAGGTAATTTAAGGAAAATATATAAAAGGCAGTAAGGGACAATCTTCCATCGTTTAAGCGATAAATGCAATTTTCTAACATTCTGACCTCAAACACAAAAAAAATATTTTGAAAACAACGGCAACACCTACAATATTTTAAAATACATTTTTAAAAAGCCAGAAGCTCATTCTTATCTCTTAAATCTAAGTCCACTAAATTTAATCAAGAGTTTTTGAAAAAATGGTCCTCAAACTCAGAATTAAAAAAAAAATGTTATTAGAAAAATTTAAAATGACTTTTTTCCAAACTTTTTCTAATAAAATATGAATTTATTTAAAATAAATTTTTGGCCATAAATATTATCAGTTGAATTTCGAAGCAAAAAAGGTAAAATATATCACACTTTTGAAAAAAAAAATGAAAAATTACTTCAATTTCAATGGTTTTTTTTTTATTAAAACTGAATTTTTGCATTGAAATAATTAATTTTCTCAAAGACTGTGGTAAATAGGAACTTTAAATTTTTGCTATTTAACTTTCAACAGTAAGGGTTATTAAATGAATAAAAAATAATTTTATGTTTAGATGTTGAACTTTAAAAAAAAATAAGTTACATTTTTTTTCAAAACTTTTATTAAAAAAAGTTCTTTGAAAATGAAATACTTTTAAATTTTTTTCATAAACCGTAATACATATTGACATTTCCTTTTATAATTTGAAATCATAATAAATACGGCCAAAAAAATTTGAAAATAAATGCATTTTATATTACGACCAAGTTTAAAAAACGACATGTTAAAATTTTTTCAATAATTTTTTTTTTCAAAAATCTGAGTTCAATTACCATTCTTTCAAAAGCCGTTCATTCAATTAACTTAATTTTAATTTTACATATATGACTAAGCTTCTAGCTTTTAAAAAATGTATATTTGAATATTGTAGGTGTTGCCGTTGTGTTTAAATATTTTTTTTTTTGTGTTTGAAGTCAATTAATAAGAAAATTGCATCTATCGCTTGAACTATGGAAGATTGTCCCTCACTACCATATATTTTTTTCCTTGAATTTCCTAGACAATCTTTTGGCATCAATTAATTTATGAAATTTTAGAAAAGTTTTTGAAAAAAATTTGTTTTTGTTCACAAAAATCTTCAATTAAATTTAAAAAATCAAAACGGCAACACCGGCAACTTTTAATCTATAGACTTTAAAGTATTTTTAATTACCAACGTTTGAAAAAAAAGATCATCAAAATCTAAGCTGTTCGGCTGGGCTCCCTAATATTGCCAATTTTTGGGCTTTAGTTACTCCACTATTTGCGAGTTTGAAGTGATATAATTCCTAAACGGTGCATGATACAAGAAAACTTTGTAAGACAATTTTTTGTAAAATAGTCTTACAACAACAATAAAACTTTTAACAGATTATAAACCACCCTAACACCAAGCTGTATACAGCAGCTGTATTACAGCTGTTACAAATTTTTTGGGAGCGGGTCATAATTCTGCTTGTCAAAATTCTGCACTACAAAATTCTGTGGGGTCAAAATACTGTAAGACCATAATTCTGTATGTCATTCATTATACTGTAAATACAAAATTCTGTATGTCAAAATACTGTATGAACAAAATACTGATTTGCAAAATTCTATTTTCTAAAATTCTGTACCTGTACGGTAAAATACAGTATTTTTACAGTATTTATTTATTTATACAGTATTTTTCAAGAAATTTCTTTTGATAAAAAAAACTCATAATACTAGCTTTAAATATAATTTTTGACTATAAAATTGTAATTTTATACAGACTAATTATTAAAGTAAAAAAGTAAATCAATTCTAGGAACACAAATCAAACTTTTTTAAACATACAAAATACATTTTACAAAAAACTTTCAAAATCAATATAAATTTAATTTTATTGGAAGCCGTTCTAGGTATGCAACGTGGTTTAATTGAGATTGTTTTTAAATAAGTGTAGAGTTTTGTTTTCTCCCTCCTTTTTCCCTCGCTCCTAGTACCTAGATAAATAAGCATTAGAAGTTTGCCTCTTTATTAAGTTGATCTTTAAGAAATTCATAATAAAACCTCTTTTAAATAAATCTGTATTTCAAAGTTCTGTAAAAATGCTGTAAAAAATATCGTTTTGATAATGTAAAAAAGTACGCGCGCACTTTTTTACATTATCAAAACGATATTTTTTACAGCATTTTTACAGAATTTTGTTGTAGGTACAGAATTTGGAAATATCGGACCCTCAGTGCAAAAGAGCAATAAGTCAAAAAATGACATTTTTGAGATAATGATGAGGAAATGTTGCTTTTTAAATTACCTTTCTTTTGAAGCGCTTGTTGTTAACGTAAACGAAAAATTCGAAAGATTATGACTGTTTTTATCCAATTCCTACTATATTAAAATTCAAACTCTTTCCTAATTTAAACAAATTTAAAAAATAAATTTACTAAAACTACAAAATAAACATAATGGTTCTTGAGATAGAGCCTTGCCATTATGGAAATTGCTGTCCCATGGAAAGTTATAGGGGAAAGTTTAGAGTCAGTATGTATTTTGCAGAAGCGTTTTCTCGAAATGAACTTTTTTGAGTTCTCGCTCTTTTGCACTGAGGGTGCGATATGTACAGTATTTTGACCAACCAGAATTTTGCTATACAGAATTTTCACTTTCGGAATTTTGTTCGTACAGCATTTTGCACTTACAGAATTTTGAATACAGAATTTTGCAGCATACACTCATACAGCATTTCGACCCCAACCCAAATTTTTTTCTTGAAAAAGTCTATTTTTCCTGGACTATTTACTCCGTCGTCGCGTGCTTCGTCGTTCCGATTTTATCAGTAATTTAGATCCCAATTTTATTTTCTTACATACTTTGACGTAAGAGACTCGGAAATCATATAAAAAAAATACGATGAATACCTTTTCTACATCTAGATAGAATTTTTCCAAGTTTTTTGTCGTTGTTTTTCCCAGCATACATAGTATTTGGGCTATACCTTAAGTAATAAACGAGCAATCTGAACAGAAAAACAGGCACCTGAAAGCTGAATAAATAAGCAAGAAATAATAACTCAACTATACCTATTCAACAACACTTTTACCGATCGCATGAAATGAAGGGAGCGAAGTATCATCTGGCCCACCCTAGACAAAATCTCTAGCTACGCCAATGACCACACTGTGCATCGGTTTTAAGGGGTAATAACACCTTGTAAACCACGAAATCAAGCGTTATTTTCATCAGCGTATAAAACAAAGAAAAAATATTATTTTCTTTTGGTGTTTGTTTAGTTTAATTAAGTATATCAATAGGTAACAGAGTAGGCTAATGTTAAATTTTTTTATGATGTGAAATTTTTTAAATGGCGGTGTAGTTCAGGATGATAGTAAAATTCTGTGCTCCCATCGGGCGACCAAATAACTCCTACAGTTTTTAACCGATTGGGCTGAAATTTTGTGTGGAGCTTAAAAATACTATTCTCTAGTGAAGTACGTAGGATTTTTTTGAAATATTAAAATTTAACGATTTTATGGTCTTTTTTTCAACGAATTTTGTTTTTGGAATGAAATAATTTTTTCAAACTAATGCCATTTCTTTAAAAATTAATATTTAAAAAAAATCCTACGTACTTCACTAGAGAATAGTATTTTCAAGCTCCACACAAAATTTCAGCCCAATCGGTTAAAAACTGTAGGAGTTAGTTGGTCGCCCGATGGGAGCACAGAATTGTACTATCATCCTGAACTACACCGCCATTTAAAAAATTTCACATCATTAAAAAATTTAACATTAGCCTATTCTGTTACCTATTAATATACTTAATTAAACTAAACAAACACCAAAAGAAAATAATATTTCTTCTTTGTTTTATACGCTAATGAATATGACGCTCGATTTCATGGTTTACAAGGTGTTATTACCCCTTAAATAAATTCAATTTTGATTCAAGGTTTTATTTGATTTTACATTCTAGGGAAAAACTTCATGTTCTACTGACTTCTTTTTCATCTCTCGGGATGGTGATCAAAGTTTAAATGGAGCTGAGCAAATTTGTGGTTCGGGGAATATTACTCGTGTATCAGAATTTAACAAAATTGTCATAGCTTACTCTTCATCTGCAAATAGCCGAGGTGGTCGCTTTAGTTGCAATTTAAGTACGCGAGTAAAGGCCTGTGATTGCGGTTGGTCCTCACAAACAAGAATAATTGGAGGTACTGCAGCTAAACAATATGAATACCCATCTATAGTTAGTCTTTGGCAAAAAAGAACACAGCAGCATGTTTGTGGAGGGACTATAAGTAGATATAATATCTGCCGTCCGGGTCTTTGATATAATTTAATTGTAAATCTTTTTTTTTTCAGTCCACCGGCGTTATATTGCTACAGCAGCACACTGTACTTTATTTTTGGAGGATCCGCAAAACATACTCATTCAAGCTGGGTTTAATGCAACGGAGAAGACTGTTCAATTTACAAGAATTTATGAAGCTGAAGAATTTATAAATCATCCCAACTACAATTGGTTAACAAGTTACAATGACATAAGTCTTATTAAAACGAAAACTCCTATCGAATGGGCATGGCACATTGGGCCAATATGTCTCCCCATTAACCAAGAGTATGTATTTTTAAATTAAAAAATTGAATGATTGAAAAATTTTGATGTTGACATGTATTATTGCACTTGCACAGATACCAAGCCTCAGTGAAAATATCCTTACAAAACTAAAACAAATAAAAAATTGTTAGGAAAATCATTTAATCCCCTATACATAATCACCTTCTGTTTGCGTTAACACCGCAAGTAAAATTTTTGAGGAAACTTGTTATTTTTAAATCCTTGTGCGTATTTGTTAATTGCAATCCAACATGAAAAATTCCACAAGTTTCAAGAAAAGAAGTAAACACTCCTTTGAAGTCGGACTATAAACTGTAAAAATATGTTTTTCTTATGGTACCTAGTAGGTACTACCTACCCAATAAACAGAAATTGTAAAATTCATCCGACAGGACTTCGTAAACAAAACTGTTCCTAAGAGACTATGGGAACTCAATTTTGTGACAGATACAGTAAGAAAAATACCGTGCACACCTCTTAAAAATATGTTGAAAATTATGAAATTCGCAAAAGAGCATATTGGTAACCTTCTTTTCTTCTGAAACAAGGCTTAGGACTGATAAGTTCTATTGCACTCCACAGATCAAATGCGGTCCACACCATAAAACATTGTTTCAGAAAAAAGGAGGTTTTGCAACAATGCCTTTAGCGAATTTGATAATTTTCAACACGTTTGTTAAGCTGCTTCCACTGCTTTTTTGTGTGAGTCTGTTCCCAAATTCGAAAATTGTGCTATTTTTTGTAGAAGAGAGCGCTCATGGTCATGGCACAGTATAAAATTTCCCCTCCCTGAATTATTTGGTGCCAATTTTTTTTTTTGGCAGAAAAATGAGTTCTGTCAAACGAAAAGTTGACTTAAGTCATATAATTTAAAAAAAGTAAAAATCAAATCGTTGTGATTGTTGAGTTGAATTGGGTTTACTTGTGTTTGCATAAAAAATAGAATATTTGGTATCGAATTAAACGAATAATATGAAAATCTTAAATGTGATTGGCGTTCACTTTGTTCCAAATTCTTTTACATTGTTTCGCAGGTTTATTTTCTTATGAGAGAATTTTCTTCAGAAATTTCACAGTCTTCCTATTTTGGTGCACAAAAAGTGCGAAACAAATACTCTAATCTCATCCCAACTAGCCAATTTTTTTTACGAATGTTTAACAGTTTGATTCATGTTTGATTGAATGTTGGTCAAAATACCTACTTTTGTCACTCAAAAACTGCACTTCTAATAAAATATTTGTAATAACTTTTTTTGCAGATACAATAACTTCGACTTTGAACCAGTTGATATCGTTGGTTGGGGTACCACTTCCTTTGCGGGTTCACTATCAAAGAATTTGCAAACAGCCACTGTATATGTAGTACCTTATAATGACTGTCAAACACAAATACCTTTTGTACAACATTCGGAATTATGTACATATTTACAAGGAAAAGATTCTTGTCAACGGGATTCTGGTGGACCAGTTGTTTCGAAAGGATACACTCGGCAGTATTTACTGGGAATTATAAGTAGAGGTAATGCATGTGGATCTGGTCCGGGAATAAACACTCGTACAACTTCTTACCTTGAATGGATTTATCATGTGATCGAAGGATCCTTGTGTTATAAGCCGTTAAAAAAAAATTGAAAAAAAAATTAAGTTTTTTCGAGAACTTCTAATAAAACATATTCGCCTTTAAAACTTCTTCAATGATTTAATTTTTATAATAATTACGTAGTATGAATACACCACGAACCAAAACTCAAAGGAATAATTGAATCATTGACATACTATTATACATGGACTGCTATTCGTGTGAATATGATTCAACGGATTCACACCGCGATGCTAGCGAATAATGGACTCAGGTATATGCGGAAGACGAATATAAAGACGCCAAATTAATTACTTTTATTTTATTGATGCTTCAAGATTTTAAGAAACTTAAATACTAATACACTGAAGGAAAAAACAACTTAAAATCAACGAAAACCACGTTGATTCAACTATTTTTCGGAATGATTTTGCGTTGAAGACGAAAATTTTAAAATCAAAGTAGAACATCGTTAGTTTAAAGTGGTTAAGTGGTTATAAAACATCTTTAAATCAAAGAAGTTTCAACTTAAAAAAAAAAAGCGTCAATTTATCAAAAAAAAAACAAAAACAAAATGGGCAGCCGCTGGGGATCGAACCTATAACTCTTGGGTTACTAGGCGAATGCTTTACCAACGTGCTATCTCACTGTTGAAAATTAGAGTGATAAAATGCAGCAAAAGCTGAAGTTCGACACAAATAAAAAAATTCGTACGTTGTTTCAATTTTATTTTGAAGAAGTTTCATGTTAATGTTTTCAACATTAAATCAACGTTGAACATTTTACATTTTACGTTGCGTTTTTCCCTCAGTGTATGTATGTACTACGCTTCCACCTACCCTTAATCCGAGATTTAGCTAAGTATATTTAGAATAAATCTCGAGGTTCTTTAAATTATTATTCACGTAAACGCGGAAAACCCATAGAAACCGTAGAATTTTCTATCGGTAGAAATGAGCTGTCAAAATTTGTATGGGAAAAATATTCCGCAAATCATAGAATTTTATCTCACAAATTTGAAGCAGAAACCGTAGAAAACAAATCTGATAAACTTTGGGTGTGTTCAATCACCTATCGGATAGGCTATCTGGGATCCCCGTATCTGGAATATCTTTTTGAACGCGATTTATGTGTTATTATTCAGATAACCACAAATAAAATATATGTTAATATTGAAAAGAAAATGTTATTTTATTTGAGCATATTACATTTTTTTTATTGTTGCATAGTACACTTAGGGGCAAAAAAAAAACGGAATGAAATAAATTATTTATATTGAAAACAAAAATTGCAATGGATAAAATAATGTTTCTTCTAGTCTCATGGTCTCATTTAAAAGCTTGAATTTTTTGCTTTGAATTGTTGGTAGAAACATAAAAATGCATACGATAGTATCGTCGCTATCTGTCAATAAATTGCACTTCAAATGTTAAATTTTCTGGATACTCTGCTTCAATTTCACTCTTTTTTCCTTACTTTACTATTGACGTTATCTGTTAATAAATTGCACTTAATTTTTTTTAATGTTTAATTTTCCAGATAATCTCTGTTTCAATTTCAGTTTGTTGATTTGATCTTTATAAAGTGAACGGGTTTTGAAGTTCCTTGCATTGATTTAAAGCTTTTGCTGCAAGCTTTTTAATGGTGCAATTAACATTCATGTGTGTCAGTTACATCCTGACCAATTAACGTTCTTACAGAACGCAAAAGTTTGATTCCATTTTTTTGCTCTTAAGTGTATTTGCAAAATTAGCTTGACTTGATTTTTTTAATTAAACAAATTTTATAAGTTCAATTTGACGTTTAACAAACACCTGTTTGTTTCCCTTGTTTACGCAATTATTTTCTGCTGGGGTGTTCATTTAAACCTTTTGTGGAATTTTCTATTTTTCTGCAAAGTAGAAAATTATCTTGTTACGTGAATACCCTTATTATTTCCTCAAAAAAAGTTTATGACACAATTTTTTTTTTGTATTTAACAAATTTAATTTAACAAAAAATTTCAAAATGCACTTATCATGTTTTGAAAATAAACGATTCAATTTTAATGCAGAATGAATAAGTTTCATTTTTGAAGCTGTTGGAATTATGTTTATTTCAGAATTGTTAACACCATTTAGTTTTTAACTAAGTATAATTTTAATCAGAAGCATGCTGAACCATTGTTTACCCAAATAAAGCCTTATACGGAGACAAACCTATTGCTGAGTGGGTGGCCGTTTTCAAAGCGCAACTAATTATAGAAGGAAGATGTTAATCCCAATCATTTTGATCTTTACCTTAAAGTCCAGACAAAATAGACATTAAACCCGGAAATAATTCGCATAGAGCTGAAAATTGGTACAGAGCTTTTAAATGCCGATTAAAGTAAAATGTCAAAAGTCCCATGTGTGCATAAAAAGTTATTCAAGCTTTAATGTCGAAAATTTATGTTTTTCATATACCTATAACTTTGAAACGGAAGAAGCTTTCATAAAAAAGTATATGGATGACTTATAGGTTTTGTAATTCCCTAAAAGTAATGTACACTTTTTTTTCTACGAGATATTGTTTAGAAGATATCGTGATTTTAAAATGTGTCAAATGTCGAAAATATCGGTTTTTTGCCTATTTTTCTTAAACGATGAGTCCTATCGAAAAGTTATCTTTAAGAAACTGGTAGATAATATCATTGAATAATTACAAATAGAAGTGACACCGAAGATTACTCATGCGACTATAAGAGTACCGGAAGATAGATGAACTACATGTTTGCGCCTCAACTATCATGTATTTTCGAGTTGAGTCTTAACTAATAATTTTTTTTAAACCTTCATAAAAAAATTAATAATTATTATTATACATTTCAAAGAGCTTATATTGATATAAGTTTTCGTATATTGAAAAGTCATATTAGTCTAGAGAACAAGGACGATGCCTTTTACTCCTACTGGCCTAGGTTCGAATACCGGTAAAAATTGAAATTTTTTTTTTATTTTTGCGGAGATTTTTTTTTGACAAATTGAATTAATTTTTATTCTAGTAATGTAAAAAAAAAAACAATCTCAATTTCCCGTCAGATTCGAACCTAGGCATGTAAACTTACCAGACACTCACCTTATCCTCTGGGCTATCTCCACTTTTTGAAATAGGTAAACTTTTATCTATATGTATAAGCGGTTTAGGATTTGATTTTGGATTGTTGGATTTGCTTTTGATTGTTGGATTTGCTTTTTTAATTCAACGCACGATACTAGCGCCTATAATTTTACAGCGGAAGTTTCCCTGGGTGTCCACTTCTATTTGTAATTATTCAATGATAATATGCTCCTCTATATAACTACGTTTTTTGTTTGCCAATTTCTCAAACATTTTTGGTGATCACCTTACACAGACGGAAAATATTTTGTGTTCACATTTTATAATCACAAATGTGACTATCGCCAATCACCTTATGCGATTCTACCCCAGAATTTCGCTTTGTTATTGTAACTCAAATAAATACAACATAAAGCGCGGCGAATATAGTAAGTAGTATCTTGTAGGTTTAGCCCAGTAATTTTAGGCATTTTTTACCCCAATCTGCGGAAAAATTCCTACTGGGCTCGATTTTGGTATAGACCTTCGTTACGGCGTTGTTATGAAGATGCGAAAAATCGACATTTATATCGCGTCCGCGTTAGAAGTTATAGAGGTCAAAAGGTCACGAAAATCAGTTTTTCGCATATATCTCGTGGCCTGTTGCTCGGAGGTCAATAGGGGTCTATGGAAAATCTGTTCGTCATAAAATTATCTACAAATATTGCCCTATGCATTTTTCGTGACCTTTTGACCTCTATAACTTCTAACGCGGACGCGATATCAATGTCGATTTTTCACATCTTCATAACATTGCCGTAACGAAGGTCTATACCAAAATCGAGCCCAGTAGGAATTTTTCCGCAGATAGAACCTAAAATTACTGGAATAGTTTTATTCATTCCCTTGTTAATTTTAATAACTATGCCTTAAGGTACTAAGGTAAAAAAAATTTGCATACTGGAACGGATTAAATGTGTTTAAATGCGTTTCTAATTGGATATAGAAGCATATGGTGTCATTTTTACTCGACTCATCTGGTATGTCTTTTCAAAGCCAAGCTTTATGTAAAGATTTTGTGATGCAGCATTATGAGGCAGAACTGCAACAAAAGGCACGTTGTTGAATTCGATAACAAGTTTTGTGAGTGCTTTAGCAACTTGAATTCCATATCTGAAAAAAAGAAAGAAACAATTTTTAATTATTTTGATCCTTCCAACATGATAAGAGTATACAGGGTGTCCCAAAAGTTAACGTCGAAACGAAAACGGTAGATAAGGTAGGTGGTGACAGTTATCAGAAAAATAATAAAAAAAATTGCAGCCATATATTTTGTGAGTTATGGGCATTTGAAAAAAAGTCGAAAAAATGGTCACCCTGTGACAGTTTTTCATGTGCCGTGACTACAAATCATAATTTTTTCTTTCAGAACCTTTCCGAATACAAAAACTTAAATAATATGGAAAAATTACCTAATAAAAAAGTCGGATTTCTTTAGAAAATAAATTTTATCTCGGTTATTTATGGAATATTCTCAACAATGTCATACCATTTTGAAAAGAGAATTGAACACACCAACTTTTAAGGTAACTTGCCAAAACATCGTAGTGCATTTTTTACACTATGGTTCATTGAATTAGAGTCATGTAAATTTTTTTAGTATTTAGTTGGGCAAAAAAGTAATATTTGCTTTTAAACTGATGCAGCTGAGTTAAAATTTTTGGATGTATTTAGTAGCAGGGTTATTCAAGGTTCTGCAACAGAAGAAAAAAATGAAAAAAATTAAGATTTGTAGTCACGGCACATGAAAAACTGTCACAGGGTGACCATTTTTTTCGACTTTTTTTCAAATGCCCATAACTCACAAAATATATCTATGGCTGCGATTTTTTTCATTATTTTTCTGATAACTGTCACCACCTACCCTATCTACCGTTTTCGTTTCGACGTTAACTTTTGGGACACCCTGTATAATGCTATAATATCCACATGAAGATGAACAATTTGTCACAGCAGGGTTAAAAAATATTGTGAACAAAAAAACATTGAACTTTTTCAGCCGATTGAAAATAGACACAAGTTTTCTCAAAGAACCTCCAAATCTTTGGCCCGAAAACCCGCATTTTAAAGAAGGCTTTAAAAAAGTGCAATAACTTAAAGTCGTAAATGACATGACAGAAAGAGGAGTCAAATTAATAACCGATTTTAATAACCTTTTAACTAAAGATGAGGAACAAAAACAATATGTACTTCAAGTAGTCAGTGAGTGCCGAAAATTGTATCCTGATGCTTCCAAAACTACTTTGTAAATCTCTTGATTAAATTTTTTTAGTATTTACTTCAATAATTATGTATAAGAAATGTAACACGATGTTATTTTTTTTGTTTTTTAGGCCTATGTGAATTGCGTAAAATAGTTAACATAGTGCAAAATTTTTGACACTATTGAGGTGAATAAAAAAATTTCAGCTGTTAAAAATTTATTGGGCTCTGGCACCTGGTTAAATTTGAGTTAAATTTTTTTTGCAGATGGTTTTGTTTCGTTTTTTTTTTTTTTTATTAAAAAGGAGTTTCATAGCAGAAAAGAAGCAGGGAAAATATTAAACAATAAGCCATACAGCTGAAATTTTTTTGTTCACCTCAATAGTGTCAAAAATTTTACACGGTGTTAACTATTTAACGCAATTCACACACAGCCTTAGAATTCTGTTAAATGTTTCGTTTTTTTAAATAGGTAAAACAGTTTAAAAAAAAAAGTTTCATTTTAAATCGAGTTTGCACTTCAGCTCTTTTTGAGGTAAGTACTGAAAATTTAAATTGATGACAAAATTTTTCTGTTTTAGTAAAACTAAACAAATTTAGCATCTGAATTATGTGTAGCAGCACTACCCTTAATTTAATATATAAAAAGTGAAAATAACCCGATCTCTTTGGGAGCTAGAGCTAATTTTCTTCGAAAAACAGTGAAAAAACAGAGATTTTTGATACTTTGAGTGTCGGCACCATTTAGAGTTATCCAATCGAGCTGAAATGTTGGCTATCTAAAAATCTGCAAAGGCGGAACATTTTATGGGGTTCCCCCGACCAAATTTCGAAAATCGATTTCTTGCGGTCACTCTATTGTACACTTTATAGTACACTTAGGAGCAAAAAAAAACGGAATGAAATAAATTATTTATATTGAAAACAAAAATTGCAATGGAAAAAATAATGTTTCTTCTAGTCTCATGGTCTCATTTAAAAGCTTGAATTTTTTGCTTTGAATTGTTGGTAGAAACATAAAAATGCATACGATAGTATCGTCGCTATCTGTCAATAAATTGCACTTCAAATGTTAAATTTTCTGGATACTCTGCTTCAATTTCACTCTTTTTTCCTTACTTTACTATTGACGTTATATGTTAATAAATTGCACTTAATTTTTTTTAATGTTTAATTTTCCAGATAATCTCTGTTTCAATTTCAGTTTGTTGATTTGATCTTTATAAAGTGAACGGGTTTTTAAGTTCCTAGCATTGATTTAAAGCTTTTGCTGCAAGCTTTTTAATGGTGCAATTAACATTCATGTGTGTCAATTACATCCTGAGCAATTAACTTTCTTCAACATCCTAGGAAGAAGAAATTAACTAAATGTTCTTTGTTTACATGTTTTACATATGATTTTAATTGTTTTTTCTTTTTCTTTTCTTTTCTCATTCTAATTGTCAAATTTAAAGCTTTCTATGATTTAGGCAACGTCATTTTGTGAACGGAAATTTGAGTAAGTTGACTAAATAAGTTTGGATATGATGTTATTGTCAAATTTCGAAATTTAATAAAGACCGCATGGGGCAAACACCGAATTTAACTTTACTTTAATAAATAAATAATATTAATTATAACCGATAACGCACTTTTAACTCGTGTTTCACACAAATAAATTCAATTTTGCTAACGAAATTCTGTAATTAAAAACAATCAGCTGTCATGTTGACAAAAAAACTTTCCTAGATTTTTAGGTAAAATTTTCTTGCCTAATTTTCCAGTTAGCTTTCCAATAAAATTACCCAAATTGGAAGGATTTTTTTTGACAGTTGACCAAGGCCAAGGCCAGAGGCCGAGAAATTACCTAAATATTTAGTCCCTAACGTTTCTGAACCTGCCCAATAAAAATATTTGCTGAAGATGGCATGTAAGGTGCCGAATTCAAAATTGACGTTTGTTTTTAATTTTAATTTTGCATTTTTTATCTGGATTAATAATTGGGAACAAGCGTTGAAAATTAAAGTGAAGTCATTAAGGCGTGTATGGCTAAATATTTATTTTCATATAGTTTGTTGTGAACTTTGACTTCTTAATGATCTCGGTTTAAAGCAAAATTGATACATACAATGCAATTTGCAATGCAATGTATTACAAGAAATAATTATTTTTAAATATGACTGGACAAAAAAAACTGATGGGATCCATGCATTTGTGGCAGCAATGTGAACAAACTTAAGACTATTCATTATACAGTTAAACTGTCTTAAACAATGGATGAATAGTAGTCTTCTCAAAAGTAGAGGTTGTCTGTAAAGACGGTTAACGGACGATGATTTTACGTGATAACGTCGTCAGAAAACAGGTTGTGTGCTTTTGTTTAAAATGAGTCAATTGAAGCGTTTACTTATTTCAAACAATGATAATTTACAAGAAAAAATACCTTTTTTATTTTCTCATTATATTATTTTTTTTTTAAAGCTTACAAAAAAAAAATGCAATTTAAGCAAAGTATTTCTTCTTTAGAATAAAACCATTTTGAAATTTTACGATGCGCAAAAAGTTTAAAAATTATTTATTGAAACAATCATTTTTATCAAAAAAATCAAAAAAAAACATGAATTTTTATCTTCTCACGTCATTAATTCCATTTTTTCCCCTAACAACCTATAACCTATACCATTTGAACTCGATCAAATTTCATTAAAAAAAGCAAAAAAACATCACGCTATGGAATCAATTTATTTGTTTGACAACCTATAAAAAATTTTATACCATGTGAAAGCTTATTATTTCACCTTTCATATGACGTATCAATCTCATTTCAAAGATGCCAAGAGAAGTTAGAATTTTTTAAAGTCAACCATGTCAAATTTCCAGACTGAGATTACGGTACTTCCCACACTGGTGGCTGTTCGGGGGCAACAGATCTCCATTGGTGTTTTGAGGTTTTTCCCAAGTTTCTTGATTTAACATTGTGTAGCTTATTGTTAGTCTACCGTTATGTGTGGTATAGCAAATGAAAGGTAATTGTATCAGAGTGCTCATAAAAGTTTAATAATATCTACTCTTGGTCAATTGTTATAACCTGTAAAATTTTATTTTACCGTTATCTCAAAATTGTGTTTACGAAAATGATTGAAACTTCGCACACATTTAGTCATGGTCATGGTCTGTCCATGACCATATACTTTATCCCTGTATCTATTAAAGAAAAAAAGATAAAAATAAAAATCGATGAAAATCGGTTGAAAACGGTCTAAAAACGTCTTCCGTTATTCAGTCAAAACTCACTAAGTCCAATTTTTTGCACATGGATTCATAAGGCCAAAACCTACATGTTTTATAAGTTTGAGATTTTTTGAACGCTCCAAAAAAAGCTAAAAATCAAAAACTACCCAAATATACCCCTAAAAAACAAGGTGTTTTTCAAAAATTCATATTTCAACTTTAAATCTAGGTGTCCCACAAGGTTCTGTATTGCGCCCAATATTGTTTTTAATTTTTGTTAATTCCCTTTTCGTCCAATTTTAAGGGAAATATTACGGCCTTCGCGGACGATACGGCGTTAACGTACTCCACAAAAAACAGTTTGAATATGTTTATTAATATTAATAATGATTTGGAAATACTTCGTCTTTGGTTTCATTTCCATAAGCTTACTATAAGCCAAAAAACGAAATATATGATATACAAGCTTTCAGCTCCAATTTGTGATGATTTTACGCTAAGATACCATTCTCCCTGTTGTTCGAAATATATTTTACAAACCAAACAGACCCATTCTGACCTATGGCAGCTTAGTCTGGTGGCAAGCTCTAGGGAAATCCACGAACTTGAAAACCCTAACCAAAGTACAAAGAACAGCATGCACTAGTACTACGGGGGTGATGAGGTCCACTCCAACCGCAGGTTTAGAGGCAATCCCTAATCTCACTCCCTTAGATCTATTTGTACAAGAATTAGCAGCAAATAATGCCCTACGACTTAGTCAAACCAACATTTGGAGTACTAGTCAAAGCGGTCATACCACGATCCTCTCTAACTACGTTGATAACAACGTAAGTACAGACTACATGACCCCTTACTTAGACTTCAACAAGTCTTTCAATGTCAGTTTCCCCAACAGGCAAGATTGGGAAAACAGTGTACCTTTCTCAAATGAGTCGACTATTACCATCTTCACTGATGGCTCGAAAATGAACACTGGGGTTTGTGCAGGTTTCTACTCAGAAAACCTCAACCTTCCCAGTTCCTTCAGACTCCTCGATTACAGCAGCGTCTTCCAAGCCGAGATACTGGCAGTGAAAAATGCTGCTACACAAATATCCATGATGGCGATACCACCTGCTGACATCACCTTTTTCATTGATAGCCAAACGGCAGTAAAAGCGATTTCTGCCACCTAAATCAAGTCAAAGCTTGTTTCATGCTGTCGCAAAGAGCTTAGGGTTCTTGGTATCCAGCATAATGCAAGACTCTGCTGGGTTCCCGGCCACAGTGATGTGTTCGGCAACGAAGAAGCGAATGAGCCTGCAAGGGAAGGCTCAGTACGTGATCCCTCTCTCATAGACCATAACATCAGAATCCCACAATGTGAAATGAAACGAAATATCGTCAAACATGTTTTTCAAAAAAACCAATGAAAGATGGAACCTCCTAGATAACTGCGGTCACACCAGGAAACTTTGGCCGAATTACGACGAGAAAAAATCTAATAAGATCTTACTACTCAATAAACCTTCCTTAAGATCCCTTTTAGGTATCTTAACGGGACATAACCTACTGGGCTACAATAAAAAGAAAATAGGGCTTAGCACAGATGACCTATGTAGAGGCTGCGGCAATGAGGACGAACAGGAAGACACCACTCACTTCCTCTGTCGCTGTCCAGCTCTCTGCCGCACTAGAAAAACATTTTTAGGGAACTACTTCTTTAATGAATTAGAAGAACAATCAGAACTGTCAGGCAACAGCCTACTGAACTATGTCAAGTCTACCAAATGGCTCGACAAACCACACTTTGTCACTTCTTCAGGGTATCAGAAGGGATCTACATTGATCTAAGTGTGACGGTAACAACATCAACTGTCAGCCCATTTTACCTTTTACCTTTACCTACAAACCTCTTGTCAACACAATCTTCACCCAAATACATTTATTTCTAGCGGAAGTTGTTATAAGGATTGTTTTGATATTGAACGTGTTGACAATTTTAAGTACCTTAGAGTCATATTGGTTGCTAGGTTAAGCTGGAATGATCACATAAAAAATCTATCTCAATATTTTAATATGGTATTGAGGAATAAACAGGGTGTCCCAAAAGTTAACGCCGAAACGAAAACGGTAGATAGGGTAGGTGGTGACAGTTATCAGAAAAATAATTAAAAAAATCGCAGCCATATATTTTGTGAGTTATTGGTATTTGAAAAAAAAGTTGAAAGAATGGTCACCCTGTGACGGTTTTTCATGTGCTGTGACTACAAATCTTAATTTTACTCATTTTTTTTTTTGTTACGGTACCTTGAATAACCGTGCTACCAAATGTATTCAAAAATTTTAACTCAGCTGCATCAGTTTTAAAGCAAATATTACTTTTTTGCCCAACTAAGTACTAAAAAATTTTACATGACTCTAATTCAATGAACCGTAGTGTAAAAAAAATGCACTACGATGTTTCGGTGAGTTAACTTAAAAGTTGGTGTGTTCAATTCTCTTTTCAAAATGGTGTCATTGTAGAGAATATTCCATAAATAACCGAGATAAAATTTATTTTCTTAAGAAATCCGACTTTTTTATTAGGTATTTTTTCCATATTATTTAAGTTTTGTACCCTTTCAGAACCTTTCAGAATATAAAAACTTAAATAATATGGAAAAATTATTTATGTTTATGTAAAATTGTTTAGTACTTAGTTGGGCAAAAAAGTAATATTTGCTGCGATTTTTTAAATTATTTTTCTGACACCACCTACCCTATCTATCGTTTTCGTTTCGACGTTAACTTTTGGGACACCCTGTTTATCACCTCAGCCTCTATTGTAGCCAATCTCTTTTAAAACTTGTTTATAATGGTCTATTTAAATCAAAACTACAATATGGATGAGTCTGTTGAGGTGGCACTCACCGCAGTGAAATTGATCTTTTGTTTATTAAACAAAAACACGCCATTCGTATTTTATGTAGAGTAAAAAGTAGAACTCCAAGCTTTATTCTGTTCAAAACGCTAGGGATTTACCTATAAAGCATTTATACCTTTATAAAGTCTCAAAAACATTTTTCGAAAAGTCTGGATGTTCTGTTTCCAGGCAATGCAACCTTTATAATTTACGTGTGAACAACCCTAATGTTGTACCTATTCCTTATATCAAAAAAACGCACTTTTCTCCGTTCTATAAAGTCACTGCAGCCCGATTTTTCAATAAATCTACTAGATAATATTAGATGGGAAAGAGTGAAATCGGTGTTTTTGAAAAATATTAAATATTTCCTATTTACTTTAAATCATAATGATATTACATTTCTTAATATAGTAGTTTGATATTTTTTAATTTTTTAATAAATAAATATTTTTTTTCTATCTTCGATATTTTTGGATTAAACATAAATTACCTACATAAAAAATTTACACATTCAAATATAAAAAAAAAAAAGATTTTATATCTTAAAAAATTATTATACAAAATTACAATAAATGATCCCCATCAATTTATCATAAATTTATCAAATTTGATGGTACATTCAACTCTTGTCGTTCGACAGCTGAAAGTTCTTAACTATTTCATATAAATAAATTTACGCTATTTTTTATATTGTTATTATTTTAATCTTGTTAATCAATGTTAGCACTAAGTTTTTATATGAAGTAAAGAACATATGAAATGAAAATTAAATTAATTTCTTAAATTAGTAGGCTGCTTTTGCATTTCGGTCCTAATAACTTCCCTATAACTCTAGATGCGATAAAAACTATAACAATTCTGAAATTCCCTTTAGAAGCGCTTATTTTTAAAAAAGTTGGCCACCTAGGTTCCTTTCCTACAGATGTTTTTTATACCACAGGTGTTTAAAATTTTTCATAAAATAATTTTTTTTTTACATTTTGCATTGAAAGACAAATTTCAAGTTATTTTTTTAAGAAAAGGTGCAGCAGTTATGATAACTTCTTTTGGAAACTGTCTAATAGGTAGACAGTAGATATACGCAAAAAGAAGGGGCGTGTTCTCTAATGATTTCTGCAGGAGTTGCATGAATGAAGAAGAAGAGGATACTGTTCAACATCTTCTGTGCACCTGCCCAGCTCTATTAGGTATCACAATGGACCATAAAGGGTCTAAACTAATTTATTCGCTTAAATATAAAATAAGCGTCGGTATCATTTAACCCTTTTTCAGTTTTTTTTTTTTTTTTTTTTCAAAAACCTTTAAAAAAATCTAATGGAATTTTAACTTTCCCAAACCTTAAATTCAAAACAAACAAACTTTCTTACCCCTTCCGCCTGTACTTTGGAAGTGTCTGCATTGAAAACATTGCTCCATAGTATGATGAAAGCATCCAAGAAGCAAGTTCATTTGTATCCTTGTTGAAAACTCCCAATGCGGGCAATTTCCCTACTAGCGTTTCGAACAACTGCACACACTCTATTTCCTTTGCCGGATAGTGGTCATGCACAAGTTTTACATCGTTTACAGTTAGGGGACGTATTTCGGCCTCTTCATCTAGAAAACTATAATATGTATTTAAAAAAATGGCCAATACATTTTTTTATATAAACAAGAAATTATTCGGTACATATCTATCTTACTCTTTCACTTGCAAATCAGCATTCTGTGAATTATTCAAAATTAAAATATCACAAATAAGTTGCTCCATTGTACCAAACTTCTCGTAAAAATCTGTTAGCCGATCGACAATAGCTGAATGAGTGAAATGTAGGTATATTGGCATTTTCCAATTTATCAGGATGTCTTCAGTTTCTATTAGATTCACACATTCCAAATGACTCAGTGGACAAAAAATTGAAAAGCTTTGGTAAATATTACCGCCGGGCTAAAAAAGAGCAAACAATTAAGACAAAAGCATTGGCGCAAAATTTTAAACGATTTAGTAAATTGATAAAGCCATTTAGTAAGTTGCTAAGTTAAAAAACCGTATGCTTTTTGGCTTAGTACTTAATTACTAAAATGGCTTTAGCAATTTACTTAATCGTTTAACATTTTGCGCCATTATTTTTAATGATTTATTTTACCGTGAGGGTACAACCTGGAAACTGAATAAGTACTGGTTTTTGAGGCCATTCTTTAGAAACGTAAAAGTGAAAATCCCATATCCGATTCTTTATATATATATTTATGGTCTGATGCAGCTAAAAAAAAGGTAAGTAACTTTTTATAATTTGTAGCCCTGTTCCATTGGAGGTGGTAGTCTACTAATAGTAGATGTTTTGGTTAATCTAGTACTATCTACTCATGCTCTTCCTCCCGAGTAGATACGATTTGTATTGAATTCGTTGAAAGTACGTTCCATTGAAAATCGCTAGTAAACTACTAGTAGTACATTGCCACCTCCCAAAGAAACAGGACTTTTGTGACAACATACATAGACATAATACAATAATAATGTCAACACTAAAAAAAAGGTGTGCACACATTTACACACGATACTAATAATTAAAATTAGTGCTAAGGTTAAAAGAAAAGCTTAAGATTTTAGTTAATCCGCACACCAATAATGTATTTAATCTCCAGTTTAATTGTTAGCAACACATTAAAATTTAAATATTTAAAGTCGAGCACTAAAAAAAAGTAACTTTGTTGATGAAAATAACCAAAATGATGGTCCAATAACCAAAATGATGGTTTATTTTTGATAAATTATTTATCCCAACCGAATATTCTTGTGAAAAATAATAAACAAAAAATAGAAAAAAAAAACAATAAAAAAAACTAGCTCAACTACACCCTGACTTGAACCTAGGCCGGTGGAGTAAAAGACAATCTCCTTGTCCCCTAGGCTAATTCGAAGGATATAAATAAGATAATATTTTTTCTCAAAAACATAAAACTGGAGACTAAGTTAGTGAAAAGGTTAAATTGTTTATCAGTAGCATTTTGTAAAAACTCAGCATTTTGTTCTAACCTTCTGGTTAGCTAATAGTCGACATTAGCATTTGATTTATTAGTAAGGCCCAATTGATGTAGAAGTTGGGGAAATGACGAAAAAATGGAACTTTTGAAATTTGACAGCTTATAAATTCTAGGTGGTTTAACCGAATCACATGTTTTATACATTTTTGAAAAGGTATAATTATCTTCTATCAGAAACTATAAATCAAAAATGAGTATAAATTTGACGAAGCTGGAATTTTTCCAATGAGTGAAGGTCCAAAAAAACGTTTTTTGCCCCTAACTCCAGATTTTGGGGGTGTTAGGGACTTTTTAAATACCGTTTCGTTATCAGTGCGACTAGGTCTAGGTGGTTTAACCGAATCACACGTTTTATATATTTTTGAAAAGGTATAGTTATCTTTTATCAGAAACTATAAAAAGATCAAAAATGGGTAAAAATTTGACGAAGCTTGAATTTTTTCAATGGGTGAAGTTCCAAAAAACCGTTTTTCGCCCCTAACTCCAGATTTTGAGGGTGTTAGAGACTTTTTAAATACCGTTACGTAATCACTGCGACTGGGTCTCCGCCCTCGTATATTTTGAAACCTTATTTTTGTAACACAGTGTAATTTTTAAAACTTTGAATTTTAAAACTAGGTAATGATATCTACAATAAAATTAAAATTTTTTTTATGAGTCAAAAATGATCTAAGATCGTTTGAATACTATAATTGAATTATGTATGCTGATTGCTGAGTCTACACTACACCAAAAAATAAAATAATAAGTTTAGGAAAAAAAGGAAAAATGCATAGGAAATTAACCTACTCAAAAGATCTCCTGAGAACCCAGAAAAAAAACTTTAGGTATATACAAAAATTCAGCTAAATTTAATCTGGAATGAGTCTGCCCCTCCCTGATCAAAATCCTGCGTACGCCCTTGGAGTTCACCATCGATGTAAAAAAATTGTAGTTTTTATGAGTAATAGAAAAAAATCATGAAGTCATTATTATTTTTTTTTTTTTATTCATTCAAATCTAGCCAAAAGTAAATAGATATAAGCATCAAAAACAGCCACACCAAAGCCAACAGCATCAATGAAGAAACCGACACATTAATTGGTATGAAATTGAAGCCATTGCAATGCAGCTGAACGAATTCCAACATAGTTCGATACGGACTGAAAAATTCATCGGAACAAGGAAAGAATTGGAATCGATCGAACTTAAGAGGCTGGAGAACAAAACTATGAAGAATGCCAATTCCAAATTAATGGAAACTTGGAATTCAATTTCCAATACATAAAGAAGTTACCATTCGCCACCCCTGGTGTAAGTCGTATTTAGAATATTAACGTTGGTATTCTAGAGATCGTTTTACTTTTTAAAACTTTATTACTCGACACAGTGCTGATACGAATTTTGTATAGTATTTGGCATTATTCTATAATTATTTTCATTGAGATCTTAGACTACTTGTTTCAGATATCAAAAGAGATATCAAACATACAATATGTATATTGTATAATAGTATACATTGTATTCAAATACCTATAAACATAAAGATATACAAAACTGAGATAAAGTTGAAAGGGAGGCTCGAGACTTTATCAGTTTCGTCTTTTTCATTCGAAATCATTAGACAAACGTCATATTCAGGGGAAGGATTCTTATGTAAATACATATTTTTTTTTCCGCTTTAAAATGGCATTTATTTGCTAGTCCATATTTTTGCATATTTTGCTATGAATGTATATAAATGCATATTTCGGTTTTTAGTGCATATTTTCGTAATAAACGCATATTTTTGCGACATACATATTTAAAAAAAAAGGAACAATTTAATTTTTGTTTAAGTTTTTTTTTTTAATTTGTTTCAATTTGTGCGAATCAGATGCAGTTTCTATAGGAAAAACTAAAGAAGTATTGAACAAAGCAGTGCTAAAAATCAATTAATATTTCTAAATTCTATAACTATGGCTTTTTCAATGAACTCTTAACTAAGCTTCAGGGTTGGAATTCATTAAAAACCAAAATAGATTAAATTGAAGCTGCTTTAAAAAAAAAGTGCAGTTGAGAGTTCAATTGGAAAAGCCATTTAAAAAAAAAAACTGAAAATGTTTTAAATAAAAGTGAAAATTACTTCGAACTTAAAAATATTTCAAACATCTTGTCGAATCCCGAACATGACGTTGTTTTAGAAACTTATGGAGTAGTGAAACACTTGCTTTTAAAAATGCTCCAATAACATCATCCGAAGTTGAACGGTCTTTTTCTATGTTTAAAAGTTTTTTAGGCCAAATAGGCAAAATTTAACATTTGAAAATTTCAAAAAATATTTTATGGTGTATGCCAAGAAAAATTACACTATTGATCCGAGTTTGTAGATATCTGTATCTATGTACTTAACTTAAATTTAATGTTTGTTTTTTTTTTTTAATATTTAATTTTAATAAAAGACTGAATTCTGTTAATTTTTCTTTGGTTTTAATTATATTTTCATACTTTTTATAGCGCATATTTTTAGCGCATATTTTAAGGTTTAGTATATTTTATGCACATATTTTGTGTTTTTAAGTGCATAAAAATCCTTGCCCTGGTCATAATGTTTTCGTCGTTTGTCGTTCTACAGGAGTAGCAGTATTGTACAAACTAATCTTACGTAGATTTAGATATGCAACGGTCGAACGGCCGAACCGCCTATACTTTGGAAAATGAGATTCATAAATACCTTAAGCGATTCTGGTAAATAACCATCCAAAAGTTTCAAAATGTCCGTTAATTCAAATTCTGGAACCAATCGAAAATGTCTTCCTTCTTGAATCAAATCCATTTCTAAAATGAAAACAAAATATCTTATTACTGGTAGTAAGATAAGATGCACCATCAGGGCGCGAAAGCATGCTTATATTTTTTGATGAAAATTGGTTTTAGAAGTGAAAACTATTCTTTTAAATAAATTCTTCTCATATTTAAACATATACAAAAATGTATCCGGAAACAATAAAAATTATGCTTCAGATCAACTTTACACAGTTTATCCAATATGCCATTGGTCATTTGAAGCCAAGGCAGCTTTTTTTTTTTAAGTTTTCAATTTAATTTTATTTTAGTATCGTTTCACTTGATAAAAATAAGAAATAAAAATCACTTGAAGCTTGAACTTTTTTTTGAATAATTTTTTTGAAAATTGTTTATTTTGTTGTTTCTTTTTTTCTTTTGTAAAGGTTTGTTTGACTTCTTTATCTGTCAATTTTACACGTGTTCAAATAAAAATTTGCCTACGTTACGTGTCCCATTTTTTTTCTTTAACTAAACGAGCGCTCTAACTAGAATACGCTTTATCGTTTAAACGAGCGCTGACTGAAAATTTGCGCTTTTGACATTTTGGATTTGTTTAACTTTTATTGTTAGCAAACACACATCATAGACTTGGCCAATATGCACACAAAATTTTAAAATGTAGGGGAGAGGTGCGGACCGTGAGACACACTTTTTTTAAATTAGTATATCTTAGAATGTTTTCAAGATAGCTTAACGAAACTTTGAAGTCAGTTTAAGACATATTTTATCTTAATGTTGCAAAAAAACTTGTAGTTAAAGAATTAATGAGAGCATCACATTGAACTAAAATGTAGAAAAAGTCAAAACTTCTCACTTTCACTGTTTGCAAGGGGTGCGATCAGTGAGACAGTCTTAGGTGAAACAAAATAAGGTGCCGTGAAATAACGCCGAGCGAAATAACGCCGAATTCCAAAATTCGGCCTTATTTCACTTTACAAAAGCGAAATAACGCCGAATTTCAACATTCGGCCTTATTGCACTTTGTCAAAGTAAAATAACGCCGAGTCCCAACTGAGAAATAAGGCCGAATGTTAGAAAAGTCAGCATAAGAGCAGACGCAAGTTAACCGGTATGTTACCCTTTTTCTTATTTTCAAAGGCATATAAGTCCCAAATTTATTTGGGCACAATGGCTCCCATACCAATTTGGGACTTATGTCCATCCCATCGAGGTATAGGTTCCAAAAAAGTTTTGGCTCTTATTTCTTATATGCCTCTTAATTATTCATTAACCTAGATAAGTTTCAAGATGTGATAAAAATGTGGCGCAGGGACATAAGACCCAAGGACATAACGCCCACTCTTTATTTTTGGGAGTTATGTTCCACTTGAGTGGGACGACATTTAATTTAAGAATTATATCCCACTTGAGTGAGACATTAGCCCAACATATTTTTTATTTAACTGGGACATAAGCCCCACACTTTTCGAAATATAAAATAATAATGTAGAATAACTTTTGTTCTATTTTATTCGCGTTTTGTTTCAGATTCTTTAAATGAAAAAGAAACTTTGAATACAACCAACCTCGCATGATAAGCGCGGGTCATTTTGAAAATTATCTCGCAAATAGGGCGGTCATCACAATACAAAGATAAGAAACGAATAAATCCCACCTGTTTTAATTGGTGGAAGGCAAAGCGGGAAAAAATTTGCTTACATGAGAATATATTTGATTTTCGGAACCCAAACGCGAAGCGGAAAAAAATTTTGCCCACGGGAGAATCAATTTTGAGGTGTGAAAATAAAAATTCGCGCGAATTTTTATTTTCACACCTCAAAATTGATTCTCCCGTGGGCAAAATTTTTTTCCGCTTCGCGTTTGGGTTCCGAAAATTAAATATATTCTCATGTAAGCAAATTTTTTTCCGCTTCGCGTTTGCTAAGTTATAACACAAACAGGACTTAGGCGTATAAATAGTGAAGTATGTTTGTAGGCTGGGGACATGCTGTCCTGCTTTGGATACACTATTGGATAGGCGTATGTGCCAATAGGGTGGGACATAAGTGCAAAATCGAATTTTGTAACTATCCCAAATCCAGTTGGGAAATAATTTTATAATTTGTGAATTCTTCGTTAGTGAGACATAACGTCCATCTTTTATTTGTGGGTCTTATGTCCAACCTGAGTTTGACAATTAATTTGGAACTTATGTCTCACTCAATTGGGACTTAAGTCCACAAATATTAAGTGGCTGTTATGTCCATGGGCCTTATGTCCCTTTGCCAAGAATATGGCATTTCAATACCAAACTGACTACAGGTGGTTACATTGCAATTTTTCCTAAGCTCCACTTAGCAGGATTTGCCTCACCGAAAAAGTGAAATAATGCCGAATCGGCGTTATTTCACTTTGTCATTGTGAAATAAGCCCGAATGTTGAAATTCGGCCTTATTTCGCTTTTGAAAGTGAAATAACGCCGAATTTTGGAATTCGGCGTTATTTCGCTCGGCGTTATTTCACGGCACCCAAAATAACGAAACCGTCAAATAATTAGGTAATTGACAAGTATATAATTAATTAATTTATGTTACTTTAAACCATTTTTTCAAAAAAAAAATAACAAATAGCAAAAAAAAACGAAAGAAAAAAAGCTACGAAATCATATTGAAGTCATGCTAAAATAATATATTTTTTTTAAATCTATGTCTCAGTGTTTGCTTTTCAAAAATCTTTCTCACTGTTAACTTTTTGTCATTTTTCGGAAAGATATAAAATTACAAAAAAACGAGAAGGAATTCTAATTACATGATATTTTTTTATGAACACTAACCAGATTTTTTTGTGTTATACACTCTTTTTATAACACTCCAAAAACTACTCTCACCTGATTTTGTGTGCTATTTTACGGTGTAGGAAAATGGACATAGCTTTAATTTAGTCGGGACAAAATTAAAAGACGCAGACGGGGAAAAAAACGTTTTGACCCAAACTAGTGTTACTGTGGTTATTTTCAGAAACGAGAAAAATGGATTGTCTCACTGTTTGCACTGTCTCACTGTTCGCACCTTTCCCCTACCTACTTAATTATTGGCTATTCCTCTTCGTTTAGCCTGGATGGGCAGTTTAAAAAAAAAATTTACTTCATTTGGAAAACAAAATATTAGAAATCAACGGTTATACCTACTATACCTTTTTGTAAAGCCAAAAACATAGACTATTTTTGTTGTTCAATTTTCATTAAAAAATGGCGGTTTTATTGACTTAAGGCCCATACAGCAAGAATCCATGGGCGGCGGGCAGGTACGTTTTCAGGTGTAATTAGGGCTGGCAGACCTCCCGATATCGGCGGGACAGTCCCGACATTTGGACCCTGTTCCGATTTACAAACTATCCCGATTTTATCCCGACATTCCGATTTCGTTGAAAAACTTTGGGAAAAAAATAAAAGTGAGTGTTATATGAATGAATATGTCCTTATACATAATGTCCTTACTAGGAACATTTGCAGCATGTTAAGTGTTGCATTTCGTTTTTTTTTTTAATATACATATTCACACCTTTTTTTATTATAAACACGCATAAAGTAAAGTTATTGGTCCAATATTTTTTTGACTATCTGTGTGTGTTAAAATTTTAAGCATAAAAAGCTTTAACCCCTTGTAGCCCCATGTGACATTTCTGTAACAAACCGAAAAAGATCGCCCAAAAGCTGTAAAAAACATATTTTTATTCTTTTAAAGCTTCTTACATAACCTTTAAGAATTGCTTTATCGAAATAATGCGCCATATTTCTAATAAATAGCACCAATAGTTTTTAATTGGCAGTTAATGTTGAAAGTTCGCCTTTTTTGGAAAACAAGCAAATTTATGTTAAAACTACGAAATTCAGAAAAAATATTTTTCGTGCATAAACTAACGGGGTTTTATTTTTGGATTTTAGGAATGCGCCTAAAAAAAAAATTAGATAGCTTTTTGTTTGAATTTATGCAATTACATATGTATATACAAAAATAAATTATTTAAACTTTTTTTTTTACTGCGTAAATTTCGAAATAACTAAGCAAATAATGAATTTATTGAGTTTTTAAAAAATACGTGTTTTATTATAGCTAAAGCCATTTCGATTGACATTATTAATTTTAAAATTTACGATGTTGGCAAATCGCATAAAATGTTTAAAACTTCTTTATTTTTAAAGGCGACGTTAAATTTAATGGAAATTTGGGATTGTTACTTACATTTATTAAAAGATACATCACTTGACATTTTTTTTTATTATTTTTTATGGATAAGGCCCAATGTCTTCACTATCCATTAAGTTTAAAGACGCCATTACAGATTTAAAATTTGTCAAATTGCATACGAATTTTAAAACTTCCCATGTTATATGGTGACTTTGACTTTAATGGAGAGTGGATAAATTGGGACTAAGTTTAGTTTTCAAAAAATGAAATTTTTAACAATTCATATTTTTGCGTGAAATCCAAAATCAAACACGTGATTCTTTTCATTTGTTTTTAATAATTTTCGATTTCAATAATTTTTTGGTGTCCCGATTTGTCTCGACTATTAAGACCTATTGTCCCGACATTAATAAAATTTTATCTGGCAGCCCTAGGTGTTATCAATGAAAAAAGTTGATCAATTCAGGGTTAATCCAATACTTTTTTTTATCTTAATTTATCTAAGTCTAAATGTTTAAAAAATAATAGACGAATGATAAATGTTTCACAAATAAATTTACCAACAAGACCAGCCAAGAAAAACAAAAAATAAAGATGTTTCTTAGAATATAATTAATTTCTCGAAAATGTCAAGATATTTCTGGATCCGGTTTTTTGTTTTTGTTTATATATAAATAAAAGCATCGAATTTTTAAAACTAAATTAGTACTTAATTACATAAAATTTAAAAAAAAATTAGTTTGACTTTTTTTTTCAAATTGAGTCAATTTTTTTTTAAATTACCCCTACGAGCTAAACGAAGGGGAATAGACCCCCCCTCCCATAGGATTTTTTTCTTGTCTCGACGCAAACTACACGCTCTAGCTTTTTGTCACAGTCCTCCTGAATCACGCTTGATCGGCTTGAAAAAAACAAATGAGTTTTATGGATTATTTTTAGTGTTAAAAATATATTTTAAGTGAAAGTTACAATTTTTAGATCGATTAAGGCATTTACAAATAATTCTAAATCGTGCCATCTATTTAATCCACTCCACCAGTCTCGATTTAAAAAATATTGTTACGATAAATTAGGTACAAGGCTGAGTATTTATTTGGGAGTTTAGTTCGAAAAAACTTGTTAAGTCTTGAAAAATAGTAACTTGCCTTGAAGTTTTACTTGCAACAAATTACAAATCCCATTTATTATCTACTCTTTTTCCTTAAAATACAAAATTATATACCTACCACTTTTCATGGAATGCCTCTTAGACTTATTGGAGACGATGTTTATGTATTATGTATGTGATTCTTTTCTTGAGTAATTTATTGATAAGAACAAAATTTATTACTTTTTTCGTTTTCAGGGTTAGAAAAATACAATTAGTTATAATATGCTCTCCATAATTCATAGTTTAATTTGGCGCTTACGATAATTTGGTGGAAAGGGCTTGATATATTTTTAATTGGTCTAACCTTGTAAAATTGTTAGATATCATACACCGATAAGTAAGTTTATTCAAGCATTAACAAGCGATAAGAAAAAAGTTAACGCATAAGAAACAGACACAAACATGTCTTGTCTCGATGAACTGTAGAGGCAAACTATTTTCAATTAGAATTAATAAACTGTTACTTTGCTCACTCACTAACGATTCGTATTTCGTAGGTATACCTATATACACATGCATGATAATGACAACAATGCCTAAATACAAGACATTCAACCTTCAAACATCATTAATGAAAATGATAGGTACATAAGTCTAGTTTCATTATAGCACTAAAATTGAAATACAAAGCTGACATTTATTTGTGTTTGACTAATAACCACGACAAAGATTTTTATGCACTTAAAAACCCAAAATATGTGCATAAAATATGCACCTGAAATCTGAAAATATGCATTAAAAAACCACATTAAGATCAAAAAAATTAACTGAATTAAAATTTAAACAAAATAACAATATAAATAAAACATATAAAATGTTCTAGAAAAAAACACATTTGCTTCTAAAACCGAACTGGTGTTCAGATATAACACCTTTTTCTTCTTTTATTGGCTGAAGACGCTGTAGAAATATTCTCTCAAAAATCTTCGACACTACAGAATGCAGGGAAATGGGTCTGTATGATTTCTTTTCGTGTGATGGTTTGCCAGGTTTCAAGACCATTATTACTTCTGCGACTTTCCATTGATTTGGAATATATTCTAGCCTTAAAGTGGCA